>NC_081827.1:249180097-249489424 GCF_030867095.1 Alligator mississippiensis
TGCTGTTGCTTGCAAGAGGTAGGAAAGGCGTCAGGCCTATCGACATGACCCGACACCCGTACTTCGAACAGGGCTTGATGAGCGTGCTCAGCCCTGGGAGGAGCGCAGGGTGGGCCCGAGGCTCAGGCCATAAAAGTGGCTCTGTGGCATTTTTCAGCCCCTGATGCACACTGAGTTAGGGTGAGCGTGCCCGCTGTTTTCATGGCTGTGCTCTTTTGCACTGACCAATGGGGTGCAGACAGACCTATACTTCTAATCCTATATTTTCTCCTTTTAAATGCAAAAATAATTTTTCCCCCATTCATTTAAAGGGAAAAAGAAAAAAAAATCCATTTAAAACATTTTTTGGAGGGGAAAAAAACTTTCCTCCTTCCCTCTCTCCCCCCTAAAACTCTCATACTGACCTAGCTCACAAAGGGCACTGAGGCCCGCTTCATAAATATGGAGCTAAAGGTAAAATGTGAAAATACAATACTTTAATAAAAATGCTCGTGCATTCATTTCAAAGAGCGGTGTTCTGCAAGAGAGCAAGGTCTGCTCAGCACGCTCAGTTCCTCTCCTCCTCTGCAGGTATTTCCCATGCTCAGCTTTTCACTGTGTCCAAAGCTTCTGGATCCCAATTTAACAAGGTACTCAAAGCACTGGCCTGACTTTAGGAGGACCACTTATGTACTGAAATCAGGTGGGTGCTCCCCTGAATCAGGGCCCTGGTTCAGACCAGCACTAGGAAGCAGAGAGATGAAATGAAGACGGAAAAAGAAAAAGCCCAACCAAAAGCAAGATGAGCCACTGTGACTCTTCAAAGTGATTCAGTCCCAAGGAAAGATAAAGGGTCAGGTTGTTTTTCATTTTTATTCGCAGGGATTCATCGTTCCCGCCTGCTGCACCTCTCCAGAGGCTCGGTGCTGGATGCAGGTGATAAAAAGCAGAACAGGAAAGTTATGCTGGAGAAATCCCGTGCACCAAAGATGAAAGCCGGTGCAAAGTCGGTACTTCTCAGAGTGGGGTTTGCTGTGCTTTCTTTGGAAAGGCTGGCTGCATTTCCCCTCCTGTGTGTGTGACACAGCGGTGACACAAGTGACTGGCTCAGGAAGGGGGAGAGTGAAGACAGCATCACCGCTGTGCAGAGCGCTGACATTAGAGCCGCTCAATCTGGCCGAATCCCTGACAAGTCAGACTTGAGAGAGGAGACCGAGCGCTCTGAAAGGTCCCTTGATGAGACATCTCAGGGAAGAAGAGCGCATGAAAAGGGCACGGAGATTATTTTCCTCAATGCTCAGCCCAGATCAACAGCGAACGCGTTTTAGGGGAGCAAGGCTTAAGCCACGAACAGCACTTATATCGATGATATAAAAAGATGGTTTTGTTATTTTGCCAGGATTGGGCCCAGCTGAAAATCCGGACTCAGAATAAACCCAGCACTTTGGGGAAGTTTGGCTCTGGAAGGCTGTCTTTTTCTGGTCTATTTTATTAGCTTTTCACTGTCATTACCGCCAGCGGTGTAGACTTCCAGAGCTGTCACTTAAAGAAACGGCCAACTTGATTGTTCCCATGAGGTCTTCAGCTCCAGGAATCTCAAAAGCTCATCGAGCAGTGATTTCTCTTTGAGAACAGCAGCTCCCTCCTCTCCTGGGTACAAAAGCTGCGCTAAAAATAGACCTCTTGCAGAATGTTTTTCCCCATGAAAAGTTAAGCAAAAACCAGAATTTCTCTTTCACCAATGCCCCCCCTCCTTCCATCCCAATATATCATTAAATTACTGTAAGATTTTACTAGGGAGAAAACTTGTATATAAAGAAGTTTAGAGGGAATTTTTTTTAAATAGTTGCAATGAAAAGTTAGGGGTTTTTTATAATAGGAGTAACAAAAATAACAGCCGTGGCTTCAATGAGGAGAGGCGGCACTTACAATGGCAGCGTAACTAGGGGCATCAGGCCAGGCACTGATTTAGGGGATGCACCTGGGTACGCCACACCATGAAAGCAGCCACCTGCGTCTGAGATGCCTGTGCTGCGGCAGCAATGACAAGAGCCGGTGTGCATGGAGGTGAGACTCGTCCGCTGAACTCCTGCCCCGACCCCGGCTCCCATGCCCAGGTGCTGACGTTCCTCATTGCACCTCTTGCAATTAAAGAATTTTTTTTTGCAACAATCTTGTTGGTCTAATAAAAAGATATCATCTCTACCACGAGTCCCGATTCCTTCTGCCTCTGGACCGATACGGCTACAACCTGGATACCTGACTCATTACCCCTCTGAGTTTCCTCCTGTAGTTAGTTCCACTGGCAGAGATGAGTCCAAGCCAGGTAACGCTGGATTTGGATCCAGAATTGGATCTGATTCCAAATGTTTCAGGAATCCTGACATCCTTTTACAAGAGAGGCTGAGGGAACTGGGCTTATTTAGTGCAGAGAAGAGAAGATTGAGTGTGGATTAAATAGCAGCCTTCAACTCCCTGCAGGGGGGTTGCAAAGAGGATGGAGCTGGGCTGTTCTCAGTGGGGGCAGATGACAGAGCAAGGAGCAATGGGCTCAAGCTGCAGCAAGGGAAGTTGAGGTTGGATATTAGGAAAAACTCTCTCTAGGAGAGAGGTACAGCCCTGGAACAGGTTCCCCAGAGAGATTGTGGACTCCTGTAGGATGGATCCTTGTAGGGTTTTAAGACCCAGCTTAACAAAGCCCTCGGCTGGGATGATGTAGATGCCTCTGGTACTGCTTGGAGCAGGGGATTGGACTAGATGTGACCTCCTGGGGTCCCTTCCAGCCCTTGTTTTCTGAGTCTGTGATCATTTCACTCACGGCTTCAGTGCATCCCACTGCTTGCACACAGAGAAACAGCTATTCGCAGTTTCGTACAGCTGTACACGATGATTTCCCAAAGAAAGTTGCTCATGGCTCATTCATTAATAGCTCGGGATGTACTCTTCCATGAGGAAGAGTTACCGACACCGTATAGTAATGGTGCTCAGAGTTACCTTACTTAGTTACCCCAAACCAGAGATAACAGCTTAAACCACCGTTCCCAAATCATGCAATCCAGGTCTCTGACTGCAGAGTCCGGCTGAGCAATACGGGTCTTAAATTTTCAACAAGGGAAGTCTAGGTAAGGTATTAGGAGGAACCTGCTAATGCTGAGGGGGGTTAAGCACTGGAACAGATTACCACCTAGGGAGGTTGTGGAAACTTCATCACTGGAAATCGTTAAGAGCAGATTGGACAAGCACTTGACTGGCCCGGTGTAAACTGGAATGAGTAAGGGCCTGGACTACATGGCTTTTCCAGCCCTATTTTCCCATGGTGTTAATTATTCTAATGGAAGCCTCAGGTTGTGGGTTTACCAGAGAAGAAAAAGGGAAAATGCCCTGAATCCTCTTCCTGGTTATCAAATAAGTAGAAAGGAATTATTTCAATTCAAATATCATGTGTTTAGCTAGTGAGAAGTTGAATGATACAGGCAAGACTTAGCATTTGATTACTATTTGCACCGCTTCATCCGATTTGTGCAGGAGAACATAAAGGAAGAAACCGGTGAGATCCTGCATGCTGCTATCACTCTTCATTAGCGGTGCTTAGCAGATATTAAAGAATGAATTTTCAAATGCTTTTATGAGGCAGAGTATTTTTGCACCTGATGTTCCTAAATTAAGAGCAAAAGGGACTAGGTAATTTAATCCCGTGGTTTTTTTCCCCCATCACTCATTTGTACAGTTCTGGTTCATTTAGCAGACTGATAAGTGATTTGCAGAAGTTAAAGATTAGTGCGTGGCATTGAATCCAGGAGTGTGGGCTCTCACTCCTCAAAACACATGCGGAAAATTTGAATAAAAGAAAGAAAACCAAGCCCAAGGATTATTGATTACAACTTCTCTCTCCAAGCACAGAAAGTGAACAGTTGTTTGTTTTTTTTTAATGTCCTTTTTAATTCACGCAGTGCTGTGGATTTGGGGAACATTTCTTGTTTCTAGCCTTCATTAAATTTTGATTTAAATAATAATAAACCTTCACCAGAAAGCTGCTTGATTTGGCGTAACGCATTGATGACATAAAATGTTGATTGATCTTTGTGTGTTATGAGTGCCTCATATTTGCAACTGCAATATCAAGAGAAATGTGGGACATTTGATTGAAGGGAGAAAACCAACATTCATTACGTTTATCCTAGAATCAAGATAAAAGCACAAAAAAAGTTATATTCCTGGGGCCTGAACCAATAGTAAAAATAACCCACAAACATGACAGTTGAAGAATTTTGGATTGATAAAAGATAATTAAACTTCAGAAACATACACTGAGCATAATCCATTTATTGGCCAAACTTGCTTAGCAGTCTTATATAACAGCAAAGCTCGGGAGAGGTAGTGTAATTTCATGCTAGCTCTGCTTACACTGCTTGTTACTTTAAAGCAGCTGTATCAGAAAGCATTTAAAAGAGGGATTGCTCGTGGGGATATAAGAGTCTTTAGATGTTTGCATCTAAATAAACTGGCAGCGCCATTAAAAGAAAGATAAAGGCACATTATTAAACAGGTTGTAATTAGAGTCCTGATTCTTTCTGCATGGAGGAAAAAACAAAAAAAAGTATTAATTAGTGATTAATATCATCTGAGATTAGACTGAGCAGATTTAAACCTATGCGTCCAGTTTAATGCAGTGTAGTAGATGGTTGGCTAGTTAGACAGCTTAGACCAGAGGAGTTCATGTTTTTTTTTCATACCAGTGGGATCTTCCGGTAGGATTTTTTTTAAAGCTCAAGCCCAGGCAGATGACACATTTATGCCAGTGTATTTACATCAGTTTTGTACTGGAGGTAAATTGCATTGGGAAGCAGAGTAGACAGATGAGCATCTAGCCTGGGGTAGCTGCTTGACATAAGCACCCTTCCAGCATCTTAGTACAAGGCAAGGAAGGAGCAGATAACAGCTTGCTGGCCTTAAGGGAACTGCTATTCTGTGATAAAGTGTGGACAGACCGGTGTCTTTTTACTCACTACTCTTGCAGGGCAATTCTAGGCTGGATTGGGCAAAGTTATGTCTGTTTGGGGGGGAGAGGGTCCAGGTCATCTGCCCACTTTAATTTTTTTAAATACGTTCGTGTAAGCAGGTCGTGTCTCCAGGCCCATGGTACAGTTTATCGTGCTCCCCCAGCTCTGTTGTTACTCTAAATGGGGTCTTAGCAAAATCAAATGTTGGGTTCCAAAGAGATCAAGCAATGCTGATTTCCTTCTGCTTATGCCAAGACTCAGAAAGCTTTAAGCATCTGCTTAAGCCCAAGGTTTCACTGAGGTGCTTTGCACCTTGGGCCTTGCATCACCTTCTCAGCCAGTCTCAGCTTACCAGTGTCATTGGAGTTACTCTTCATCTGTATCAACATACGAGAAGTAGAGCTGGGCATCCTGGGGCCAACTTTTCTCTTCATTGTACCCACATGATCCTCCAGTGGATCAGCTAGTCTATAGGTGCAAATCTTCCCTGGCTTCTGCCCAATTTCAGATTACCAGAGCTAACCACCTCTCTGTGCAGCAGGAGAAGCACACTGCATGCATTATCTTCTCCAATTGTACTGAACAGTATTTCGTTGCGCTTGTCTGAGATTAGGCAGAAGACAGGGTAGATTTGCATTTTATAGATTCACTCAGAGATGCACAGGTTTCTATGAGCTACAGCCACAGCTAAGGAAACCTTGCCTTATGTGTCTCTGATTCAGTTGGTCTACAAGGTGCAAATCTATCATGCCTTCTACTCATATTAATCATCAGCTTTACACAATGCAGCTCATTAACAACATGACTTGTTTTATTCTCACGCAGCATTTCACTTCAAAAGAATAATCCTCCTAACCCTCCTGGTTCTCCATCTTCCTTCCCAGCAAGGTCTCCCCCTCTTTGCATCCTATTGGGGTATCAACAGCAGAGGCATTGAAATAGATGCGACTCGCTGCAGCAACTTGTGTGCCTTCATATTTGTTGGTCTGTGCACCTACACACAAGAAATGGTTCCCTTGCTCCTATCCAGCCTGTATCATTGTTGTTATACACTGGACATGGTCGAAATAAAATTACTTTTTGCCATATTCAGTGACCTCTGCAAAAAAAGTAATGTGGACCAAATACTTCCAGAGCTAGGGGGCAACACTGCAGAAAGAAACATAATCACGAAGACTGCCAGCTAGATGGCCGCTTTCAGCATTTGCAATGGTTTTGTAGCCTTAACTACAGCAGTTGGAATTAGATCGACAGCGCTAAGTGGGATCAGAGATGCACATGAAGAAACACCTCTGGTTGTGACGACACCCTTTATTAGCATTATTCAACAAAGATGACAGGTAGCAGGTGTTTCAGTGTAGGGCGTTAGATTTTCTCGAGTGACCAGGGTTGCTGGTTGCCTGCGTTGGGGCACTCACTTTTCCAGAGGGAGGAGTTTCCTGCTTTCTGATATTTAGGAATCGGGAATATTCGAACACTCGTGGCGCATGGGCCAAGTCCCGGAGGACTGGAAAAGGGCTAACGTGGTCCCCATTTTCAAAAA
This sequence comes from Alligator mississippiensis, assembly GCF_030867095.1. Taxonomy (NCBI): domain Eukaryota; kingdom Metazoa; phylum Chordata; order Crocodylia; family Alligatoridae; genus Alligator; species Alligator mississippiensis. The sequence goes on from NC_081827.1 coordinate 249,186,620, forward strand.
GGGGAGGAAGGAGGACCCGGGCAACTATAGGCCAGTCAGTCTCACCTCCATCCTTGGTAGAGTCTTTGAAAAAATTATCAAGGCTCACATTTGTGAGAGCCCGGCAGGGCAAATTATGCTGAGGGGAAACCAGCACGGGTTTGTGGCGGGCAGATCGTGCCTGACCAATCTAGTCTCTTTCTATGACCAGGTTACGAAACGCCTGGACACAGGAGGAGGGGTGGATGTCGTATACTTAGACTTCAGGAAGGCCTTCGATACGGTCTCCCACCCCATACTGGTGAACAAGTTAAGAGGCTGTGATGTGGATGACTGCACAGTCCGGTGGGTGGCGAATTGGCTAGAGGGTCACACCCAAAGAGTCGTGGTAGATGGGTCGGTCTCGACCTGGAAGGGTGTGGGCAGTGGGGTCCCGCAGGGCTCGGTCCTGGGACCGATACTCTTTAATGTCTTCATCAGTGACTTGGACGAGGGAGTCAAATGTACTCTGTCCAAGTTTGCAGATGACACAAAGCTATGGGGAGAAGTGGACACGCCGGAGGGCAGGGAACAGCTGCAGGCAGACCTGGATAGGTTGCACAAGTGAGCAGAAAACAACAGGATGCAGTTCAACAAGGAGAAATGCAAAGTGCTGCACCTAGGGAGGAAAAATGTCCAGCACACCTACTGCCAAGGGAATGACCTGCTGGGTGGCACAGAGGTGGAAAGGGATCTTGGAGTCCTAGTGGACTCCAAGATGAACATGAGTCGGCAGTGTGACGAAGCCATCAGAAAAGCCAATGGCACTTTCATCATGCATCTGCTGATGCACGATAATAGGTCCAGGGAGGTGATACTTCCCCTCTATCGGGCGCTGGTCAGACCGCAGTTGGAGTACTGCGTGCAATTCTGGGTGCCACACTTCAAGAAGGATGCGGATAACCTGGAGAGGGTCCAGAGAAGGGCCACTCGTATGGTCAAGGGCCTGCAGACCAAGCCCTACGAGGAGAGACTAGAGAAACTGGACCTTTTCAGCCTCCGCAAGAGAAGGTTGAGAGGCGACCTTGTGGCTGCCTATAAGTTCATCACGGGGGCACAGAAGGGAATAGGTGAGGATTTATTCACCAGGGCGCCCCCGGGGGTTACAAGAAACAATGGCCACAAGCTAGCAGAGAGCAGATTTAGACTGGACATTAGGAAGAACTTCTTCACAGTTCGAGTGGCCAAGGTCTGGAACGGGCTCCCAAGGGAGGTGGTGCTCTCCCCTACCCTGGGGGTCTTCAAGAGGAGGTTAGACGAGTATCTAGCTGGGGTCATCTAGACCCAGCACTCTTTCCTGCCTATGCAGGGGGTCGGACTCGATGATCTATTGAGGTCCCTTCCGACCCTAACATCTATGAATCTATGAATCTATGAATTTAGAAAAGGGTCTCAGGGCCCTGGTGCACCGTGTGCTGCAAGCCGCACACATGTTGATGGGTGTTTGGGCTAGCTCCAGTTTGGAGCAGTTGCTCTTCAGGCCGGCGGGGGCCTGGAGGACTGAAAGGTAAGACTCCCCTCTGCCTCTGGGGCTCTCCAGGTTCTCCTCTCACCCCTAGTGCTCCCCTTACCTCTACGGCATTACTTATTTGTGAGTGCCTGCACTGTCTACCCCACCCCAGGGGAGCAGGCAGGGAAGGCTTAACCTGCCCAGCTGCTGCCCTTCCAGCCAAGAGAGCAGCAGCAGACAGGGGAAGATGAGGCTCCAAGAATGCAAATGCATGCCTGGATAGCCAGCTAGCAAGCAGGGAGCACCTCCTCTCTTTATGCAGTTTTCAGATCACCCATCGAGGGAACTAGACTCTTTGCATGCCCATGCATGGAGACCTAGGCACTTCACTCTGGGCTGCAGACGCAACCCCAGGGGCCAGGTATCTAAAAGTCAGGCACGATGGTGCTTAACATGGGAACACCTAAGTGCCTTTAGCCTTCTTTCAGAAGCATGGCAAAGCCTCCACACCCCAAGACAATACCCAGAATGGTTTTGTCATGAGCGAAATGGTGCATTGGTTGGACTACAGGCATCAATCACGGTCCCCATCTTGTCTGATCCTGAGGATTAAAACCCCTTGGGGATCGCCCCACCTTGACCAAGAGAGACAGACTGTCCATGAGCCATGGGTGGTATAGCTCCACCGCCACACCCCTTCATTGAATGCAGCATGGCACTGCCAAAAAACACATCTCCACCCTCCTGTGGGGAATCCTGTACCCCAAGTGCGCATGGAGGAGGTCCTGGGCAGAAGGGACCCATCCACAGGGCTGTGACCTTCTTACAATCAACTCGCTTCACTGCAAACCACCCCCCATGGAGAAAATGGGTACCACTGGGTTGTCATCACAGATCATACCATTGCCCTTTGGTTGAGCAGAACAGGCTCTGCCCTAGCCCCCCCTTATAGACTGCTCTGCTAGTCTATAACCTATCACTGCTGATCCTGAAAGTATAAATAGGAATGCTGCCCAGTTCTGTTCTCTGCTATTAACAAAGCAAACTATAATGTTCCCAGCTCTCACGCTGCTTCGCTTCTAAGCCGAGTGTAAATAAGTTTAGCAATAAATTAGGTATGACTGCAACAGTGGCAAATATTCCAGGAAGCTAATTAGTCAACTTATTCCAGGAACTTGAATTAGAAACAAGTAGTTGAGGCAAGTCAAGCAAGAAGGGCTAGATTTAAAGGAGTGAAATTCATGCCCCTCGCAAGAGTCGATGGCAAAACTTTTATCGGCCACAATTTCCTCCAGGCTTCTTTAAAGTGCCAGCATCACATCTTCATTTTCCACTTGCTACGAAACATGGCGGCTGGCCATTTTTGTCACCGACCTGCCTCTTGCATCGCTCAGGACTCATTTAGAGCGGAGGTGCCAGGAAGTTCAACCTCATTTGGTGTCTGAATACCACCTGCTCGGTACTGCTCGACTTTGCACAAAACAACTGGTTCCAACAGGCTCCCGAAAGCTTATTAAAGATGACAGCTCCCCACACATCTCTGTTGATTTATGATGCTCCAACACAAATAGTTCATCTACAAGGAAGATGCTGTTCCTTCTGCCTCTGATACACTATTTTAAAAGGATGTACGGGACATTAAAGGTGCTGGGAGAGAATAACTCAATGCTGGTATACAACAGGACTATAAGAGATCCTTTGTCACCCTCCCATGTGTCACCATAGGTTCCTTCACTAGGTAGGAGAGGGCACACTTGTTCTGCCCTATGAAAAAACTGTCCCCTTTTTCAGCAGACTCCTATCTGAGGTTTGCCATGCAGCCTGGTTGCACAGTCCTCACATCACGGAGCAGCCTTTAAACACAGCTTGACTAGTCTACCCGAGGTCCAGATCAACTTACTTAAACTGTTAGCCAACAGGTCGTGTTCTGCTAAGCACCATTTTCCTACTCTAGACACAGCAACTGGGAGTTGTGGACTCTCGGCACCTATGACAGTCACCCTCTCCTGGAAAATCTCTAATTTATGAAGCAGTGGCAATGTGCTGAGTGCTCTGCACCATACACCGGAGGCAGTACGGTGCGCTGAAGAGCTAACTGCCTGTATGACAGATGCATGCACGGCAGACCTTGCTAGGCATCTCAAGCACAGGACAGTCTTATTACTACCACAACAGTAAATTTGCTTGCTTGTAACAATGAACTGCCCGTAGCGTTAGGATGCCGCAGCATGTTGTCGGAGCCCAACAGGATCCTAGTGCCGGTCCAGCACTAGAAACAAGGATTGAAATGCAACCTCTTTTATCTGCACTGTGTGTTTCTGACTCTGCTTGGCCTGCCCAGTCTATCCCAACAAGGTCTTGTGGATCCAAAGGCACCCCTCGTACCACAAACCCTGAACCTTTCCTTTTAATGCCCTCCTTATGTGGGTATTCAGCAGCTGGCCTGAGGTTTCAGAGTCAGTGCAAACAATGCCAGCACCCCACTGAAAAACTGTGCAAGGAGACAGCTGATTTACAGCTATCCTCAACCACTTGGATAAATGATTTTTGAATTGTGAATCTACTGCCTTCCAATATTTCCACCCCACCATGAAAAAAAAGGCAAAAAAACCCCCTCACAGCGAGGAAAAGGCAAACAAACCATCATGCTTGTTCAGAAATCAGTGGTGGCGAGCGCTTCCGTATGATCCAATGCCATGATCATGCCCTCAGACAGCAGGTACTTGAAATAGTTAACAGTGAAATAGTCAGGAGCTGCCATTGTAAACTCATTTTGTAGAAAACTGTAAGCAAATGGAGCATTTTAGTAATTGCATGAAATAAAAAATAAGCAGGGCATGATAACTCTGCTTTACCACAGGAAACAAAGTGCTTTGGCTCAGTGTGCAGAACGCTCTGGACACAGGCCACAAAATATGCATAGTTTATTTACTGGGGCATAGAAATCCAGGTGTCTTGCTGATTAGTAATGAGACCTTGAGAGACCTGGTGTGAAGGTTGCTCAAGCTGGGAATGAATGAATGAATCTGGTACTACCCAAGAGGTGATGGGTGGACCTGCCTGAAATTTTGGGGGATCAGACTCTGATACTGCTACTCATTTTGAGTACTGTCCTAATCCATAAATAGTCCCAAGGAGTCAGATTCTGCTGCTTTTACTTATCATGGACATGAAGGGTCCCACAGAGCAGCAACAAAACTACACAAGAGGTAGTCAGTGTAGTGATAAAAGTTATAGTTTAGAGATTATAACTTTTTAGTTATCCTTAATTTAAAAGAGATGGGAATTTGGAAATGATCCCTCAGTTAGGTAGCAGAAGTTAGTTAAGTTAGAGAAAGACAAAGGGTCAGTGGAAGTTGCCGACTGTGCCGCAATTCAAATTTGTTGTTTAGTTTTTCTCATTCACTGTGAGCTTGCATTTGTTGCACCCGATGATCATTACAGTCAGGATGACCAGGGATGGCAAAGCCTTGACTTTATTTATAGAAGTTATATACTGAGGAGGGTGAAGAGTGGTTATTGTAGACTACAGGGCCTTTTGCAAAGAATTAAATATGCAAACAATTCAAATATGCACCCAGAAGCTACTCCACACCTACAAGCTAGAGTGACTAAGCTTCATCCACAATTAAATAGATGGAACTTGAAGGAAAGCAGATACCAAACCTGAAGAGCCACCATGAAAGATGCCCTGCAGTGGCTGTTTCTCTTTTATACTGAAGAGACTCCAGCTCGAGCACCAGGATTGGGCTTGCATCTCTGTTAGGAAGGTCACAGGCTGGTTAGGACTTTAAGGGTTGGCTTAAATGTCAACCCATTAAAAGCTCTATCAGGATGACACAAGGTTTAAAAAATATATATAGATACACACACACATCACGGTAATGCTATATGCACACAGACAATCCCACAGGGGACACAGCCTCATGTAGCCTAGCACAAAACATGTGCTTTGTTTCAAAATATGCATCAGGCTAAGTCAAAAGCTAAGGCTAACCAAGAAGCTCTCCATCGGGTGGTATTTTACCGTGTTAGCATTGAATCTACCAGGTCCGGTCCGCAGCCATCCAAGGAACTGAAAAGTTGGCAATCAAGATATGGACTACTTATGCTATCAACTGATGTCTCCAAGTAATATATTTTACTACCATCAATCAAAGCACGTGGATACAGCTCTGTTCTGCGCTGTTTCGAACACAAAGTTTTTCCCACTCTGGTGACAAAGTTGTCATTGCACGTCTCTCACACCCAAACTTTTAGCCGGGGTCACAGTGCAGACAGGACCTTTCTTGTCATGGAGTTTTTCTCAGTATCCACAAATAAACGGTGGCCCCAAGGAGCTGATTTTCTTTATGCCTTGAAAGAGACCTTTGCATTCTTTTCTTATCTGGTATTAGTGACACTGGAAGTGAGTGGGGTTTTCTGCCTTCGCTCCCATTTAGATCAATGCAAGATCATGGCACAGCTTGATAACACCTGTGCATGCCTAAGCCAGCACTTCGAGTACTTTGCACTATCCCTTGTTTACACCTGGCTCATCTTCATGTGCTCATAGGTGTTGGACACCTTTCACCTTTTAGGCACCTCCAGGGGTAGTACCTTAGACCTAGCAGTATTCCTCCCTGATGGCAAACCAGGAACAGGTGGGCTGCTGTGTTCAGAATGGCTGCTACTTCTTCCCTTGCCTGGGTAATTGTTTCCATAACAACCCCCATCATCCGTGCAGCATCTTATCTGCCCACCCAAACTCCGTATCCTTCAGTAGCAGCATAATTGCAATGTTACTGTCCTTTGGCTGGAGGTGTTTCCAGCTTGAGCAGAGACCCAGAGTCTCTGCAAGCTCTCTTTGCTCTCAGGATCACAGCCTCCTGTTTGCATATCTCAGATATTTTCTTTCTGTAGCTGCATGAAGCATTGAAAGGCATAGAGTAGCAAAGCCTGGCCCTTATGTAAGGCTCACAAAATATGCCACAAAGGGAAAATTACCATTTTTAAGACTCTTCCATCCTTCATATCCGTGTCCTTTCAAGGCTCCAGCTCAAGTTAATGTTGTCTTTCAAAGGCCATGTCTACACCACATCTCTGCAATGGCTGGGATGCCTCAGGCACCTATATTGACTACTGGGCTGGTATTCACTGTGCGTGGTGTGGGACCTTGACACCAAACTTGCATCTGGGCAGCTGTCCTGGACTTGGCAGGGGGACAGTATATGCATGGCGTAAGTCTCAGACTATTTCTGGGGTGAGAGACCAGATTTCAGCTTTCCATCATTGGGAAAATGTATTAGTAACCCCCTTGTGAGACTCCGGGGTCCTCCGATTGCTTGCAAAAGGCAGAGAGAAGCAATCGGGTAACGTGTCAACTGCACATGGACAGCTCTCAGGTAGCAACGAGGCAGCCTAATGCCCAATGCCCATGTTTTCTTCTCAGCAGGGAAGGCTCTCAGCCTAGATCGGGTGGAGAAGGAAGTTTGAACCTTTTCCCACCCTCTGCCAGCTTTTTTGCTCAGTCCGGGTTGAAGCTGTCTTGCTCCAACTGAGGAGGCGAAGCAGGTTCTCCAGAGCAAGACAAGCCCTTACCTTGGCCTCCCATGCACAGAACCCACCACTTCCATCACCTGCTGCCTTTTCAATACAGGTGGATTTCAGATTGGCTTGTGCCTCGACTGGTCACCAAAAAGTCTGCAGCTTGCTTCATAGATCAAGTGCGGCTCTTTCCCTGGTGGCTTTCCAAATGGATGTCAGTGATTTTTGCCCCAAAATGCACCATGTCCCACCCAATTTTCTGAATCCACATGTTCTGTCTTTAGCCAGCAACTCTTAACTCTGCCGCAGCATTTCTCAAGTGAATTTACTCCTTGGACTGGTACAACATGCTAATGCTCAGTTAGCTTTGATAGGAATCTGTAATGTGTAAACACCGAGTCAGCCTTTAAATCTACTGCAACATGCACCGGGGTGTTCCCCACCCCCCTGACCTCTTGATCTGACATCCATGCAAGCATAAAAAGTGCATTTACCTTTCTCTTTCTATCCTAGATTGGTAGGTAGCAGACGTTTCCCCCCTCATCTGCGAGGCAACAGGGATCCCTTGAAAAACACTGTGGATTCAGCTTGAATTCCTTCTTCATCCAAGAAGGATTCCTGATTTGAGGGCCACTGGTCTCCAGCAAATCCCATTATCCTGGCCATATCCAGTTCTTTTCTTAGGCTGGGTATGTATTTACAGGATCACCTGGCACCACGGGTGCATTGGCTGCAGCAGCAGTTCTGCCGAGTAAATGATAGGAAGCAAAGCACAACCTTACTGATGCACTCATTATTTTAAAAGAAGCCCATCAGAGCCGCCATTCAGTATTTCTCCGAAGAACATCTTTGGCTGGATGATCTAGGAAAGTTATTAATTTGCTACCACCTTCAGACTAACAGAATTGCTCCAAGATAACAGAACTTTACCCATTAGTTTGACGAGGCAGTCCATCTACTATGAGTAACTACAACCGTTGAGCAGTGTGCTGTGTTATGTGCATTGCATATTAAAAAGGAACGATGTAGCTGGCCCAATGTTTGCAATGAAATTTCAGTAAATATCAATACTGGATGCACCAGCTACAATACCAGATGGCAGCAGGTTCCCTTTGCCTACAGGTATCCGGATGTTTTCAGGCTTTAGATTGTGTTGAGCTTATTGTAGGCTCAGTAACAGCTGTCCTATCCTTCAGAGTTCAACATGCTATTCTGTTTGTCACTTCTAGAAAAGTTCATCAAGGAGTCTATCTGCAATATGCTTGGAGAAGGTAGGACTCTGAATGCCAGCCAGCATGGCTTCATTGTGGCAGGTCTTGCCTTACCAACCTCATCTCCTTCTACGACCAGGTAATTCGCCACCTGGACACGAGAGAGCAGGTTGACATCGTATCCCTTGACTTCCAAAAGGTCTTTGATCTAGTATCCCACAATGTCCTCACAAGACAATTAGAGGATTGTGGGCTTAAATCTGAGATAGTCAGGTGGGTGAGAAATTGGCTGCAGGATAGGACCCATAGAGTCATAGTGAATGGATCTGTGTCGTCCTGGTGAGAAGTGGCCAGCGGTGTCCCGCAGGGGTCCATGCTCGGTCCTGTCCTTTTCAACATCTTTATTAGGGATTTTGATGAGGGGGTGAAGAGCTCACTGGCCAAGTTTGAGGATGACACCAAGTTATGTGGAAGCGTGGTCATGCTTGGAGATAGGCTGCGGATATAGGTGGACCTAGACAGGCTAGCAAGTTGGGCGGATAGGAATCTAATCAAGTTCAATGGTGAGAAATGTGAAGTGCTCCACCTTGGGATGAGCAACCCCCAATGCACCTACAGGCTTGGTGGCACCAAACTGACCGGCACCACGAATGAAAGGGACCTGGGTGTAAAAGCAGACCACAGTATGAACATGAGCCATCAGTGCGATGCTGTAGCTAGCAGGGCAAACAATACCCTGCAATGAATCAAGCGATGGAACTCCAGCAAAGCCAAGGAGGTGATTCTTCCGCTCTACTCAGCACTGGTGAGACTGCAGCTGGAGTACTGCGCCCAGTCCTGGGCATTGCACTTCAACAGGGATGTGGACAAGCTTGAAAGTCCCAACCGTATGATCAGTCTTACACAGCAAGTCAGACGAGGAAAGGCTGAGAGATCTGGGACTCTTCAGCCTGAGGAAGGAGAAGGCTGAGAGGGGACCTGGTAGCAGCTTACCGCTACATCAGGGGAGTACATCAAGGGCTTGGTTCACCAACTGTTCACCAAGGCACTCAAGGGGAAAAGCAGGAGTAATGGCCACAAACTCCTGGAAGATCAATTCAGGCTCAACACTAGGAAAAATTTCTTCACAGTCAGGGTGTCCAGACTATGCAATAAGCTCCCTCCAGAGGTGGTGCAATCATCTACCCTGGACATCTTCAAAAGGAGACTGTACGGTCACCTCTCTGGGGTCACCTGAGCCCCGGTTGTCTTTCCTGCCTAGTGCAGGGGGGCTGGACCCGATGATCTTCCAAGGTCCCTTCCAATCTATGAATCTATGCTGCCGCTCCCTGAACTGGGGGAAGAAATCCTCTGTTTTCTATAGATGCTTCTGGTCTGGAAAGCCCTAGACCCCATTAGATTTGGAAAAAGTCAGACATGAGGACTTGGCAGGCCAGATATTGCAATATAACCGAGGAAAGAGAGTCAGGAGGAGAACCAGAAAAGTGCTTTCGTACATAAAGCTAGGAAACGGGAGACACAAAATCTAGATTCCACTTCACCTGCTGTGGAACACCAAAAAGGTGGCTGAGCCTTTCTGTGCCTCAGTTTCCCCACCAGTAAAATAGAAGGAGGATAGCTCCAGTAGCTAGCTCACAGAATGAGTGAGTCATTATAGCAATGCTTATCAAGGAGTTCAAGACCCCACATTGAAGGATGACCTAGAAGTGTTAATACCTGTATAGAAAGAGGAATTTGAGGCTGAACACGACAACACATGGAGTAGTAGAACTGGTTGGAAATTTTCTGATCACCCAATCTGGGATCAGAAGAAGTCAGATTAGCACAAAGAGGCTATGGGTATGGGTTTGGATGCACGGCAAGACCAGGCAAGGGTTTCCTCTCTCTGTAGCAAGGGCCACACTGCTTTCCATAGGATCTTCCAAGCATATATTAACCAACAACTTCTCAGCCACTGCAGGGGTGGAGCATTGCCTGTGTCCCTGTCTCTCCCACTTCTAGCTGTGATACCTTATAAAGTGTTTTTGATATTTTGGGTATTGCAACTTCCAGCTATGCATGAGAGTTTGCAGTAGCAAACTTGAGGACTGCTTGGGTAAAGGTCTGTCTGCAAAATACAGAGGGACTGGTGTCTGGGGTCCAGGAGGTCTCTTCCAGTCCTGTCAGAAAGGACTGACACAATGAAATGTTTCACAGGAGTGTATCAAACAGTTCTGATTAGGAATATTTATTGGCACCAGAAGGGAAGTCCTCATCAGAGCTAGAGAGAAGACACCAGTGACCTGATGGTGAGGGCAGTCATAGCGAACATGGCAGAGAGGGGTCCAAATCCCACACGTAAGATAGGCACAAGGAGGATTTGAACCTTGGGGTCTACCACATCCCATGCAAATACCATAACCACTCGGATATTGGCCGTTTTGAGATCATATGTGTTCTTGCTTTCTCCTTCTTGAGAGCTTTGAAAATCCCTTAGTTTCATCCCACTACTGAACTGGAGATTGTTAAACATATTTTTGGGAAGGCAAGGCTATTTCCCAGCCTGTTGAACCGAGGATGGGGGTTTGTCAGTGCCCAACCTTTCTTGGAATTGGGGCCCAAATTAAAAGGACTAGGAATGGCCAAAGCTTTCTGGGCTACCTTGACCAAAGGGAACCTCATAACCATTGGCAGTTGTTTTATTCTGCCTTAAGTCAGTGTAACAGCATTCAACTTCAGGGGTGGCCATGATGTCCCTGGAGCCCCTTCAGCCCTTGTGGGCCTGGCTCTGGCTCTCTTTGGGCCATCTCCTCATCTCCTCACCTGCCAGGCCTTGACATTATTATGATTTAAAAAAAAATGGTAGGTTGTTCCAGGGCTTCCCATGAGATATCACTTTCTACCATGGAGGTGTCACCATTGATCACCTTAAGGGCGAACTACATGGGCTCCATCCTTCTCAATACCCATGCCTCCCAGATGTTTCCAGTCATCAAAGTGGCCACCTTAGGCCTCCACTTTTTTGCTGGGACTTTGGCCTTCCTGGCTTCTACCCCCACTGCTCTGGCTGGTCCCTTTGGCCCATTACACCAGGTCTGGCTTCTCAGACTCCAGCCCTTGTCACACCCTCTTGGGCTCTTGTCTCTGCCTGACCTGGGCTGTGGGCCCTCTGGCTCCAATCTCTACCCCATCTGGGCTGTGGGCTCTCTAGCCCTGTTGCCACCCTCTCGGGCAACTCTGGGCACCCTTGCCCTTGTCTTTGCTTTGGACTTGACCCCTGGCAGGACTCAAGGCAGTCACATACCCCACAGGCACTAGTGGACCTCCGAGCCATCCCTTTCCAGTCCCACCCAAACCAGTGGTCACAACTTAAACCAAAAATGTATGCACTCTGGCTATAACCAAACCTTTAGTCCCCTGATTGCATACCATAAACTCCAGCCCAACCTTGGGCCTTTGTCTGCTGCTAGCCCCCAGCTCCTCACTTGCTGTGTCCAGGCATAGCATGCTCACAGTCCATGCTCAGCAGGCAGCTCCCTGCAGAGCCCCTTTCCCTTCTGGCTTCCAGGGCCAGACTGTTTGCTCTGGCTCTGGTCTTGGCTTATATACCCCAGAGCCCTGCCCCCTTCAAGTCATGTGACTCCTGGAGCAGTCTGCAGGTGCTCTCCAAGGTGCTTGGTTTCCCGGCCTGCAGCAGAGCTAGCACTGCAGTTGTTCTCCTGCTGCCACCCCAGCTTACTCTCCCATTGCACTGTTGCTGTGCTACCAGCATGATTGTAGCATAGCAGTAAGGACTTCTCATTTAAAAAGGCTCTAGCTGCCTATCACTGTATAGCTAGCCCTTCTCTCGACTGCCTGAGTGCAGTTTGCATCCATTTTCTCTTTCTCTGTGACAGGAACCACAGTCAGCCATAACTGCATGCATATTTTGGCTGCTGAGTCCTGGGAATTTGGCAACTGTGCCCACCCAGAATCAAATATTAATTGCTTATTTAAGGAATGAAATGCTCTTCTGTTTTACAAGCAATTCTCCATTTTGCACCAGAGCCAAATATTAGTATAGGTGAAATTTAGGGCTCCCAGAACTGGTAGAAAATTATCAAGCCTTAATAAAATTCATGTGCAGCTTGCTATTGCAGTTATGTATCAAGAGGAAAAGTAGTATTTATTGATTAGCGTTCCCTACAATAGCATCTATAATTTAAAGTGTTGGGGAGGGGAGGGGGAAGCTAGGAAGCTACTCAAAAGGTTACCAGCAAAAGTCGTGTCCCTTTGGACTTTGAATTTGTTTAAACTTTTGGAAGAATCACAGATTCATATTGAGGTCATAGGGCCATTGCAATCCTCCCTCCTGACTTCCTGAATAATACAGATTGCAGAATCTTCCATAAAGGCCATGACTTGTTTGAGTCACAGCACAGGTTTTAGAAAGATGTCCAATTGCAATTGGACATTTCCCAGGACTGGAGAATCTATTAGACCCCTTGGTAAATGACCATCGGGTGATCACACCAAATAAAACAAAATGCACAGCCATTCTTTGCACATCATTTCAGAAGTCAAGAGCAGCGCTCTGGATCGGCACTAGGCACATTGCTCTGATTTTAATGGAAATATAAGTAATGGTGCATACCCTGAGACTCCAAAGGAAATCTAAAATGTAGATATTTCAGAAGAGAATTGCCACCATCACACCACTGAAATGGGTTGCTGTCAAACCGAATGAGGTGGGATGCATCTATACTAGACAGAACATGGCGAGAGCAGCTAAAATTACACAGTGCCATGGCATTTCCACAAGTACTCAGGACTCCTTTCAGTAATACATGGCCCAACTTCGGGAGGAGCTGGAGCTTTCATCAGCATAATTGTACTTCAGCCAAACTAAATTGAGGAGCATGACAAGGAACCCATTGGTAGAAATCATACTGTATTTTTGAATTCAGTAGGGGAGTCGGATCCTTGATGATTACAGGCAACAAGGGAAAATAGCTGTTGGGAAGGGAAGTATGACTGGACCCAAGAAACAGTGATGCTGCTCTGATGTGCCTGTGAGCTCTGGCTGCCCCTTCTTGATGCTGCTGCTAAAATTTTGGATTATATTAGAGGTTTTCCTAAGAGCTGATATCATCATCCCTAAAATACCTTGGCACGCCAAAGAGAGTGCTCAAGTATTACTCTGCTCTAGTGTGAAATCAAGTGAGCCCCTCTGAAATTGTTTTTAGTTTGTTTAATGAAAATACAGGCATTTGCTCCTAGCCTATCCAACAGCCCTGGTGTCTGGGTATTCACTGAGGATGGCAGGGGGGACCCAGTTTCAAGTCCCTGACCCAAAGCAGGATGTCTCTTGGGTCTTGGTGAGTGCTCAGACCAACTGGCTACTCTAGTCAATCCCTCCCTTTCCTTATATTGGACCCAAAATCCCCTTATGACAAAAAAAGGCAGAACTAAGACGTTTCACCTCAAAATACTAGTTTTGAGTTGTTGTTAGACAACAGGACTAGATGCTGTTAGGGACTTCCCAGCCAGCGCTACTCTGCTCCACTTGTTCCAATTTTGTTTCCTCCCTTATTCTCCTATCTTCCTTTAGGAGATAGCTCACATCTCACTTTCAATTGAAAAAAAAAATCTCAATTTTGTCACATTCTTGGCTGTTTTTCAAGGAGGCTAGGATAGGCCCTTGGAGAGGAAGCCAAGTCATGTGCATGGCTTCAAGGAGGTTTTTTTGGTAGGGGTGGGAGGGGTGCACAATCTAGGAAGCAAAATTTATTGCGAAGGGATTTGGGTCTCTTGCTTCCTCCTTGAAGTCTTCTTTTTCCTTTCATGCTGCAAAAAAACCTCTCTTTCACTACAACCAAGCTGAATGTGGCAGTTGTAGAAGACATAGATTTATTGACTGACATTTGCCCAAAAAAGCAGCTGGGGGGAAGACATACAAGGCATTTTGAAGCCAGTGTTGGATCAGGGTTTCTCCAGCTTCCCAAAGGGCTGCTCAACCCACTCATGCTTTAGGCTCTATTGCAGCCCCACTCCCTTCCCCGCCCTTGGTTTAACTCTCTATCGACACCTAATATGACCTCTAAGCCAAGGCTTCAATGGGGTCCCACTTAGTGCATTGGGACATTATAGGAAGCCCCATCTAAACTGGAGGATTTTTTCTCCTATCTCCTTACGGGCTGCTCAGAGGTCCCATAAACCAGGGCTGGGGCAGGAGATACCTCTTTACATTCTTTCAGAAACAAAAAAGCCTATTTCTTTTCACTAAATACTCTCTCACTGGAGTATCCCTTCACCAGTTATAAGCCAGTCTGGAGTCACTGGTACCCAATTACAACCAGGTCTGGCACAGCAGCCCCTTGACCACCAGCAACCCTGCCTGCACCATAGGTTAGATGCTCACTCTTCTCATAGCAGCAGAGCTCAGACTCACCCCCACCCCCAATATCCAGAGGGTCATCTACTGAGACTTGAGCTTCTTCCCAAAATGAAGCTCATTAGTCCTTGACCCCAGCACCTCCAGGCCTAATGGTTCCCCTTCGACATGGAAAGGAAGGGAGCCCAAGCAACCCATCTGCACTCCAGAATACAGCCCCTGCATTAAACAGCTGAAGCCTCCTGCTTCCCATCTTCTCTGCTATTCAGTCCTTCTCCCTCCAGGTATCTTCTCACAGCTCCTACCCACCTGCTGCCTCTCTGCCTCAGCCTCACTCCCTTACAGCAGCTGTTTCTAATGAGTCACTTGGTCACAGCTGGGGGAGTTAATGAGCGCCTTCATTATCCCTTTGCATAGTGCTGCTGTTGTGGATGTAGTGCGGGGTTGTGCATGTCATCTTCTGAGTTGTGCGTCTTATTTTTGTATTCTTGCACCTTAATTAAATCTCTCTTTGATTGAGGAAGGAAAGCTTCCTCCGTAAACAAAAAGCAGGGGTTTTTTTGTAATTGTCTAGCACCATCGTTTTAGAAATGGCTAGCTCTTTGCTTAGGAGCCAGGTGCATATGAAACCAGAAAACCCCGAGCTCTCCTAATCATTGTGACCATGCAAAACTCTTGGCAAGGCATCATTCCTTTTTCAAAAAGCATAGGAGCACAGGAGTGAACAGCCCCCCTGCTATCACTGATACCACTTCATGTGCTTCTTCCCCCAAACTTGTCATACCCTATCTTAGCAGCAGTTTGGTTATTGTGTTCCCACGATTCCTCTTGAAAGGCTGTTCCAGCAGTGCCCTGTTCTCATCTTCAGGCACTGCCTTCTCATTTCCAGCTTCAAATTAGGCATAGCCAGTGTGTACCATTTGTTCTTGGTCCACCATTGGCTTTTAACGTCTATTACAGCTCTTTTTCAGTCCCAATCCATTTTAGTGATAGGTAAACTGAGGCAAGGAGCTAGCCAGTTCTCTTCCAGAAGGAAACATAGCAGCCGTTTCAAGTGCTGCTCTCCAGAAACCAGCAACACATCGAAGCTGAATGTGTCTGAAGGATTAAAGCCTGACTTTACACACACACACACACACGTGTGCATTAGGTAACCGGCACCGATTCATTTTCTTCCATCCTAAGGTCTGTTTTGGAAGGAGCAGCAGGGTTGGTGATTTGTTCCTTACTTCACTCTTATTTTTTCATAAGATCAACTTTTTACAGAGTCCTAGCAATCAGAGAAGGGCAATTAGCACCTGTATCCAGTATCCTACCAATGCAGCACTTCTGCGGCATTGAGAGAAATAGCGCTGTGCAAAGTATACAAGCAGGCCCAGCTCTCCTCTTAGGGCAGTAACAATAGTGGGGTTACTCTTGAATTTAAGAAGAATTCGATCCATACCCTCTGGCCGTACCATGCTTAGAAAGATAGCAAGGCATATGCATTACAATAACGCCTCCATTTCTCTGCTCGTTGTAGGAATAGAAACATAAGATAGCAAGTGGGATTTTCAAACACACCTCCAACCTCTCTGGAAGTCAACAACATCTGTGCTCCTGAATCACTTAGTCACTTCTAAAAATCCTACTTTGCTTTATTTTTAGCTTAACTTAATTTCTTTTTCTCTTCTGAGAAACACAGGTGGCATTTCCAACCTGTGTCAACAATTCAGCAACTGCTGCGTGAAGTTAAAACTCTCTTCCCATCTCCTACAGTTCAGGTTTATGGCCAAGCGGGCTACAAATAGCCCCTTGCTTCACCTCTTCTACAGTGGCTGGAGTTAATAAGCTGCACCTGAGCCATGGACAGGGAGAATCAATTATCAACACCCTGCAAGGATGTACCGCAGGACGAGGCTGCAGAAAACCCTCTGACCCTGTGATTGCGTGTGATGAGACCCCAGGCAAGAGATCTAGACATTGCACTTCTCATTTCATGGCAGCCAGGGACCGATCATTGCGTGTCTGCGAGATTGCAGAGGTAGACCGGACTGCTGAGTATAGTGGGAAGTGACAGGCCAGGGATGTATGACTGGACCTGAAACACAATGATGCTGATCTGATGTGTCTGGAAGCTCTGGCTGCCCCTTCCTGATGACTCTCTAAAGCCAATTAGAGGCTAGGAGAAATAACATTGCAAACCTGCTAAAGTATTTTCACCTTCCCCACTGCTTTCTCTCTTCCGAGTCATTAATTTGTGACAGTTTGTCGGGCAATCGGAGCACATGGCCAAAAACAGCAGAGTGCCCGGGCTTGCAGACCAGAGACTGCATGAGCCATTATCAGATACTAGAAGGCAACAGGAGACCAGCATGGGGCTCTTGCCGGTCAAATGTGATAGCACCAAATATGCTTTTAATTTGAAGTTACACTTCCCATAACCTCAGCAGCCAAAGGTAGGTGTGCTGATTTTGCTTTGATTCCCCTTCTGAATTTTTTTGTGTAGTTAATGCTGGGGAAAGACACCGGCCTGACCATATGGGGCTGGAGCCCATCCATTGATCCACTGAATGCTTGCAGGAGGGTGAGCTTTCCCCATTATCTGCTTGCCACCATGCTCATCGTTATCCTGGATGGGTCACTCGTAGAGGGACCAGCAACCTCAGTTCCCATCCACTTTGGCTACTCAAATGTGAATGAAACGAAAGGGTCAGTTGGCTGCTATTGCTATCACAACACCGTTATCATTACTGTTATTGGCACTGCAGTGGTGCTAAGTAGAATTGGCAGACTGAGAAGCTAATGGGGTCATGATTTGGCTATTCCTGCTATAGGCCACAGGATAGCACGCAGAAGTGGGGTTTTCTAGTGACCCAGATGGATGTGACTAGCAAAGCACAGACCAGACAACATCTATTGGTTTGCCAGCTTCTGGAAGAACTGGCCACTCTGGAAGACCTCATCAGGACTACAGACTGGGTCATATTATGTGCCTGATACTGGAAGAAATCTTTAACTGTGGTGGGCAGGGTGCAAGAATAAGATTTGTATTGTGGTATTACCTAGAAGGGCCAGTCCATCATGCTAGGCTCTGAACAAACCCGTAATAGGAGGAAGACAAGTTAAGCATGGAGGAGAACTATTATTATATACCCATTTTACAGATTAACACCAATTTATTTCAATCTGTTCAGCAATCATGGGCAGGCCCATATTTTCAACAGATCTGAGACACCATTTAGGTGGCCAAAATAGCTGCCTGGATTTTCAAAAGCACGCTAATTTTTTCAGAACAACAGCCACAATTGTGAAAGATTGTAGGGTTAAGTAATTCTGAGGCTTTTTAAAAATATAATCCCTCTCGAGGCCAAGAAACCCTCCCAAAACCCAGCGGTAGAATCCAGAACAGACCAGGGATCTCCTGAGCTCCAGCTCAGTGCCTTGACCATGAGACCATCTTGGCTTATGTGGAAAATTGCCCAATAGAAACCAGACTGAAGCCACAAATCAATGCTTGTTTCCTTTCTCGTGGTACGTAAGTGAAAAAAATCTGACTGTTCCACTGTTTCCACTTCTTCAGCCCTGAAGGTCTCATGTCTCTTCACACCAACCCAGAAAAAAAGAAGAAAACCCCAAACCAGCCAGCAAATGCTTGTTCATTTTTTCTTTTCACAATGAACATTCATGAAAGTAAGAGACTAATAACACTTGAGTACTGCCAGGCAATGAACAGGCATGTTTTTCTCCTTTCAGCTGTGCTAAGCATCCTCAGTGCTGAATTGTCATACCTTTTGCAGTTCCACTCTGGAGATTTGCCTATTAGTCATACAAAACCGCAGTGCTATCCCAGAAATATTTGGCACATGACGCTTCTAAGGACTACAGACTTGTCTGATGACCTGAAGCTTTCCTCCAGGGTTCACTGCAGACCAGCTGATTATGCACTCGAAGACAAACTAGCTCTTTATATTCATATTGTAGACCTTCTTCATAGATAGATCATTCATTATTTGTAGTGAAAAATGCTTCCCAAACAGCCAGGTAAAATGAAGGGAACCAATGAGATTTGATGTTTGTTTGTTTAAGGACAGCATCTTTAGAAGGCAACCAGAATTAGGATCTCAAATGCCACCCTCTTGAATTTAAGGGGAGACAGTAGATGCATCTACATCTGCTTTAATGTGCAGTAGGCTATTTTACTGTGCATTAAAGCGTCACGTAATAAAATGTGACATTACGCTAACACGCAGTAAAATAGTCTACTGCACATTAAGCATCACTAAAAAAGTGAGCAAATGCTCTACTGCTCATTAGTGTAGCCTAATGCACATTAATTTAATACCTTATCTGTAGGTACTAAATTTAATGTGCATTAGAAAAGGCACATTGAATGCACATGTAGATGCACCTAAACTGCCAGACCCAAACCTATTCTCACTGCTATGAAACCACATTGACGCCAACCCTAGAGGTGATTTTTTTTCCTCTAAATGGGCAGAAATGTTGGCGAACGAGGATGGGGAGGAAGTAGGCTGCTTGATACCATGGTGCAAGCTCCCTATGCGCCGGCTGTTGCTCCTGCTGTGTGGGCTCCCTCTGGGGTGCCATTTCAGTGTCCTCTAAATCGGCACCCAGGACTCATGCCTCGTGCACCTTGCCCTGTCCAAAGCCAGAAAGAATACATTTTCTACCTTGTGTAGAGAGTTTAGGCCAAAATGGGGAAAAAAAATCTAGCAAGCTGAGCTCATGAGATTTCCAACGCTTGTAGTGAGGACAATCTTGTGGCATTTTTGTCATTTTGCCCCAGTATCTCATGCAACGTTAGCCTCTCACCTACACTCAGGGGCAGACCCGGACCGCAGCCCAGATGCAAGGCCACTCCAGGATAGGTCACTGGGGTAATGTTGCTTTTAGAGTTATTTACTTGTTATTTTTAGGTATCCATTTTCCTCTCAAGTTGCTGGTGTTGACAACAGTTCGGGGTTATTTATTTAAACTGATTGGCCAGGTGTCCAAGAGCATTTTATTGACTGTTAGGTAAACTTGGATTCACCATCTCAAGAGCCGCTTGAATTCTGAAGCAGATTGATAGGGGCACGAAACAAAAATGCTCCTGGGATAGAGGGCATTAGTGGTACAGCTGGATAAGTTAGCTTTTATCTTCTGTAGACCTAATTAACTGTGGTCTAAAAAAAGAAAAGAAAAAGGAATAAATAAATACGTGTTCTAGCCCTCCAAACCCCCCAGCAGATTGATGCTTTATCATTAATATTTAATATCAGACGTGAGGATACTTGTGCAGACTTATTTTAAATCAGTTGGCTTCACTTAAAAGAAAAACAAAGCAAAAAAAACCCCCGAAAACTGATGGATACCAATTCTGCAAGCTCTTTGCTAGTATTCGTCCTCCTGGTGTTTCAGGTCAGGATTGGTGTCACCCATATTTTAGGACCATCAGCTGCATTGTGGCGTGGAAGATGCAACAGGGAAGGCATTGCTGGATCCATGCGGATGAAAAGGCTAAAAAAAGATCAAGCCAAGCCCGTGCCTGTCAGGCCTTATCAGTAATAACGGGCCCTGACAGCATTTGGCTTCAGCTTGGCCATTTCAGGCAATGATCGTCTGTTGTTTCAACAGATCTGAAAGGGAGAAAATGGCATGCACTAATCTCAGAGGGCTCCACTGAAACATTTGTGCCTGTCATATGTCGACATACATTAGAGCTCCTCTTCTGCTAGGAACCTGCTGTCGTTCTGATCACTCAATTGCGGTTATTTGCAAAATTAATCATTCCTTTTGGGGGGCCTGGAGTGCTGGGGCAGCACTGGGTCCTCCGGCCGATCCTGTTAGCGGGAGAGAGGCGAATGATCCCATATATTTGGCACCTGCTGAGGAGAAGCTTGAGAATGAGGTTCCTCTTCATCCTCTCTCCGCTGCCCCCCACTGCCCCTAAATTATAGCTCAATGGAGCTGGTTCACCTTCAGCGACGCCGTCACCGCTGAAAACTAATACAGTGCAAAGGTGACATTGTACGGGAAATTAAAGCACAGGTGCGGGTGAAAGACTGTGATCATCATCATTACACATTTGCTTTCCTAGCACCTCTTATTTTGAATGGCAACCTTAATATACATGCACATGCATTACCCATTGTAGAGCTGACCTTCTCAGCTAGAAAATTGTCTCTTCCCTCTGTCTGGTACATTAACCAGTTGGAACACAGTATGAAGTGCAGTACTATCAGCTTTAGAAGACTTGGTTCGTTTGGATAATGATGGCATTTTTTATTTCCTTCAGCCTTTTAAAAACTTGCACAGCATATTCCAGTGAATATTATCCTTCTCTTCCATATCCGCCAAATTAAACAGAGGTAGTAGCAGAGGCTTTGGCTTTCTATATTATGGGTGTTTGCCACTAGTACTGCAGGACTTAGAGTTTGGGGCACCACTGTTATGCACCATACATAAGTGTAGGCCAAGTTTTGGGTGCTCGGGATGGTTTTCAGACAGAGGGTCAGTGCTTTCTGAACATCATACGAGTCACGGCAAATCTTGGCTGTGGTCAATGATAGCTCCCTGCCACAAAGATCTCAGACCTGGATCCAAAAAAGTTTTTTTTTTTAGGTGCCCAACTCCCATGTAGAAGCCAGCCCACCACTGAACGGGATGGCAGAAAAGCTCTGAAAGTGCGAGGTGCTTGGTTACCTTTGTGGAGCTAGGTCTTATTCTCTAAATCAGTGAGCGCTAAACTTTTTGGCAAGCGTGCAATAAATTAGCCCTGCCCCCTCCCCAAGTGCCACTCTGATCTCCTTGTCCTGCCCCATCTGCTGCTCTGCTTTCTGCTCCCAGCCTATCTGCCACTGTGTTGCCCTGGTCTATGGCACACAGCAAGGCTGCCTGTGCTGCAGTTTTGTCCCTGCTACTCCTAAAAGACAAATGTAACAGGAGGATGAAAAGCATCAGGGAATGGGGTAGGACATACTGATTTCAAAAGCAGCAGGAAGTTTAAGCACTAGTTAGTGTTTTTTCAGTGGTTAAAATGGACAAGAGAGGCTGAGGAAATATGACACGTGTAATCACACCGAGAGATGACAGAGCCAAACGCCTGTAAAGAAAGACATGTTCTTTGCCTGGCTAGGTGGGAGGTAGCAAGCCTGCCAAATACCACTGCAGGCTCAGACTACATGCTTAAAAGCGTGGAAAATAAAGTAACAAACACCATTTATGTAGCTTTCTGTGCTCAAGGCACTATGCAGATATTGTCAAATTAAACCTTGCAGTGCTCCTGTGAAAAGAAAGGGGTGGGAAAAACCCATCCCATGGTCGGAGGGTAGTAAGCACCGACTTGTGGTTGGTGACCGCCCGCAGACACCATTGGCAGC
The DNA here is from genome assembly GCF_030867095.1 of Alligator mississippiensis. NCBI lineage: Eukaryota > Metazoa > Chordata > Crocodylia > Alligatoridae > Alligator > Alligator mississippiensis. Next base: position 249,208,541 of record NC_081827.1, read on the forward strand.
GTTGATGGTGGCCAGTGGCGATCGCGGACCACCCACAGATGCCGCTGGCAGTGTTGGCGACGTGGGGCGGGGTGGCGAGTGGTGACTGCCCACAGGCGCCGCTGGCAGTGTCGGCAGCACCTTTTCACAGGGGGTGCACTGCCACACTCAGGGAGTGCACGTGCACCTGCGTGCAGCCTGTACCCATCGCCAGTGGTTAGCGGGGACATTTTCAAGGGTCCAAATAGGAGCGAGTGATACAGGTCCCACTGTTTTTTAATGAGATTTTGGTATATAGCTTCCCTTGTGCATTTGCGCATCTCCCTGACAGTGCCTTATGGCAGAACCCTTGATCACTGGAGCGGTATAAATCTGAGCTAATGGTAACTGGATCCCAGTTCCAGTGGACTACAGCTCTCTCCCAAAAATTAAATGAAAAGGGAAAAGAAGCAGTTCATTGGACTTGTATAGACAGCCACACTCATGTTTCTTGTTTATGGGTATGAAAAAAGAAACACCTCCCCCCACAAAGTGCGTTGACCCCACTTTCAAATAATAAAGTAATGGTGTGAAAAAACTGTCCTTGTCATGGATTTCTGAGAAGCCCATGAAATATGGAGGGAAATGAAGGCATGTCCTAGAGGAAAATGGGGACAGAGTCCATGCAATGTTATCTCTTCCATATATAATATAGTCCAAGCAAAGGGCACAGGAAAAGAGGCACATTAATATAATTGCCACAGAATACAATGTAGAGGATCCAGTCAGGATCCTGGCAATATGTGCATGGAAAGATGCACTTAATTCACTACTCGGATGGGTCGATGAGCTAGATCAGAGGAACTTGACTTTCACAAGGAGCATTTCCCTTCCAGATTTTCAGTTAGAAAGGAGGGGTTGTGGGGATCAGGGATGGTAGTGTGTTATTGCTGTAGAAAATAAACCTCTGAGTGGCTTATCTATCACATACCTAGGTTTGGCACCTGCAAGGGTAAGTGGGGCATGTAAACTCGGGCATCTCTCTACCCAAGGCTGTTAGGGACAGGGTGTAGCTGTCCCACAGTGATTAGAGGCCAGTATGTGAGTTACATACTGTAGAAATATGTAGGCCAAGGTTTTTAAAAGGGGTTGATAATTTCACTGCCTCAAGTTTTTGGTGCTTAAAACGAGGGCCCTGGCAGACATTACGCTTAAGACATGATTAGCCAGTTAATCAAGTCTGAAGTAGTAACCCGGCCACATGGTCAGGCAATTAATGGTGTGATAAAACAGGGAATAAGCTACAAAATTAATACACAAAATGTGCAATGAGTTTGTGGCTGGTTCTCATCATACCTTAAATTGAACAAGTGGCTGAACCAATCAGCTGACTGGGGCTCCCAGCCTTGGGAGTGCATTGGAGCGCTTGACTATGGTGCAGTCCCTAGGGTAGGAGTGTCGATCAGCTGACCGGTGCTCCAAAACAGGCGACTGGGTACCCGGCACTGGGATCATGATCTCAGACTCCCCCTCTACGGACAACTGGAATCTGATTGCATTTCTTTTTGTCTCAGACCACCAACGCTGCCCAGTACATCCCTGATGGCTAAACAATGGCACAGTAAGTTGTTAAGATTGGTTCACTTGTGCTTTCCAGGCTCCTGCCCCAAAAGCTAGACTGTTTCTGTAAGTGTAACAAGTTAGGTGCCTGAGGGCCATTTTGATGCCTCCTACAGCCTCTCTCATCTCTGCTAGGCTCTTCCTTTGCTCCACCTCTTAAGGTTTTGTCTGGCTTTCTCACCTCCCGTGTGTTGATGGAAACTTCGTGAAAGGGAGGCTGCTGGCAGAGACTGATGAGCCTAAGGCATTCTCTTCTCCAGTGGTTGACTTACCTGCCTCTGATTGCATTAAAGGCTTATTACATGACTCCGACCGCCCCTTACTGCACACCTATGCCTTGCAAATGTTTTGTCTCATTAGTTGTCCCCCAGCCACCAGGTCACCTCAGGCCTTTATTCCCTTGTTGGGGCCTTCCTAACCTCCACCCCTTTTCTCTAGCTGCGTCTTCTAGCACAGGTACACCATACTGGGCCTGGGTTCTGGGCACCGGCTCTTATCTGGGTTACTTTAATCCTAGGACCCCTGGTCCCATCTCCACTCTGCTCTGACTCTCTATTCTGTCCTTCTCTGGGCTCTGCATCCTTTGGCTCAGTCTGCACCTTGTGTGACCCCTGGTAGGGCTCAATGTGGTCACATGCCCCTCAGGTGCTATTGGGACCTCCAAGCCACCTCTTTGTCCCTTCTGCAAACCTGCAGTTAAAACCAAACCCTAAATTTACACCCTCTGGCAGCAACACAAACACCCAATCTATTGGCTGCTTAGCATACTTCTTCCAGGCCCTGAATCAGGGCCCTCGGGTTGCTTTCTCAAAGCTCCCTGCTATGCAATCATCATCAGCAGCAGCCAACTCAGCTTCCTCCTCTCGCTGCTTCCCAGGTCTCACCCCCTGCTCTGGTTCTGCCTCTGGCTTATATACTCCTATAGCCCTGCCCCTTTCTGACCATGTGACTCCTGTGTCAGCTGACTTGACCACACAGGTATTCCTTATTCCCCGTGCTACAAAAACCCTGCTCTGCCGGTGCCCATGCTACAAAAATCCTGCCCTTGAAGGGGTCATGCTGCTTTCCAGTAACCAGGCAAGGGTTTATCCAGGGTTGGCAAGATTCAGCTTATCAACTTTGCTGTTATTGCATTACAGATGCAAGATAGTGAGTGCAAGTGGGTGGTGATTAAACCCTTGTATCTGCATACCTCAGAAAGAAGGGGAGCAAATGCAGAATTCCTTTTTCAGGCAAAACTCCCATTAATGTAATTCTGGACCATAGGTAAACAGGTCCTTTAGAGAAACAAAGAAAGAGTTCAAGTGCAAGTATCCATGAGCAGTCGGTAGGGTAAGGACCAACCTCAGATCTTGGCACCAGACATCACTGAAATGCCTGTTCATTTGCAGATGGAGTAGCAGATAATGGATCTGATTTTCCTCTGGTTTAAATTAGGAGCGAGTAACTCTATTTTATTCAATAGCACTTGACTACTTTAAGGAAAATGAGACAATTATTTTAGAAAGGCAGAAGCAAAACTAGAAAGGAAACCCCCTCCCAAAAAACAGAACTAGAAAAAAAGTTCTATTTTATTCTGGACACATTTTAAAGAGTCTTGATTTTCACCTGTCTGACCCTCTGCTACTGCTCCTTCCTAAGGTCTTGTTACTGTAAGTCTTGGTGATTCAGATCCAAAGCACATGACATAGCCAACTGTATCTGAACTTTAACATTTGGCATAGATCTTCACACTCGAACAGGCTATTTTCGGGGTTGTTACAGGCAGGGCAGTGTCTGAAAGTGACAGCTGCATTCCTCCAGATGTGAAGGTCATGAAATGGCACCAAGAAATAGGATGGTTTTGATTTTTCCCCCTTCGGTCTTACTGGAAAATGTACACAGATTTTTTTTTTACAGATATTCTGTTTAAATAGGAGGGGAGACCATGAAGCAAGAAGCAAATTGGATTGATGTTTAAAATGGGTAAAGAATGGCAGTTTATGGGGTGGACACATTTTTTACTTAGCTAGTTCTGAGTGTGCTTTGTTTAGACCTAACACAAGTCGACAGGTCACTTCAAAATTATTTGGTGGTTAGTACAGATCATCAACTCTCTACATCAGCTTCAAAACGCTATGCTACACTACACCACCGTTTCGAAACATGCTACACAGTCAATGGGGCTGACCATTAATTTCTGGGCCTGCTGGATTTGTTACAAAGAGGATGAGTTTATTCATGGGAGTGATTTGGAGGAGAGCTTTGAAAAGTAGATTTTCATTGCGGAGGATAATAAATGCGAACTAAGTATGAGTAATAAAGAACAGAGCAGACAAATTCAGAAGGATTTGGATAATTCATTGGACAAGGCTTGTGGATAATAAAATATGCTTCAAGGAAGACAATCATGACTAAGACCAAGGCTTTGGAGGTGACCAAGGGAATGCGTCATAAAATATATGATAAATTTTCTCTAAACCCTTGTTGCAAGCCTCTGCCTGATTTTTCATTCCTTCCGTGAATCAGGGCAATCATATAAGATAACATTAAATTAATTGGTGCCATTTATGGATCTCATTTCCTTCTATCCTTATACCTTGTGGTCAGATTTTGAAAACACCTGAGTTCAGGGACAGAGTTTCAAAAGATCTTAGCTCCCTTTGAAAATGGGATTTTTAGCACGAAGATGTGTTCATTGACAACTGTCAGTGAATCTATCTGTGTACTTAATGTCCAGCACGGGCTTAAATACTTAGGGACAGAGAGATTAAGTGACAAAAAGTTAGCAGCACAATCAAGAATTGAGTCCACTTGTTTCGAGTCCCAGTCCAGTTCCTAAACCGTCCTTCCTTCCCTAGTAAGGATTGCTAATATTTTCCCTCTTTCGAGAAAAAAAACAAAAAAAAAACTTTGTTTGTTCATCCCTCCACTGTTTGTATGAGTCTTACTTTTATTTTTTAGATTGTGATTTATTTTTGGTGAAGAAAGACTGAATCTTTTGCATTTGGACAGTATCAGCACAGTGTGGGTGCTATGTACTTCATGTTCAACAAAGAGCCAACCCAGCAGGGATGTCAGCCATGATTCCAGCAAGCATCCAGACAAAAGCCAGTGCTCACAGAGGTGGGCAAACAATTTACTGGCTTTAGTGGGAATCGTGCCTCTTCTGTTGGGGTTAAAACTGGTGCAAGTGGGGGTGGTATAAAATGACCTCCTTCAAAGACAAAAAGGCAAAGGACCAGAAGAGGAATGAAGGGAAATGTGTTGGTTTTGGGATCTCACCTCAGTTCACAAGAATGCATCTCCAAGGAAATCAGAGTGTATTAATGGCAGTGACCATACGGAGTCTGTAAATGGGTAGCAACCCCATGTATTTGTGCACTGTATGGTGTCATATGACCATGTCCCACCCCTGTTCTCATTTTTCAGGTGCTCCTTGAAGAAGCATGTGGATTTTACAAGCAGTAAATGACAAGCTCCTTCCAGAGCTGCCCCGGGACGTACAGGACTGTGGGTGCAGGCCAAACGTCATTTTTGTGCAAAACCTTGGCATTGTCTCACTCCATGATGCTTCTTGACTAAAGAACCAGCTTTGCCTGGGCTTTTATTTTTTACTCCTTTAACTCCTTAAAATCCATGTTGATTTTTTAATTGCAGGAGGCAAGGTGAAAGGAGGAAGTTAAGTCTATCCACTGGTTTCAAGGAAGTCCCCCTCCCCGATTTATAGAGGCATGTGAACAGAGCTTTTGGTTCATCTCAGATGTTGCACAGAAAGAGGGCAGCATGCTTGTCACGTGAACAATTTCTCTGTACCTTGAGCATCTCGGTTGAGATTTGTGCCGAAAAGTCCACTTGCTCTGCTCCTTGTCTCACCAGAGACTGGCCGATGCTGTAATGAAATCTAAAGAAAGCTTGACGTGGCATAGCAAACCCTTCCGTAGGTATTTCTTCCTGAAGATCATTCCCGCTTGATATTTGTAACTTGATGCAATCTCATTCATGGTAGAGAGATTTAATAGCTTGCTTGACATTTTCTATTTTTGGACGGGTGTTCTGATTAAACTGCTGTAATGAAACAGATGAACAATCCTCCAGTGTTTTCTTTCAAATACCCATTTCTAAATGGACTGCATATAGGGTGCCTGTCCCACAGCACAGCTTCTCCGGATGGCTGCCGCTGTGTCTCAGAAGCAGTCGCGCGGCATGTTTTAATCTCTTTCCAGTGATTCAGAGTGGAGAGCTGCTGCGAGGCTGAGCCAGTCAGGTGATGACATCGTATGCCGATGCGGCCCTGGAAACAGAGGCATCTTTTATCAGCAGCATGATAAATTAATGAATACAGCAGGTTGCTTTAAAAGGAATTTAAATGGGAAAAACAGAGTCTGCTCTGTGACTTCTGCCAATCTGAATAAGAAAATTGCCTGGTGTGAGGAAACTCTTTGCTTTGTGAATTCAAGATGCATCTGTTTTCACCAGGACCTGGCTGCACGTGATAAAAGCAAGAACAAGGGCTGGAGAGATAGGATGAGATTAAGGGCCACTGTCTGTCCTGAGCAACCCCACTGATGCAATTTGCCACCCCTGGGTCTGATTTTTATTCTCTTTTCTTCATAGAGAAATGGCTACAGGATATTTTGTAGGCAGAGGGCCCTGTAGAAAAAAAAAGTAGCATGTCACCCTATGTAATTAGCCAATGGGATAATGCATATGCATGAGGGGATCTATTCATCCTCCTGGGACCCAATGTTTAACAAGTAAAATGTCCCCTACATTTTCCCCACAATGCAGGTCTACCATCTCTCTCCTCTGGATCTAAATAGGAAAAGAGACAGGCATTGCAGCATCATGTAAGGGTGAGCCAATGAAGGATCTAGTGCAGGGGAGGGCAATTATTTCGGGTGGAGGGCTGCTTACTGACTTTTGGCAAGGCATTGAGGGCCGTATAACAGGCCACCAAGGGAAGATAAATATTAATTGTCTAAATTTTTAGAGGCCCAATGGTCTGGCGGGCTGCGTCTGGCCCGCAGGCTGCATTTTGCCTACCCCTGATCTAGTGAGACAGGGAAGGATAGGAAGTGCAGACACGGCCACCTATGGAGGAACAACCTCTTTCCAGGCCTGTCACTCATTAAACTAAGGGCTGCTAACTCATCTTCCTCATCTGGTCTCAACTGCAAAGGCCCTTTCTAAGATAACCAAAATCCAAGCCAATAAGCCAGGTTTTCTAGGCAAGAAGCATCCCTGAACTGCATACACACAATGGACTGCAAGCCTGCACAGATCGTAGAAATGCAGGTGTCAAATGTTTCTGGTGAGAGAAATGCCTTAGCTCTCATAGGTTCCTTTTTCACATGCTGAATTTTCTGGATGGTCTTAAGCAGCCACTTTAAAGTGACAAAAACACAGAACTATGTGGCAAGATCATGTCTTGAAAAGAAGATGTCACGATCTTCTGTCCAAGTACAAATGAAAATAAAACACCGTTGTTAACACATCCCTGGGATTTATATTAATTAAACATTGAACTATTGAAAATATTACATCCTATTAAGTTTCAGCCATTGAGGTCCAAGAGGTGTTTTCTTAGTTGAAGTCACATGTTAGATATCTGGGCGTATGACTGGATTTACTCCACTGCACTAGATGAACAAATGAGAAGGAACATTTCTCAGCCATGATGAGCTTAGAAACCCAAAAGCTTGCTAAAATATTTTTTTCCAATTATTTAGGTTGGTCTAATAAAAGATATCAGATTCACCCAAAGAACCTTGTCTGCCTGTGATGAGCTTAGATCTCTTCCAGGGCACTGAATCATTTACTCCTGCTTGAGCTTAACCAGCTTTGTGTAATGATTATTGCCATCATTTCCTCATAATATTCTGTAAAGGCTGTTGTATTGAACCATTTATTATGTGTCTCATCCTTACGAAGAATCACTGGGTCCACGTAACACAAACTTCCAATCTGAGATCAATTCACTTACCAAAAGTGGGGGAAACCAGAAAACATCTGTACAGAAACAATACCAGTCACCTAGAATCGCATTTGATTTTATATGTGATGCCCCGGTGCAGGTTTATTTGAATGGAATGGAAACCTCTTTTGTCAGTAGGATGTGACTTACTCGCCAGTAGTAAAGTACGAAATACAATGCAAGTTCAGAAGAGTGGCTGGTTAACCTCCAACCTCTAGTTTCAGCTTGGTGAGATCTTGGATAAATGCCATGATAATGATGATAGAGGATTCCAAGAGGATTTGGAGAAACAGTATTGAATGCACTTGAACTTTATGCTTTGGAGTCCTAAGCATTCATGAGATTAAAGAAAGGATCAAGGAGATAGAAGGGATATGTCTCTTAAATGCTATATATACAGTGTTTTTCACCTTGGGATCCAAATAATGAATAAAGGAAAGAAATACGAAGGTCCAAGACCAAAGTGCATTTCTTCCCTCTCTGTCTCCCCAAGGCCGAGGGGCAGGCCTCTTCGACTTTTTGCCTGTAGCATATTTTTGTTCAGCTTTTTAAGTCTATTGATTTAAGTGAAGATGAATAAATCTGAGCACAGTCAGGACTGGTCTGAATCTATTCTCCGTGGCGAGAAGCTGCCCAGATGGGGTCCTATTATGAAGAATGCTACTTTCCCAATGCACACTCCTTGAAAGCTGAGTGTATGCTATTGCACCATCCTTGCAGTTTGACTGAGAGAAGAGAATCAAAGAGGCTAGAGCATTTCCTTATGGATCTAGAGACACACTTGTGACAGCTGAAAAGTGTGCCTGTGTGATAAAAGTGCTTGCTGAATGCTCTATGAAGATTAGACTAAGTGTTTTTCTGTATTTGTTTAGATATTAAGCTATATGTTGTTGCTAAAAGCCTAATTAAAGTTTAAGATGTAGTGAGGCCTTGTATAAAGTAAAGCCTAGTAAATTTAGCAAAGCCTAGAAGTAGTAAGGCCCTGTGGCGCAGTTAAAATTACATTATCAAAGGAATGCAAGGCTTGTACTGCTAATTGGTCAGTCTAAGGACAGTTGGAGTAAAAGGAATCTGAGTGGTCATTCGTTATCAGTATCATTCAGAAGCTATAAATTAGCTGGAATATTTGGAAATCATTCAAAAGGAAGATACAGCTCTGTGAAAAGGATTCGTTAGCTGTTGCCTGGATTAGTGGGCCCATGGACCTCGAGGAGCCCAAGGACAGCATTCCAGGGTCCTTCCCGGTACCCCTTGGGCAGCGATGTTTGTGGATGCCTGACTTCACTGAACTTTGTGGAAGGAGAAGCTTGCTGTGTATCAGGCATCAGAGGGGGCTGCCGATAAGTTGCCAACGTAAATTGCTTTTGTCTGTCATTGTTTGCTTTGTTACTATGCTTAGTTGTGTTTTTGTTAAGTCAATAAATCTTTCTTACCTTTCTACCCCCGACCACACTCTCAATCCTGAACCCTCCGCAGCCAGCTGGGACAACACTTTGTAAGGTACTGGGGGCATAGTAGGTCACCTGGGTAGCTCGGGCAGGGTCCAGAAGCTGAGATCAGGCTCCAGGGTCAAGAAACTGGATTCAGGAGGCCGGGTTGGAAAGTGGAAGTCAAAAGCCAGAGTCAGGATTGAGGAGCCAAGTTCAGATCTGAGTGAAGACTGCCAGGTAGCTAAGAGCACAACATGGCAAGCATTGCCAAGACAGTTTCTGCTGCCTGCTCTGGGCTTATAAATACCTGTGTCGATGGGTTCTTCCTGTAGCTCTGGGGATGACTCAACCTAATCCTTGATTACTTCCAGCTGGGGTACTGAATCCTCCTCTGCTGATGACAGGTCTATTAAGCACATTGTAGATTGGATATGGGGAAGAGGAATTGAAACTGTTCTGAACTAAACAAGAGGGAAACAGAATTTGCAGTGGAGGGGTGAGATGCATTTATAATAGCCCTTTTTGCTACAGGGGGAGAACCATGAGATTCTTTATTTTTTGGTGTGTGGGAAAGAATTTGAATCAAGAAAAATAATAAAATACCTGTAGAAGGTCATTTTTATACTATCCAATGATGGTAGCATGGAGAAGCCCCTGATAATACACATGTTGTTATCCCTAGCGTAGGTGGGGTATGATTCTCCAATGGTCTCAGCTGTTTGAAAATACCTCTTCTTTTCTCATGGGAGTGGCTGACCTTTGGTAGCAGGGCTAGGTTGAGGATGGTTCTTGCAAAAGGCCTTTGCTCCTGTGTTGTCTAGCTAGAAAATGTCTCAGCAAGCAGGATTTCCTCTCCACGGGAAGAAGAATTCTGGGTACAGCTCAGCAGTCTGTTCTTCTTCCTCTCCTTTTGCAGCTAGGCTTGCTGTTTCCCTTCTTTTCCTTCAGAGACTACAGATTCTGCTTCTCCCTGTCTTTTCAAGGGTAGGTCCAGGCAGCTCTCACTCCTCCAGGTTTGCCTCCGAGGGCTAGGGACAGAAGTGACACATAAAGTGATTTAAGTGATCAGAAACTGGTTTAAACCTGTAACAGAACAGAAGTTCAGGGCACATAAACCAGTTTCAAAATGGCTGAGACTGGTTTAAGATAAACCTGGTTGAATGTAGTATCAGACTTAACTGATCTAGGTCAAACTGGTTTATAAAACTTCTGTCCCAGACTCCTTCCTGGTTCAAGTTAAATCAGAGTCCCCCAGCATCTCAGCATGCTTTGCAGCCCTGGGCTGGACTGTGCTGTCTGCTCCAGAGAGCAGGGCTGGCTGGCCCCACTCCTTTGTGGACAGAGCAGTGAGGGCTGGCTCACTGGCCGGCTCACTGTCCCCAATCCTGTTCAAGCAAACCCTAACTGGGTTCTGGGAAAACCCTGACTGGGATCTGGGGCCAGGAAGGGGGGTTAAACTGCTCTTCCTCTGAGTACAGAGCTGCTCTGCCCTGCTTACTTAGTGCTGGCTGTGACTGTGGACTACAAATCCCAGAGGCACCTGGACCAGGAAGAGGAAGTGATGAGCAACTCTGCAGAGACCTGATGTTGAGATTGTGGACTGCAAATCCCAGAGACCTGGGGGGGGGGGCAGCAGGAAGAGGAAGTGAACACACAGCCCATGCTGTGTTCATAGTTCTTCAGTTTATAGTCCTTCAGAGAAAGAACTATTCCTGTCCAAGCTTTTATGAATTCAGTGCCTCTACCTCCCCCTGCCCAGGCAAAGCATGAACTGGGGCCTGGTCGCATGCCTTCTGCTCCAGCAGAGACAGGGGAAAAAGTCTGGGAGGACCTCTCTCTTCTCTACCCTTTGGCAGTGGCTGGCAGGTGGACTCTAGCACCCCCCAGCTTCTGGCTTGAGTCACTGCAGGCATATGACTGCATTTCCTCAATCAAAAGTGATTGTCTGCTTGTTTGCTTATTGGTTCAATCTTTGCAGCTTAGACTGACCTGCAAAGACTGAATCAATTCTGCCTCGGGCTTTTTGACTGTCTATACTTAGCCCAGAACCTATTAATTATCTCATTCCTTCCCCCAAACCCTTTCACAAATTGCATATGCTTTTTTTTTTTTTCCACAGAGGGAAGGGAGAAGGTGGAAGGCTTCACATCAGGGACTCTGTGATTATTTGTAGCCTGTTACCCAACTGGCCAAGGGATCTCCAGCTCTTATATTCATTGGAATTATTTCCTCTCAGTGCCGGTGGGCAAGAGAGGACCCCAGGACATTACACAGTCCAATCAGACAGCAATTGTGTCCTACCTAGTGAGATCAACAGGTTAGTTGCAGGCAGTTCCCTTTCTTCCTTCTGCCACATGGTGTATTCTTTTATAGATAATGTAGTACACATATAAAGCCATGACACAAGCTAAATGTTTCCGTTGTCAGATAGTAGTGTGCATTTTAATACTGGAGTCCTTTCTTACTAAGCAAGTCATGGATATGGTCTTCTGAAAGCAGCAGTTCACTTCAGTCCATCTGATCAGATCAAAGCTATGGCTTATTTTGAGAGCAAATCAAGCAGAGAAGCTTAAAGTTACAGATATTCAAAGTTCCCGAGCTTCCGCAGAAGGAAGCATCCCCAAGAGAGAGGTGAATGTGGCTACCCAAACCCAGCAAAATAATTTTATTAAGTACATCTATTCTGGAAGTAATTGAGTCTGCAACATTCAGTATTCAATCAGGATTTGAACAGAAAGGCTGTTAGAAATCCCAAGACACTGCTGATAACTCCACATGTAACAGCAACCCAAGTTCAAGATGTGCCTCAGGTGTAGGGCCCGATTTCAATCACAATCCAGTGATTTCTCGGCTTCGAGATAACTCGCGGCTCACAGGAAGATCCTTGAAACCAGCCCAGAAATGTTTCAACCTGCTCTGCCAAACCAAATGTTAGGTGTTTCTCAAATGGGTAAAGAGAATTAAAATGACACAGGGGGAAATGGGCAGCTGTGAGTCTCGTTTCAGAGCTTCATGTCATATGAAAGCGTGACTTTGATCCATGATGCGAAAAAGCACTAACAACCTACAAATGTTTCAGAGTCATTCATTTCAATGATCCTAGGGTAGAGATCATTGCTTGCAACTTTTTCATGGGTTTCCAGGAGTCAGCCCCCCTATCCCACACTGCAAGGTAGCAGCACGGGAAATGCCTGAACGAGCGGTGTGGGGTGCTGCGGATGGGTTGGCGGCGCCACATACTGCACAGCCGTGCTCATTTGGACGTGACCATGAAGTCTATTCCAGCCCTACCTTCCTCTGATCCTATGATCTAGCCCCAGGTAGAATGAATTACAACAATCCAGGCTGGAAATAATGGCTAAGATTAGTTTGCTTTTTTACCTCCAAGGAGTGTGTCAAATCCTCTTGGGCAGTTAAAAGTGGAAGGAGGTGTGCCTTGCCAGTGTGAGACTTTGCTTATCTAGGGTTTGTGAGGCAGATAACAAGCCTTTACTTAGCAGTTTGTGGTCCAGTGCTCCCACCTTACAAGTGTTGACTTATTGTGAAGCTCCCCACAGCCAGCGTTATTTCTGCCTTGTCAGGGTTCAACTGGGAAGGCGAGAGATCTCAGGTAGCAGCAAAGTTAAATCACAGCCACAAACCTACTTGTTTTCACAAGCAACTTAAGTAGCTACTCCCAGTTCATAAAATTGAATGTTCCTATAGTTTTTCATCTAATATACTGCACCGTGTGGGATCATTCTCCTGAATTGCAATCTTTGAAGTTTTGCACATCACTTAGAGCTTGTCAGGGTACAGATTAAATGCAGGAAGGATGCTGCGCAAAGCATAAAAGTGTGATGTTTTCCTCTGTAAGAGGATGTGCCTTTGAAGCAAACAACAGCCCCACCAGTCTCGGTTCTGCACAGTGGCATTGTGTAAAGAATCCCCCCAAAGCACCTGCCTGAGTGTCAGAAGTAGTCAAAATACAGAGGATTTTTTTTATTTGTTATAGCAGAAAACAGTTCTCATATCTTTCCTGCCATTTAATAGTGGGTATCCAAGTGACAAAGCCCTTCTGAATGGAAGAAGAGGAGGATGTGTTATTATCTTGGAGAGCCAGATGGGATGAATTCAGAAAGATATTTATGACAGATATTCTTATCAGGATCTTCCATTACATAAAACAGCTCTCTACTTGTCTTTTCCTGTTGGATCCTGTAACCTGCACAGGCACAATATGCTGAAAGAGTAAAGTAATATCACATCTTCTTTTCATTCCCCTGACGTGGATGTTTGCACCATAGATCAGCTATTTGGAGGAGAATAAAGAAACGCACGCCAATCCCCCAGTTGCTCCTGCAGTAGGATACATCACGCCATATCTCAGCTGCACAATAAAAAAAAGACAAATTCAGTCATTCCCAGGGAAGTGAGGTATGCTGTGAGACATTCATTTTTTGGTACCAAGAAGAGCGAGAACTTAACTACTTCACTGACCATTTCACTTTGGTGTTTCGATGCACGGAAACAGAAATTGAAATCGGGAAAGATTAAGTCCTAGCAATATTCCCTGCTGCCAGCCGAGGCATAGGAAACCAACTGTTAGATCACTGCACAAGAGCGTTGTTGAGTAATGACACCTGGGGACTCTACAAGCCAGGTCCGCTAGTGATGTAACCTAGCTTTACTCCACTAAAATCAATGAGGCTATGCTTATTTACACCAATGGAGTATCTAGATGCCGGATTCTCAGCTCTGCTACTGGATTCAGCCGAAGAAGTCTTTTCACTTGACCAAGGCAGTGATTGACTCCCTTAGAAAAAAAACCAGACGCTTAATTTGGCTGCATCTCAGTTGCCAAGCTCTAAAATGGATAAAATAATGCTTACATACCTCTCGAGAGCATTGTGAGACAGAATTAGTGAAAGAATGGAAATTGCCCTAGAGTTTCTTGTAAGGACAGTGCTATAGAAATGCAAAACATTAGTACTCAGGGCTCCAGGAGGGATCATATTTTTGGAGTGAGTTTGGATCTCCCTGCTACCGTAACTCCAGATTGTTGATGAAGCTGTAAAGTGTTATACTAACAATATCTCCTGGCAATCCTGTGCAAATAACTGGTTGGTACACGTTTCGTGGCACGCCAGACTGCCCCAGGATCCAAATCAATGACAAACAGCGGGTAAAGGGGTAGATTTTTTTTTTAGTTCAAGCTTACAAATGCCTGCCATTAGACCTAGAGGCTGGCAGGCCAGCCCCTAGCATCGGCGCAAAGACAATCGTCAGACGCGGAAACAAAGAAATAGCTCCAGCTGATGTTATGTGACAAACTTGTGATTAAAAGCAGAGGTACCCACATTTTTTCTCATTGCGTACCCCCTTCGAGACTTACCAGCTGCCCGCGTAGCCCTACCAGCATACGTTTTATATTTTAACCCCTTAAATGCCAACAATGACAATTAAATCTGCCATTACACAATTTCTCCCACGTACACCCCAGAGATATCTTGTGTACTCCGAGGGGTTGGTGTACTGCAGTTTGGGAACCCCTGGTTTAGAGGGCGCATAACAAACCTTGCTTTCACTTTGCTAGTTATCCATAATCTTGTAGTTTAGTTAGTGTACTTATTATACATTTTTAGGACAAGATCCCTTCACTTCTTCCCTAAACAAAACACCTGGCTGAGGGACAGAATTGCCTGCACAACTCAGTACCGAAAGGTCATTTGTGCTCTGCCTCTTGCTTCTCTGTTTTGGAGCGAGCTGTATCATAATGGCTTCAGAGGACATAGTTTTATTGCAAGAGCATAGAAGCCCAGCTGATATATTTACCTGATTTTTACATGCAGATTTACATTTGCCCACTCTCTTGTGGGCAAAATATCTTTTACGCATCCCCATAAAGTTAGTGTGCAGAAAAGAATGGGATTAGCAGAAGTCAGACCTAGATAGGACCTAGCTAGCGTGCAAATCATGCAGCACCCAAAGAAACCCCTCGCTGGTCGAATGGCTGCGAGTCCATGAAGCAGATCTGATGAGTTGCTGCCTAGACAACGGATAGAAACAAGTCTTATGATGCAGCGTACAAACTGACTTTCAGGGGGAAAAAAAACTGGTTGAACCACTTGAGTGACCTCCCTTTATTTTCTTTACTCCCATTAAATTTGCTCTTTTAAATTAATTTTAGTAGGAAGAAAGTCATGTGTCAAAATAGCTTTGAAAAACAATTAAACAGGTTCAGACCATTCAGTTGACTAGCCTGACTTCTGCTGCCTTTGTAGTCATTTCCCCTTAAATTCCCTAAACACCAAGAATAGTTCAGCATCCCTGTGTTTCAAACAAACAATACAAATAAATACATGTACAAATAATAGCTCTGGCTTCAAAGACAAATAGGCAGTTGCTTTCCAGGGCTAAAGCAAAAGCATATTTTAGTAGTACATGAAGAACATACATTGTAAACTCAATATTAGTTCTCACTTTTAGCTATTCATCTTCCTGGTATAACGCAGGTTATATGGAAGCTGAAGGAAAGGTAATGGAATTTGGTATGGGAACAAAGTAGCCAAAATATCAGGAATCCTTCCAAAAATTGTAATATAATAAAAGCTGTGGCACTTCCAGTGGTGTGTCTGTCTGTCCGTAACACTCTGGGCCAACCGCGTGTGCCCCCATGCTCCCCGCCTCACCATGCGGTGCTCACGGCACCACGCCCCACCTTGCAGCTGTGCACCACCGCAACCACACGTGCCCTGCGCTACACCAGGACCGCTCCCCCTGCCACGCAGCTGTTCAGCACTCCCCGTGCGGTGGCCGCTCCCCGTGCCACACCGTACAGCTGCACGCTACCACGCTCCTGTGCAGCCATGCACCATGCTCCCTCGTAGGGGTGTGGAGTGGGGCTGGACCCAGAGCGGCAGGGCACGACGTGGGGTGGCAGTGGCGGGAGGGAGCGAGGTTGGACCCAGAGCAGCGGGGAGAGGGTGCGGGGCCAGACACTGGTTTCCATCTCCACCTCCCCTGCACCGTCATTCATGATAGGCATTTTGCTAGTTAAGAACATAAAACTCTACTTGTACTTAAGTATTTCCCTCTTCCTCTTCTGTTAAATAAGGCAGCTCTGGAATTTCACTCAGCCTTTAAAATGGTCTCATATTTCTTTCCGATATCTTGTTTAACCAGTTAAGCCTTAATGGCACTGCACTGGCAGACGCAATTCTGAAAATGCAATTAGTTCCTGACTCAGACCTTATTGCTCTTTTGATTATTTTAATGCAAGAGCAGGAACTGTATGAAAGGAAACAAAGGGTATGGGATAAAGCAATATTTTTTATCTCATCTTTACATGTGACAATCTGTATTTTCTGAGCATATCCTTAGAAGCAGAGGCCTGGGAGAGACTGGACCAGGTCTTTCTCTGAAGAGGAAGGATAGCATTTGAATTAAAAAGGCAGAACTGGGGAGTCAGACGCATCCCAAGGCATATGGTTCAGGCACAAACTCTACAGACATTCATGAACTAGCGAGATGAAGCATTAGGGAAAATGATAAATTCAGTTGTCCTGCAATAGCTGTAGGGTCAGACTGAATGATGCAAGTGGCTTTTCTTGTCTGCCTTAATTGACTTCAGAAAAAAGTGCTTTTTTCGTGACATGGAGGGCTGATAAAGATATTTGCACGTTATTGTCTTGTGGAGTATGGTAAGTGTTAGCTTGATCCAATTTAAAATAGCTGCATCGGAAGTAAACTTACATTTTGTTCAAAACAGGTGCAGCTTGCTGTAAGGCAGGGATGAAACAGGTTAGATAAGAACAAATCAAAATCCATTTAATGGGATTCTTTCCGAGGCTGAAAGCTCTCTTTGTAATAGGAAGCGGCATAAATCAGTTCAGGAAGGCTGCCCACCATGGGCAGTCAGCAGAAGTATTTTATGCTGCACTGGTGGGTGTTTGCAGGAAGAGATATACATGTCTTGATATTAATTTGTCGGGTTCACTATTTGTTTGAATATGAAACAACTAACAAAATATCCACAGAGAGACATAGCTATACACACATTTTATAAGTGCATAAAAAGGCAGCAGCATTTGCTCGTTTCTGTGCCTCTAACTAGAGTATTAGCATTAGCATTGCCATCTGCAGCTGAAAAAAAGTGTTAGAGCGCGAGTTAAAAAATTAGGAGTAATTAAACATAGAAGTAGAGTTAAGTAATGACCTAGATACTGCTCAGTTCAAAATAGTAAAATCACTTTGCCCCTAAGTTAAAACAATAGCTTTGGTAAAGTTACAAAGAAGTATGATGGATTTAGTCCTGTCTTACCTCATACTTTAAAGCTGATTTAACTAGATCATATAGTAAAATGCTGTATCTGCCCAAGATAATATATCCTTGATGTGGAATCGCTATACAGAGAATAACCTGTCACTTGACAATAGATTTTAAACTTTTGCCTTGCACACCGATTCCTCAGTGAGCTCAGCTGGTAGATTTTAACGGGGATAACTTTTCTTTTCCCATGTATTATCCACTTAGAAGAACACATACTTAGCAAATCAAACCACTGAGAGAATGAAGTCGCCTTTGGGTTTGTGCTTTAGCCATGGGGAGGAACTCAAATTAAATATTAGGCTTTAATCTGAAGCTTACTGACATCAGCACTGGTTTTTCCAGGGAACAGGTCTTATTTGAGATCGCTTGGAGAATGGGGCAGAACAAGGCATTTCAGTGGTCTGTTACAATGGTGACTTACTTCTTTGAGCACTATAATCCTTTCCAGGTAGAGATGTTCCAACAAATATCTAATAAAGTAGTATTATATAACACATCATCCTTCTTCCTACCCTCAACCTACTATTCAGTCTCTGTTTCCACAGTAGCAGCTTTCAAGGGTTCCCCTGATATTTTTCAACAAAACTATAATATATATAGATAGATATATCTATCTATCTATAAATAGATAGATATAGCTATAGATATCTATCTCTCTATAGATATATAGATCTATATATCTATAGTGAGATAGATAGATAGATAGATAGATGTATCTGTCTATAGATATCTATCTATCTATAGATAGATATATCTATGCTATAGCTATATATATATGCTATCTATGCTATAGCTATGTCTCTCTGTGGATATTTTGTTAGTTGTTTCATATTCAAATAAATAGTGAACAGACAAATTAATATCAAGAACCAGGAACCTAAAACATCCTAAAAATCTTGAGGCCAAAGTGAATGGGAGTTGCTTGATGTATATATTACACATAGATAGATAGATAGATAGATAGATAGATAGATAGATAGATAGTTCTATCTATCTATCTATCTATCTATCTATCTATCTATCTATCTATCTATCTATCTATCTATCTATGTGTAATATATACATCAAGCTACTCCCATTCACTTTGGCCTCAAGATTTTTAGGATGTTTTAGGTTCCTGGCCCTTCTGTATTCTTCTGCCAAAACACTAGGCTGTCTCCCTTGAGTCTTGCCCCACGTCAGGGTCTCTCCACTTGTAGTGGGTTGGGGATTTCTCAGCTCAAACTGTGTTAATCAAGCAGCCTTTGCTCACAGTCCTTGGGGAAGCTGGCTCCTCACAGGGTTCAATACAAGCAATAAGGGTTATCTCACCCCCTGTGGTCTGAAGAGAGGGCCCCGGCTCGGTGTTGTGGCTGCTGGCCCCTCATTCTTTGCTCTACATCATTTTCACTCCAGAAAACTCACGGTCTCTCAACTTTGGTCCTTGCTGCCAGCCCCAGGAGAGGCAACCCTGGCCTGGTGCTCGGGGCTTATCTGGGAGCTGACCCACCTGCTCTCTCCTTGTCAGCTATCTTCTCCTCGTCTTGGAAACCTGGGAGTCATTTAACTCCCACGGGGCCAGACAGTTATCTTTATCTGCTGTGCCCAGTCCTTTGAGGCAGGTTTATAGGCACTCTCTGCTTGCCGTGCAGCTGGCTATCCTGCACCTGTAGACTTCCCAGGGTTTTCTCTGTGTCTAGCTCCTGTCCAGGCCTTTTCACACAGCAGGAAATCAGACCGCTTCTCTCCTGGATTTCCTCCTCCCAGCTGAGCTCTTCCAGTACTTTAGGGAAAGCCTGGTATTTTAGGGAAATCATCTGTTTTGTTCCCAGCTGAGTCTGCTAACTGATCCAAGCCATCTGATCCTGTGTTGCTTAGGATCAGATGACATGGGGGTGTGGGCAGATGATCCATTACAGGTCGTGTTGAGCTTTACTCCCCCTAAGGGGACAGGCCAATCCTGTTCCTAAATAAAGATTTTACATGAAAGACTCTGCACTGAAAACATCAAGTTTTGCATTCATCTGGGAGTGGGGGGGAATATATGTATGTATGTATGTATGTATAGTCTGAGTTTTCCACCCAGTCCAATCTGGTCTGCTGCTTGAATCCTCACTGGCATGAGGCAGAGGTCAGCTTCTACCTACTCATGCCATCCTGGACTGATTCCTTTAATCTGCTCAGGTTTTGAACCTCTCAAGTTGCTGCTTTGGTCCTTAAAGTGGGACTGCCAAAAGGAGGTTTGGAGAATCCGTTATCCAGCATTTGCAGGATGTTTCCACCATCTCACCTGCCCTATTAGCACAGCTGCTGGTGATGGTGGCTACTTCAAAACACCCTCATTTTTTGACTCTGCAAGTGAGCAGACATCCTCACTGAAAGCTCCTGTGGTTTCTCCTAACTTACTCTGTGGAAGGCAGCTGCCTCTTCTGGTTAGAAATGATTTTTGACTTTTTGCATCTTGTATTCAACACCCTTTTCAAGCCAGTTGCTTAAGTATCCCATCACCTCCATGATCCTTGGAAAGATGGTTCCCCCCCTACATTGTAACAACAAGCAATAAGTGGGAAAAGGCGTTTCGGTCAGCTGCCCATAGTCACCCGGGAAGTCTGTGGCAGACACAAGAAGAGGCTCGTATTCCCCCAGACTTGCCAAGGAGAATAGGAAAAGCATGTATTATGCAGGAGGAGAGGGGGGTGTTAAACAGCAGTGTCTCAGAAGAGTTACCGGTTAATAAAAATGGCTGCAGCAACATGCAGGCAAATTAGATATATTTCGGTTAATCTGAATTATTGGGAGCGGAGCCGTTTATGTCTAGCGCTAACATTTATCAATAATAATGGCAATAACAATAATTAATAAACAGAGGAGCCCTGATTAATTATATGTTCTAACTGAATTTGAAGCAGTTTCTTCATTTTTCTCATTAATTTGACAAATGTCATTTATTTGCCCCTTTCATTAGCACAGGTGAGATGCATGTATTTATATATAATCTGAAAGGGGGTGTTGTCCTTACATTTCAAATCAGTATAATTTTCTTTAAACTTGCTACCTGCGGAGTTCCTATACTGTGACTTTCAATTCAAGTACATTTCTATACTTGACTTTTAATTTCCTGCACTTTATTCGCTGTACATTTTAACTCCCTGCCAAAGTCATCACTTTGCATTTCAGTCCAAATGGTGTCAAGCTGGCTGGGTTTCATTCCTTTGATTCCTGGGGAATAGCAGGGGAGAAAGCTACTTTCCTTTTAATGGGAAGGGAATAACTACAACATTTGGAGCCCATAGTGAACTAAGTGGGCAAAGTCATCATTATCACACTGAGTCCCAATTCTAACATCTCTTGATTTGACTGAAACTTGAGATGTGTGGCAATCAGCCTTCTGTAGTTAAGCTGTTACAGCAAGATTTTCATAGGGCAAAATGCAAAAGAATTATGACTCCCGGGTCGAGCATTTTCACAAAGAGTTCTTACGGGTTTTGTCCGATTCCTTAGGAAGCTAAATATGCAAAATACCAGTCTGTGCTGACAGCAGCAAGTCACTTTTACATGCTTAAATTTAACATGACAAATCCTGAGGTCCTTAATTCAGTCATTGCTCTAACAAACCTGCCTGACTGACTTCAGTGGGAGAGTTTTTACTTGATTAAGAACTGCATAAAAACTGAGCAAGGCTCTTGGTATGAAGCTCAACTGTTGCCTTAGCAGAAAGTGAATAAAAGCTTTTAAAGAAAATCACACAGAATCTCTCATTTATTTGCTAATAGGGAATCTACATTTTTAGGCAGTCTCGCAAATCTCAGCCCAAGTACACAGCCATTTTTGCTGACTCAAGGTCCCGTCTACACCATGACTTTTCCTGACGACCTATAGGTCTTAGGGGGTGGACAAATTTACCTTTTAGCCCACTTAAAGGGGAGGGGGAGCTGCTGCTTAGGAGTGGGCAGCGGCTCTTTTACTGCAACAGTTGCATTGCCTGATCCTGTAGCAATACACATTAGTTAAATGGCCTTTACTTTATCCCCAAATGAAACTGGCCTGAAGTTGGAGGGGTTTTACTACACTTGTACAGATGCAGATGCCTGAGGATGTCAGGGTTGAGATGTAATATCTGTAGCCTTTGATATACATACACGTGTTACATCTATGTATACTCTTAGACAGAGGATTATGGGTAGGGACCTACTCACATTGCGATTTTGCGGACATTGTGAAATCAGGTGATGTCTGCAAAGTCCGTGGGGGGGAAAAAAACTTACTAAAAATAAGATGCTGGCTCCCCAGTGGGAGTCAGGAGTCCTCATGGCTGCTGTGGCCTAGGGGGAAGAAGTGCATGAAGGGGAGCCAGCAAGGTGGCTGCCACCCCTTGCCCCTCACTGCCTATCATACAGCCTTGCCCCTCTCCACCAATCAGCAGTGGGAGGCGGGGTCTTATAATGGACAGCTCTTAACCAATTAATGGTGGGGAGTGGGGCCACTGGGGCCTCTCAGCCAATCAGAAGCACTGCAAGGGGCCCTGCTGTGATCAACCTGAGAAAATGGCAGCTGGCCCTGTGATCTCCCCATGACATCGGTCAGCTGCTTCCTTGAGTTGGATAGATCCCTAATTATAGGTCCTGTGATCTACCTGTTTCTGGACTGCCCATTTGCTCTTGATGCCTGTCTACAGATGGACTCTTTTAACCTGTGGTCTCCTGTTTCTTCTCTTCCACTTATTTCTCCTCAACTTCACTGAAAAAGGTGCGTTCATTAATCAAAGATAAGAACACCAAACAGAGCAAAGACAAGTTGCTGTAGTTTTCACGCTCATTAGCAGGTCAAGTAAACCCTACATTAGTCAATTTTTTAAGTTGTCTGCTGAATGAAAACAGCAGTATGGCCTATCTTCAATAGTATTGAAGCTAACTCAAGTTATGGTAGCTAGTAAGAGCGATGTTGTAACCATGATGGTCCATAAATTATGTGAGAGGCTAGGATTTCTTAGGATGATATATTTTATTGGCCCAGCTGTATAGTTGGGATAGAGTTAGACAAACTTCTGAATAGCTTGATGAAAAATGTCTTGCATTTAAAAGCTTGCTCTAACTGTATATAGTTGGTCCAATTAAAGATATCACCCTAAGAAATCCTGGCCCGAATCAAGTTCAGAACATACTTTAAGACTAACTGTTCACTCATCTCACCCTGTGCAAGCCACCACGTTGCAAATCGAGCCTGGAAGCAAACAGATTTCTCAATTCGCTAGTCAAACCAGATAGTACTACTACTGGTGATGATGAACGTTATTGGGTTAACCTGATCTATTTCATTCAACAAAAAATAAGGTATCTTATTTAAGGTTTGGGTTACTAACCCCTTCCAAACCATTTTCTTTTTTCAAAAGTTAGCTCAATTTTTAAGTAAAAAATGTTGCTCAAAAAGAAAAAAAAAAAAAACACTTTAGAGTTGCTGAAAAAAAAAATGTCCTGACATTTCCGAAATGAGAAATCTCCTAATTTAATATAAAAATCCAGCAATTTTGGCAAACTCTGGGATTGCTATTCTCACCCAGCTTTCTTTTTCTCTGAAACTATTGGCTGCATTTGACCTGATTCTGCAACTTGTTTTCGTCCTCCTGAAACGCCATTTTTTCCCAGTGAATTTGCCGTGGGGATGGGGGATGGGGCTATAATTGCACAGTAATTGGAGCCATAAAAGTTGATTTGATTAGCAGAGGGATTGCATTAGCAACAGCAAGGTTATAAGGCTCACGACTGTCCCCAGTCCGTGGCGGATCACCTACATGGCTATCCGTGTCAACAGCACTCAAGCCTCAATGGCTGCTGGTTCTCTCTCTGACATGCCAACTCTACTGAGCTTAAAGCATTACTAAACTTGAGCTAGAGACTTGTGTGTATCTATGAAAGGTATCACGAAAAGAACAAAACTTGAATGATAACACAAACTAAAAGCATCAGGAAGATGACCCTTTAGCAAAGACCTTTTTCTTTTGCAGGGTAGCTACTCAGTAGTTGATGTTCAGCTTGGATTTGCATCTTCTACGCACAGGGGATTGACAGCTGCTTAAAGATGTCCTTTGGGAATATACGTGTACATGGCAGCAGGGCCTAAGGTACCTAGGCATGGGAAATTCAGGCCTTACTCTTGACTGTAAAGTAAGGTTGCCTGTGGTTGAGCCAGCTGGGCTGGATTCCCACTCATTTGGGCTGAGTTGTTAAGGGCAGCTGGATGTATGCTGATGGCTTCATAAACTGTGATGTCTTGTACATGCTAGTCTCATAGGTTACCCAGGCTTAGGTTGACTCTTGATACTTTTGGCACAATACTTAACCACATTGCAAATGCTTCCTGCCCAGGATGGAAGGAGTTTGTTAACCTAAAAAACCAGCTCACTTCATGTGCCTCTTAATGAGACAGGGTTAATTTTTCTCTTATTGTTTTCCTTCCACTTGCTTTGCCACTTGGTCAGATATGCTTCATTGGCAGATTCAAGCCAATCTGCTTAAACCTCCTTTGTAAACTTTCTCCTTTGCAACACCCAACTCAATTGATTGCATATAAGGTGCAAAGGCCAAATGCTGTGCTGATTTAAACTCAGAGATTTCTGGAGGGTGTAAATCAGCATAGGTCAATGAAATCAGTACGGCTAATGCCTGTTGTCTTTGCTTGGCTTCCAGTGTGCATCAGAGGGGCCCAAAGTACTTTGGCCCAAAGCAAACAAATGCAGGTTGCAATATTTTTCCGCCGGTGCTGGCACATTTATATTGGTAGTAAAAACGGATTAAGGAAATGCATAGTCCTGGCAGCCTGTAACAATGGAAATAAATTATATTCAATTAAAAGGTGTTTTTAAGGGGAAGAAAACCTGAGAAATTGCATAAATCAGAGGTTCCTTTAAACCCACAAAGAGGACAGGGGATCCTTAAGAAAACAATTTACAGAAGACTCATTAGTCCAGGGAGCTCCTGGAATTCTGCCTCTGGCTCGCTAATGATCCATGAAACTTGAATTCAATAAAAAATGATTTAACTGGAGAGTAGTTGAACTGTGCAGACTTTTGCTTACTTGTTGGTTTTTTTTTTTAAAAAGCTTTTCTGTGTAAATAATATTTGTTTTCCTAAAAGGAAAAGGATTTCCAGAGAAATGTTCTTTAGCTGCTTCGGTGGTAGTTTGTAGCTGTATTGACCTTTGTTCCTTTTTCCCCCCCCGATGGTATCACATACACCCAAAACCTGATAGCAATAACTTACTGGATATGCACAATGAATCCGCTAGTCTGGGGAGAGTTTTGAAAGCTCATACATTACTCTCGCTTTCCAATCCATTAATTCTGTTGTTCTTTGCCTGTTGGGAGCTTTGTTGTGTCTTGTAAGAATAACAGATCGCTGTTGAAGCTTTTAGGGTCTGTTACCAAGAGCAGCAGCTCTGCAGACAGAGTGTCTCTGCTAACTCGGTAATATCTGTTGCCAAACTTTTAAAATCAAGCTCATTAGCAGCGTCTTATTTCCCAGAGGGGTCGGAGTATGCCTTTCTTGTTCTTGTTTTCATAAGCGGACGCTAACCATGTGATATTTTACATGCGGAAGGGTCAGGGGGGTGCTTACGGTATCACAAAAGGTAAAGCTCCTACCACTGAAAAAGTCCAGCAAAACTCATAGGCTGTTAATGGCAGTGGTTGCAGTTTTGCTATGTATTGCACTTTATGCAACGTGAATAAATTGTGCATTTCCACCGTGGAAACCTACGGGCCCACTAGAGACAGCCTACTCTTATGACGGCAGTGTAACAGATAACAGGCCTCCGTCTCAACAGCTGAAGCTGCTCCCACATATGCCGGAAGGGAATATGACCTCGTATTTTCCGGAATTGCCTGCGTTGCCAATTTGACTGCATGCATCTTTAAGGTAATGAGGCCAAAAGAAGGTAACCAACCCACAGATGGTTTTAGGAGTTTGCTATGTATTCTGTAAGCTAGGGCATGAATTTGAGGAGCACAAGCTACTCCACACTAACTCCCCACACAGATGCTTTTAATGCACGGTAAGTGGAGTCCGCTGCTGAGCACAAAGGCAACCAGTGGACTCTAAGAAAGGGTACCCGGGAATTAGGAAACTCCCCTAGGAGTAAGAGGTGTGCTTTAAATTCAGACCTTAGCTACTGCGTACTCACTTCTGCATGTAGGCAGTCACTAGCTGGTGGCAAAGGCATGCCATTGATTTTAGAGCGGACCTCCCCATGGATTTTCAGAAAAATAAAAATACATGACACGATCATCTCCCATGAGGACCTTCCTCTAGGTCTCCTATATATCTGTTTATTCTTTCCTACTGTATTTTCTTGCATACTATGCACCCCCAAATTAGAGAGAAACCTTGTTTTTGAAAGGGGGACTGAAGAAAAAAAGATCTTTCCTTGAAAATACCAGTAAGTACAGTATGTTTGCAGGGACAGCATCAGCCGCTGCAGTGGGGAGGCAGGGGGAGCAAAAGCCTCCAGCTCCTGTATTAACCCCGTAGCTGCAGGGTGGGATGGGCACAGCTGGCTGCCCACTTGCCTAAAGAAGAGGACCTGGCAGTTCAGCTCCTGCAGAATCAGGCCTTTTGCTGTCCTCATTTCCTTGTTTAAGACATGCACCTAGTTTCCAGAAGCTAATTTTCAGGGGAAAAAACAGGTGCATCCTATGTGAGTAAATATGACATTTATGTCTCAGTCTAGTACTGTTTAAACTACATGCAATCAGGGATCGTGGAACACTTCTTTACAATTTGCAGTAAGTAACATCTCAAAACATGGCTAAACTCTCAAATATAAAAGGAAACTTAGGCTAAGGACATCCGTTGAGTCGGTTTGTTTCAGCTGTTCACTTCCCCATGGATAAACCATACTGAATTCTGCAGATACGTTAAACATTTTAAATGTTGTCCACTATCCTCATCCACTGTTTTTAGTGGAAACCATCATTCACTTCTGATGAGCCAGGTAGGGAAGTGGTGGCCTCTCTATCACTGCAGGTGTTCAAGTGGGGGTGATGATCTAGGTGTAGCTATGCCTATTTTCTACCATGGGGATTGCCCATGCTTCTGGGCTTTGCTGGTTGTTCCCATCTCCTCCCTCCCCCCTTGTTTCTGCTATATGTGTTAGGGTGTTTTTAAGCCTCCCTGGAGGCATTGGGTATTGGCTACAGCTAAGGCTGGGGGCTTTAGCCTTGCTCCTAGCAGGAGTACTGGCACACCCCAGTTGCAGGTTCCTGCCTAGACAGTCTGCTCACGGTCAGACCGATCTCTACATTTGGGGTCAGGAAGGCATTTTACCCTATGCTCAGATTGGTATGGATTGTGGGGGTTTTTGCCTTCCTCTGTAGCGGAGGCACACGGCCCTCTACTTGGGACCGCTTATGCATATATTGACATTTCATAGAAGCAGGACGTTGGCTGCTGTGCTTCCCCTGCTTTACCTGTGGCAGGTTAGGGTGTTAGGTCTGTATTGCGTTAGGGTTGAGAGTAGTCTTATGTAGACTAGTTTAGACTATGCTTGTACGGCATGGCTTGGATAGGGATGATCCTGCCTTGGGCAGGGGGTTGGACAAGATGACCTCTGGGAGTCCCTTCCAGCCCGACTTCTCTATGACTTAGCTGATCTTGACGGTAAGTTCTCTCCTTTCATGGCTGGACACAGAGTGAACCTCTTCCTCATTGCTAGGCCTTAACTGCTAGGACCGTGAGTCCTTATTTATGCATCTGGCTCTTGACTAAAGTCACAAGATGGACTGCTGGGTAGGCAAGCAGGGAGTACTCAGAAACATATGCCAGGCTAAATAATAGCCTTGCTAGCTTGACTGCCCAATTCTGCTCTCCGGTTCTAGCACAGTGATGCCATTGAAGCTGATGGGAATTTTGTGCGAGTCTGATGGTAGGGTGTTATTTTTGGGACTGCCAAGTCTTTTTCTGCTTCTTTAAATGTGGTTTCAGGGCAGGTTTGCATGATGGCATCCCCACCGGAGAGAGAACGGAGTAGTTTTGTTGCACCATGCCTATATCCTGCAGCGCTTTGACACTGCCATGGGTTTTCTATTACATACCTTATCTTCTGCTTTAAAAAAACCATGAAAATCCCAATTGCAAAGAATATTCTGTCCCTGGAAACACAAACTACCTTTTCCTAAAACTTCCACTGGAAGGGCTCTTTATGTGATGCTGGATATTAAAAAAAATAAAAATAATTACAGTTCTTTCTTTTACCAAAATGTTTCTAAAAGCCACTCACCTTTAGATTCCACCACTGTTAATAGTAGCGTTAGGATTTGTTACAGCTTTAGTTGGAAACTAAATTTATCACCGTGGGCTGAATCTAGGCTAATGAGATCTCTGCCCAGTCTCATTTTTAGAGTTGATTGCAGATTTTTGCTGTAGGTATTCAGCTGGTTCAAGCAATGTATGCGGGTCTTCTTAAAAATGAAATGCTGTTTTGCAATGCAGGATAACGTAAGGATGCTTCTGTTGTTTAACTTCCAGTATTTCCGATGCTTTGCCTGGTCAGGATTGTACCTGGCCTTCTAGAACTCAAGAAAAGGAAAGATTAGGAATCTTTTTTCCTACCAAAATCTAGCAGAACACCACATAAAAACCCATTTTACCAGGTTGCATTCAGATAGCTCATGCTTTTGACTTCAAAGGACATTTTGCAGGAATAAGGCAGAGAGATAAACTCGGGTAACTTGCCATTACTGGGGATCCCTGCGCAATCCACTACTCTCATAGTCTAGGTCCTGGCTTTTTTACTTAACAGTGATTTTTAGAGTAAAAGGATAATCGCTTGTCTGCCCTACACCTTCTCTTCCAAATCACTGAAAACTTCTTGATGTGACCAGCTGCACACAGGATGCTCCAATACTTGCCAGCTTAAAGTCCATGTCAGCAGCAGTCCTTTTTCTTTTTATAATCACAAGCAACCTGATTCTCCACTGCCTTCCTCCACTTGCAGACACAGAGGCTTTGATCCTAGAGCAAACACTTATGCATATGCTCAGCTTGAAGCACGTGCGTGCTTAGTGCCATTGTTTTCTAAAAGGACTTTAGTGGGACCAGTTCACTGTGATGGGATGTGTGTGCATTTTGCATTCGTGTTTACAGGACAGGAGCTGTGCAGCATGGCAGAGTGACTGAATGCAACTGAAACAGGCTGCTGGCAAACTCCTTTCACGCCCACTTTGTGCAGGTGCAAAGGACTACCCATAGTGCAAGGATGCAGAAAGCAGGCTCAGTGGTATTTCCCCTGAGATCCTCCCAGGATTAAACAGGAGCCTCATTAGCTGGCTCTGCTGCATTAGTGTACCACTTGGGTCTCATCCTGAATTCATCCCATGTTGTGAGATGCAGCCTAGGGCATGAACAAGGCTCCGCCAACCCTGCCAATCCTGCTGCTAGTTGGAAAGACCTCCTTGTTGCGTTTTTATCACATAAATCTTTTATCAGCCCTTGGCTTTTTGCCCCTCCCAACGTGGTGGGCCAGGAAGCTGCTTTTTATCTGGTCCCTCTCCTTTGATCTGTCCTTCTAGGTGGCTTCACCTACTAGATGGAGCTCCTTTTGTCCAGAGCTTGCGATCAATAAAACACACGCGCCTTCCCACACCACCACGGTGCAGTCCCCAGGAAACCTTGATACTACATTGCCTGTGACTGTTTTTTATCATCCTGGTTTCCATAAATGAGCTTAGTGCGAGCAACGCGGGCACTAGCACTCCACAATGAGCATCACCTGTCAGCATGCACGCCCAGTAAAAGCTGCCATCAAAAGCAACACATAACAATACCACCAAAGCCAGCTGCTATCTGGACCGGTTGATAAGAAAAACAGGGAGGGGCTGCCTCTGTTTGCTGAGCTAAAAAAATCACAATTCCCCTTTCTCTGGGAGATAGGAAGTTTTTATCCCGTCCTTTTGTGACCTCCCCTCTATCCACTTTGCATCACTAAAGGGAGAGAGATCATCCAGGACTGGTCAGGGGAGAAGGTTTTGCTTTCCCGAGGTTGCTTGGACTAATACGTATCACAAAGGTGGTTGAGTAGCATCGGGGAGGGGAGCACTTGGAAGGGGTCCATCTTATTTATTTGCATTTATTATTAGGTGGCAGCACCAAGGAAAGGCTCCAGGAAACCAGGAGGGGCTGAATGAATTTCAGCACGAAAGGCAAATGGAAACACCACCTGAGATCAGTCATATTCACAGTAGGCAAGCAGCTCTTAGTTCTTTAATAGCCATAATACCTCCCAAATTGTGTTGTTTCTTCTCTGAAGATTTGAAAACACTTTACAAAGACGGCTTTGTTTCATCATGCAGACAGGAAAACTGAGACACAGAGAAGATACGTGGGCACTTATCACACTGCTGGCAGAGCAAGGACTGGAACTCAGCACTTTTAAGGGCCACCTTAATCAAACCACCTTGGGGTGATGTACCGGTTTACCAGAATAAGTGACCAAGCTCCTTTATTCCTTCCTAGCATTTCTGACACGGGAAGTGTTATGGTGCAAGTCATGGTAGTTTCACACTTGCTTTTGCACATTTGTTACCCATAACCAACTTATGTGTTCAGCCTGGAGGGTAGGCACTGAAACCGTTGCAGATCTAGGCCTAAGCACCTATCATACAATTCTGCAGATGTGGAATAACAAAACGCTTGCCATTTAAATAAGATCTTGGGGGGCAGAAAGAAGATGCAAAGCATGTCCCAATGGATCCCAATGGCTCCAGATACATATTTGGAAGAACAAGTAGGCCCACAGGGTCAAAGCCAATGTCCCAATGGACAAAGCATGTCCCAATGGATCCCAATGGATCCAGATACATATTTGGAAGAACAAGTAGGCCCACAGGGTCAAAGCCAATGTCCCAATGGACAAAGCATGTCCCAGTGGATCCCAATGGCTCCAGATACATATTTGGAAGAACAAGTAGGCCCACAGGGTCAAAGCCAATGTCCCAATGGACAAAGCATGTCCCAATGGATCCCAATGGATCCAGATACATATTTGGAAGAACAAGTAGGCCCACAGGGTCAAAGCCAAAGTGTAGCATGGTTGTATTTATTGTACTGGGGGATCAGGAAAGGTTCTTGTGAATGTACTCAGTCCTACTGTTATATTCTTAAGTTGGTTTCGTTTTAAAACACCTTTGTTGAACGTATAGAACGTGTAACCAACTTTTCGGTGAAAATTGCCCAGCTGGCATTTAAACCTGATGGACAAGCTGCAGTAATAATACTTATCAGTTCCAAAGCAGATCTCACTAAGATGTGGAAAGATCATAAGATTTGCTCCCACTTCTGCCCTATGTTATATAACTACCCACAACTGCTCTTCAGCTAGAGGAAATTTTAAAAAGAAAGGTGGTCCCAAATAAACTAATGGGTGATTGATGCTGAGCACTAGCAGCTCTGGGATCAAATGCTAGTCACTTATTTGCATTTCTGAGATGCACAAGGGCAGCTACAGTATCTGCAATCTCATTTTTAGCCTTTTAGTCTTACACATGTATCCTTGACAGATGGCTTCTTGACATAGCTGCATTATGAAGTGCCACATTCCCCATGCAGCACCAAATAGTTCTTATTTCAGTTGTGAGAACTGCATGATTTTGTTCCATATTTAAATATTTACAGAAAAACAATGCAATTTTGCAGTGCGAGCGCAAAGCAAGAGATTTAAAAAAAAACAAACCAAACACCAAAAACTTCTTTCCTGACTCTCATAAAATGAGCTCAAAGAAAAACTCAAGTACAGCTGTGATGGTTTTGATAACTGGACAAGTTCTATCACAGGTCGAAGCAGTAATGATCATGGGGAAACTACTGGGACTTGGGAGATTAGGAATCCAGTTATCTGGCAGTAGGTGCTAATGCCTTATGTATTTGTCAAATTGGGATTCAGGAATCAGTTCCTTTGATCTGTAGTAAGCCTTCATCCTTTCTTTCTTTCTAGTCTGTACATAGATTGGTTCTTTATGTAAATGACATGGTTTCAAAGAAAACGGAATAAAGGCCGGAAAGCTTGCTATTAAAGAATTTTTTTTGCAAAAATTTTGTTGGTCTAATAAAAAAATATAATTCCTATTAGGAGTCCTGAATAAAGGTGTAAGCGTTTGTCCCAATACTAATGTCAGTTAGGAGCCAGAATTTAATTTTCTCGTCTGTGTGTCAGACATGCGATCTTGAGCTCATTTCAGTCCCAAAGTTACGCATCCCCTGCAAACGGTTGGTGTATATCCACTCACAAATTATTTGGATGTGAAATAAAGAACATTGGTAATGCGCCATAAAGAGTTATTTGCTCTAAGGAATGAACGAAGCCTTTGAAGCTCATGGACGACTTCAGTAGGGACAGGATTACATCTATACCTTTCCTCTGGGCCTTGGCGGGTCAAAAGCTATTCATGATTGCACAAAGACATGTTTGGAGAATTAATTACAAAATGGCTGGAAAGAGCTTTGAGATCCCAGAGTGATGGATGTTGCCTGTTTATCTACTGAGGCATTCATTTGGCCGTTCGTGCTGTCAAGCTGAGCACCTGTCTCATGTAGGTGCATTATGCATGCAGTATTTTTCATTATCGCTGGCTTCCTGATTCACTGCAGACCTATTTCTGTTTACATTTACATTTATAAATTACCCGTGCAATTTACACAGGTATAGCCTGATTTATGCTGCAGGGTCATGCTTGCGTTCATGTTTGCTCTATTATTTTGCTAAAAGTTAACAGGAAATATTTGGCTGCTTTATGGGATCCCATATAAATGGTGATACAAAGCTTGGCAATGCGTGAGCTTTGACGTTGCCCAAATATATATATATAGCCACTGTTAAAATTAACAACCTTTTATTTATAATGCTATTATAAGAGTGATATGTTTATATTCGCGGTGTCAGTGGTAACCTTCCAGCCTTTATTTCAGCCTAGGCCGGTAATGTTTATATGAGGCTTTTATATCAGCGTGTTCTCAGTGGCATTGCTTTCACCACATCACAACAGCACTAATGTCACACCAAAAAGGCAACATTAGACCTGCATTATAATTCATAACATTCTGATATAAGATTTTGCTTCTGTCCCTTTACTGCTAACATAAGCGCAATTTATGCCATCTTTTTCACTGGAAGGTTTTTCTGACATTTCAGGACCTCAACATCTGTCTCTCAAGATAGAAAAGTTGCTTTTGATGAAAGTCTAGCCTTCAGATTAAGAAACGTCTATGTTATCGGGCTCCTCCAGGTTTACAAAAAAAATAGTAATCCCCTTCTCTCTCTGCAAAAATGCATGAGCGATACAGTACCTTTATCATTCAGCCTAGCTTTGGTCTACCACTGAAATAGGTTAAGCATGTGAAGCCCAGTCCTGAAATGGGACTTGAAATCAATGATTGTTATTACTGGTATTTCAGTTGCACTTAGTGGATGTGACTAGAACTGTGTGAATAACTGATTTTCTGGTCTTCAGAATCACTTAAGGTCAATCCAAACATGCCATTTGGCCTGCAGTGAAATGTTGTGTTTCATTTTGGTTTATTTAAACCCAATTTTGTTATTAAATTCAGGACCATTTCAATATAAACACATTGGTTCAACATGAAAAAAAAAATCTTTCTGAAAATGCTGGCATTAAATATTTCTGCTCTTCCATTTTCACTCTTTTTTTACCTTTCTGTTTTTTTGGCTGAAACTGGTCCACCCAAATGTGCAAGTGTTTCTGATCCTCCCAAAATTGCATTGTTCAGGGAATACATTACCTACCCCCAAACTTTCTCCCAGATCAAATCCCATGCTGATTTGGCAGCGGATTTTGCTAGATGGCCACGTGGCATGCATGGAAAGATACAATAAGGGATGATTCTTGCCCTGAGAAATGTACAGCCTGAACACTCGACAAAGACTGGGAAGGGAAACTAATGCACACAGAAGTGCAAGGCCCAGCTTAATGTTATATAACAAATTATCAGCAGAGCTGAGACGATAACACTGCTTCCTGAGACCGCCACACCCGGCTGCACTTGGGATTGCTCAAGGGTGCAAAGAATAACCATGGAAATTAGCACTGCAAAATCAAGCCCTTTGTGCATTGTGAGCTGGAGGGGTTCTTGATCAGCCAAGCAACATTTGCAACTCAATTCAACAGCATTTATCTGAAAGGTGATCACTTGGAAATGGTTCAGGGATGTATTTGGTAGCCACGTTGGTCTGAGACAAAAAGAAATGCAAAACTCTCAAACTCTTGGTTCAGAGATGATACCTTTTCTTAGATCAACTCAGAATTCACCCAAAAAATTATCTTTCCTTGCAAACTTTCAGGCCCACACACCCTTTCTCAGGCTTAGGGAAAATGAAAGATGCAAGTCCCCATAGGTGGAAAAATGAACTTCATTTTGCACAGGGGAAGCTGAAGATGGATGTCTGTTCCTCTGGGAATGATAAGCTTCATTGCTAATAATATTTTTTTTGGGTGCAGATTCTTAGTTGGTCTAATAAAAGTCATCATCTCTGAACCCAGAGTTTTAGAGTTTCACTTTGGAATGGGGCATCCAGTCACTTCTGAAAGCTCAGGGACAGTTTGGCAGTGGTGGGCACAGTTTTTGGCCTGGTTCACAAGGAAGTCAGAGCTCCCGACTACCCAGGGCTGCAGCAGAGGTATTTTCTCCATAGCCCCCCACTACTCTACCTATCAATTAACTCGCTGCATGGAGAGACTGGCAATCTAGCGGGAGTACGGACTGCCTTCAGCAGAAACGGGGCAGCCTTTGGTGTGGGGAGGAGAGAGGGGGAGGTTGGGACACAGGGGAGACAAGGCTTCAAAGAGGGGGAAGTAAGGAGCTCACAAAAACTGGGCCATGGAAGGAAGGGTAAATGGGAGCAAACAGGAACACACGAGCTCCCAATATTGGGAAAACTGGAGAGCGGGTATACGTAGGGAAACATGAGAAAAGAGATAGGGGAATTGCAGGGAGCTCTTGAAACAGGACACTGGAGGAATGGCAATAATTTAATGGATTTGGGTTTGCATTTGCTTACTCACCTACGTCTTTTAATTACAGGAAGCTGAAAGGAAGGTATCCAGGGAAATCAAAATATGGGACATATGCTGTGGACCATTTAACAAGTCTCAATGTGCAACCATGCATCTTCCACTGGAGTTCAGTCTAGGTCAGACAAGTGACAGATCTGGAAGACCAAGAACTCATTATTGGGAAATTCTTGTGAAGGAGACGATAGCTTAGGCAGCCCTAAAGGTTTCAGGAGAAGGCTGTTACTATTATAACATTTGTTTGGACAGTTTAGTAATTGTTTCAGGGCATGTGGGAGCACCCAGGGTATGGCCAAACCAGCTGTGACAGTCCTTTTCAGGCAAACATCACATTCAGAAAAAAGAGAACGTATTTTGCAGCCAAGGAAGTTAACCAGAAGGAAATGTATGTCTGCAGGTGTCCATGGGAACTAGGAGAAAGTTTTCCATCACGTATTATATCAAACAAGCATTATAAAAAAAAAAAATCCTCCTCCTCTTCAAATTATTCATCAAAAGAACTGATCTAAAAAAAATATTTTTTTAAACACAAAATCTGCAACAATCCTAAAGGATACTTTTGAGGGAAAAAAACATGAGAAAAGACTTTGGCAATTTTTAAAGGGCCCTCTTTGCCCTGTGTAGTGCTTACATCTACGGGAGGGTGAAACATTGTTGCTAAAATCAAAGTTAAATTTAGTTCATTTTTCCTAAATGATTTTTTTTTTCTTGAAAATGTCCATTCCAACTTTTCGGTGAAATGATACAAAATAACACTCCACACTGGAAACTGGAGGAAGAAAACAATTGACATTTGCTCAAGAAACTGACTTTTTACCTGTCATGTGAATTTTGTTGTAAAAAACGATTCCTGTTTTTGACCATCCCTTCTTGTACTCCTCCTACTTTCCATCCAAAGATGTGTTTTATCAGAGACCTCTGGCTCTCAGTGTTATTTAAGCCAGATATTTTTCTATCAGCTGCTGTTCATCTCAGCAGAAGGTCCTGAGATATCCAGCCTTGAGTTAGAAGAGGATCCAGAAAGCCTAGAAAGTTACCTGAAACCAAGACATTAGACCACTTTCTCTTGCATGACTGTATATCGTGTAAAAATATAGATAGAAAACCTAGCCTTGTTGAAATCCAGTGATGTTTTGCCACAGAACTAGATCATCAAATGGCATTATTGGGCATGACTCAATAAAATGGTGGAGGAGGACTAAGTCGGACTAGTCAGGCAGGTAGCTATTGCAAAATCTCCATAATCTTCAAAGAAAGGTGAGACACATTTACTGGGAGTGATTTATTAAGAGGCATATGACGCTTGGTAATCTTGAGTTGTAAATATAGATATCCATTTGGTACTGGGTTTTATGGTTTGAACCCCCTGCTCAATCAGCTGACACTGGACTCAGTTCAGATTTCATGATCCCATACTACTTTTTTTGATTTAGGATGGGGAGGAAAAAAACACACTTTAGAGACTTGAGATTATTTATTATTATTACTCCCATGTATATTTTATCATGGATTAGTGTATGTCACACTAAGTACTCAATCTTTTACAGACATATAACTACATACAGGCTCTTTTAGGCAGGGGCAAGAAGAGCTAAGTTTGATGGTGCAGAAACAACAACATTTACCGGGAGATTAAATTCAGGGATACTCATACAATAATATCAGCTTCCATTTGTGGATGCTTGCAAAATGCGAAGTGGTAGTTTCATACAGGCAAGAGGCTGCTGAGAACAAAAGGATTTCAGTTGAACTGGAACATAAGGCTGCAAAGCAGATTTCTATAATGAATTCCAAGGGGTGCATCTGGTATTATCTACGTGATATAAAATTGCTCTTTTTGTCTCATTTTGCTCAGTTGTGCAAGATGCACTCACATCAAACAGGCACGTTCAATAAAACTGTGATCTGACTGATTAAAATGAACAGCAATCCGTTTTCTTCTGACAGTTACACAGCAACTTGAATAACAAGGGCTATGAACATGGATGAACTGAATAGCCACTTGGAATTGCTATAAATGTTCATGAGAGCTGTTATACTATTCAACCAGCTCTATCCAGCTGGAAGTCAGGTAAAATGTGTCCAGCCAATGAAACAGTAAATAAGTATCATTAAATCATTTAAATGGCATCTCATTGGTGGACCATATCCTGAAAGCATAATATTATTTTACTCATTTCTAACCTTCCATTTCCAAATAAGCTCTTGTATGGGTTTTGCATGTGTTATAAAAAACCAGTAGGAAGTGTGTCTCAGGGGTGTACCTGGACACTAGAAAGCAATAGTGTTGGAAGTTTGGGAGGGTTTCCAGTATTAGGAAAAAGGACTGTTACTCATGGAGATAACACTCAGTTCATTTTGGTTCTTGCCATTTACAGCCTTTATTCATCCGTGCATGAATGACTTGTCTCCTTGCTACCATTTCTTTTCCTTCATTTTACAATTTTTTCTTGACTCAGTAGGGATTAAGCATGCGAGCCAAATAAACCCAGAGGCATAAGTACAAAGGAGATAATATCAGAAGCGAAACGAGAGGCAGAGGAACGGGGAGAAGTTTTGTGTTACGCCAGCACGTGGGCGCCTGGGTCTGGGGCCACTCAGGGAGGGAGGTGCCGATCAGTCAGGACGGGTGAGCAGAATCCAAAAGCAAACCAGGTCAGGAAGCCAGGAGGGCAATTGAAGAGTGGGGTCTAGGAGCAAGCTGAATCAAGAAGCCAGGGGATCAAACCGAGCGGAGTCGAGAAGCAAGCCAGAAGGAGCAGCAAAGCCGTCTTGGATCAGGTTGACCACCGCTGTCCAGGCACTTCCTTCTCTTGCACAGGGGTCTATATAGACGGGGGAGGTGAAGGGTCAGCTGATCCTAGCTGACCACCCTCATGATAGGTAGTGGGCAGAAGATTAGGCCTTACTGGAGGCTTCAGGCCAGCATGGACCAGTCTGCACAGGGGAGCAGGCTGTGGAGATTGGGACATGGCATCCAGGACAGCTCTCCCAGTCACGTGGGGATCAAGATGGGCCCTGCTCTCCCCGTGGCTGGGAGGTCGTGTTCTGCTGAGCCAGGACAGCTCTCCCCATCCCCTGTGCCCCCTGCTACCTAGGCTGATCAGGAGCAATTTGCTCCCAGTCAGCGTCTACATGTGTGGTATAGTGCATTAGTTAATGCACCATTTTTCTAGTACGTGTATCTACAGGCACTCGGAAATGGTGTGTTAGACTAAGCTACTGCACAGGAATTGCTGCGCATGTATAGAGAGTGACGCTTTACTGCACATTAGATTAGTCTAATGTGCAGTAAAGTGTCTTGTGTAGACGCACACTGTGTCACCTTAATTGACTCTGACCAGTTCTCCTTAGAACTAAATTCTCACTTGCAAAAGGAAAAGACCTTTCCTTGCGTTCCTCACATGGTGTGTTCCTTGCCGGCATTTCAGCACAAAGGCGGAAGAATAATCAAGTTACATTTCATCTGGCTGCAGTCCCTAGATATCCTATTCCTATCTTTATTCTTTTGATGGAAACTTCAAGGCTGTGCAAACGGCTTGGCAAATATTGTCAAGATCTGTGTAAAAACTGCAAGAGTGCATCTTGGGACTTCCCCAGTTTCTTGCCTGCCAGCACAACTGGATTATGAATAAGGCAATTGTCTAGGACATTTTGAAACACTTCTATGAAGTCTCCTCATTGTGACAAGCCTTTTGTGGGGGGAAAAGAAAGAACAAGATAACCGTCTTTGAAAAAGGGGCGTAGAAAGAAGAGCTGCAGGTGAAATATTTATATCCACCAAGGATTTTGTTTCTGAAATGAATAAATAATGGCACGTCCCTGAAAAGTGGGGAAATCCACTTGCAAACCTTAGCATATAGGACAGGAGAGCTCAGTCAAGCACGGGAGGAATCCATACGCTGCGTAGATTTGTATTAGCTAGGGCAAATAGAGTAAACATTTCAAGTCTCACTGAAAAGCAGCGGGGAAAGGACTCCTAAGTGCCTAATCACTAGGAAAATGGGACTTTGCTACTCTTATTATTTTACTCCTATAAATTCTCTGCAATTCTAATAATCTGAAGCCAAAATGGATCACAGAAAAATGGACCGAAGGTCTTTTCTAGATGTATATTCAAATGTCTCAGGTTTCCATGTACACTTTTACTGCTCTCTTAATTCTTAACTTTGCAGGGAAAAATAAAAATGTTTGATTAATAAAATATGTGCCTAATCAAAAGGCTAGGAAAGTCTATGGTCCTCTCTCTATCAACTTCTGTAAGCTTCAAGAAGCTTTGGATCAAGCCCACACTTTTGCTTCCTTCGTCACTATTTTCTCTTTTCTACAATGTATTTAACCTTACTCTTTTTGTTATTAAGGTGTTGCTGGATATATCACCACTCAACATATCCATTGTATATATATCCTTCTTCAAACCTCTTGTATTATAATCCTGCTTTCATTTCTAAGTCCTTTCCTTTCGTTCTTCTTCTCAGCTAGTGTATTCTGATCCAAAAACAGACCTCCAAAGAAGAAATATTATGCATTCTTGAATTAAACCCTGTAGCTGTAGTTAACTTGAGTAACTTTTAGATAGGTTTCCTAGCTGCAGTTCATCAGCGTAGGAAGATGTGTTCATACAGTATCATTAGAGGGCACCCAGAAATAGATTAAATGAAAGTCAAGTAGAATTTGCAGAAATAATATTATTTTATATAAGTGTGTGAAGGGTAGGATAAAGTTACAGTGGATTCCTTAAGAAATCTTTCCTATGCCTGTTTATTATTCTGAGTATTAAATGTGTTGTACTTCTGCTGCCGGTGAAAGGATGTTGACATTAGTGTGCATGAGGTCTTATCTTTCAATGAGCACTGGAAAGATGGAAATGTAGATATCCTATAAAGAATGGCTAAAATCTATGCTTCAAAAGGAATAAATAAAGAAATGCATATATCATCTAGGAGATAAATTAATTACATAAAGGAAAATTTCCAGACTCTTACCAGAGTGCCTAAATCCAACAGATCCATCCATACAAGGTAGGATTCTGAATGACAGCCAGCATGGCTTCATCACAGACTGCCTCGTCTTACCAATCTCATCTCCTTCTACAACTAGGTGACTCGCCACCTGAATAAGGGAAAGGAGGTCAATATTATGTACCTTGACTTCCAAAAGGCCTTTGATCTGGTATCCCATGATGTTCTCATGGGAAAACTAGAGGACTGTGGGCTTAATTGCTTGACCATTAGGTGGGTAGGAAGCTGACTGTGTGGTAGGACCCCGAGAATCCTAATGAACAGATCGGTGTCGTCCTGGCGAGAAGTGGGCAGCGGTGTCCCTCAGGGGTCAGTGCTTGGTCCAGTGCTTTTCAATATCTTCATCAATGATTTGATGTGGGGTAAAGAGCTCACTGGCCAAATTCATAGACCAACCCAAGTTATAGAGAAACGTGGTCATGCTTGAATATAGGCTATAGATAGAGGTGGACCTAGACAGGCTAGCAAGTTGGATAGATAGGAAGGAACCTGATGAAGTTCAACATCAAGAAATGTAAAGTGCTCCATCTCGGGACAAGCAACCTCCAGCACACCTACAGGCTTGGTGGCACCAAACTGACTGGCACCATGAGTGAAAGGGATCTAGGGGTAATAATAGACCACAGTATGAATATGAGTCGGTAGTGCAATGCTGTAGCAGGGCAAATAATACCCTGGCGTGCATCAATCAATGCATCTCAAGAAAAACCAAGGAAGTTATTTTTCTGCTTCACTCAGCACTGGTGGGACCACAGCTGGAGTACTGTGTCCAGTTCTGGGTGCTGCACTTCAACAAAGACGTGGTCAAGCTTGAGATAGGGGTCCAGAGAGGGGCCACCCACTTGATCAGAGACTTGCAAGGCAAGCAGTATGAGGAAAGGCTAAGGGACCTGGGACTCTTTAGCTTGAAAAAGAGAAGGCTGAGAGGGCACCTGGTAGCAGCTTACCATTACATCAGGGGAATACATCAAAGGCTCAGTGAACAACTGTTCACCAAGGCACTCTTGGGGAAAACCAGGAGTAATGGCCACAAACTCCTGAAAGACCATTTTAGGCTTAACACTGGGAAAAACTTTTTCACAGTCAGGGTGCCCAGACTGTGGAATAAGCTCCCTCCAGAGGTGGTGCAATTGCCTACCCTGGAGATCTTCAAGAGATGACTGGACGGTCACCTTGCTGGGGTCACCTGACCCCAGTTGTCTTTCCTGCCTAGTGCAGGGGGCTGGACCCAATGATCCTGCAAGGTCACTTCCAGCCCTTACAATCCATCCATCCATCCATCCATCCATCCATCCATCCATCCATCCATCCAATTATCAGATAGATGTCCCTCAGAAGGCTAAATTTAGCCCTATTAGCAGCAATATACAACAATAGTGCCAAGTTTTCAAGCTAGAATACAAGTGGCACCATCCTTGGAAGCAGTGAGTCTATGATGCCAACCTGCATTGCCCATTTGCTACATTTTCAAACAAATAACCCTTCCTTTCTCCAATGCTACC
Organism: Alligator mississippiensis; assembly: GCF_030867095.1. NCBI lineage: Eukaryota > Metazoa > Chordata > Crocodylia > Alligatoridae > Alligator > Alligator mississippiensis. Next base: position 249,249,389 of record NC_081827.1, read on the forward strand.
TCTTATGCTTGGGGCCACTAATTGTTCCAATTCAAGTCCTTCCTTAGAAGTTCAGCACTAGTCAGTGTGCTAAGTGGCTCTCTCTTTGTTTCTTTGTATGCCCCTATGTGTCAGCCATGTCATTCAGATGTACTTGTCTGTTGTCTCTTGTCATTGCAACATTGACCATCGTTTTGCTCTGTGTTTGTGCAAAACCTAGCACAATTCTGGTGTAGGAATAGGTCTCCTAGGCAGCATCTTAACATCATAATGTCTAGACTTCTACATCTCTACGTGTCCAGAGATGTTGCCACCAACACTTATCCAAGGCTATTTGTGATTCACAAATTAGGTACCCCTATGCTCAAGTCCTTTTCATAGCCAGTAGGTGTGCTCCAAGCTCAAATAAACATACATGGACAGCATTGAGTTCATCCCAAAAAATAGCAACCATGCTAGGCAAACACTTTTTTGGGATAGTTTAGACAGGAAGTACCTTTCTTGAGCAGGGGGTGTGAAGTAGATCATGGATCAGCAACCTAAAACTTGCAGGCCAGATCCAGTCTGTGGAAACTTTGTATTCAGCCTGTGAACATGGGGCTTCAGCAGAAGGTGCTATCCCCATACCACCATGGAGACGAGCAGTGGCAGTGGTAGCTGGTCTTAGCTCCTGCCTCTGACCCCTGATAGATCATTCTAGCCTGAAGCTAGAAAAGGTTGCTTACCCCTGGACTAGATGAACTCCTGAGGTCCCTTATGTACAGCCCTATGTTTATACGAGATCCTAGGGACTAGTGATCTCATCCAGGAAATGAGGGCCAGGTTATAGACACACTTTACACCTTTGTTGATGTGGTTTCACTGTGCTAAAAGGAACAGGAAATTCAAAGGGCTAGAAAGACTGAATACACGAGAGAACATTTCTCTGTAGCTCAGTGATGAGGGCCCACATTTGAGAAGGATCTGTCCTGTGTTCTGCTCCGTATAACTTAAGGTTAGGACACTGTCCTGAGAGGTGGGAGATATGGATTGGAGGGGCCCTGAGCTAGAAGAGGACACCAAACCTGGGCCTCCCATTTCCTGGGTGAATGCTCCAGCTAGTAGGTTCTCAGACAAAAAAGGAGATGTGGGCACCACACCCTCCTGCTGCTGCTGCTACCACATGTTGGCCATGTCGGGACCATATCCCCAAGAATATTTTGTACAGTGAGATTTGAGATGGCTCTAGAAAGCGGGGTTTTCCTTTATGGTCCCACAACATGTGTAAAAATTATATAAAGTTGTTCAACACCAATGTAGAAAGCTGGGAGGAGCATGTAGCACCCTGTCTGACCTGGAGGGAACATGTGGCACTGGGCACAGCACAATATGAAGCTGCTTTGATCCAGAGGATGGAAGCAAAGCAAGATTGAAGGAAGCAGTGTGCTGTAAACTTGGACTCCAACTCAGACAACACATGGATCTGTGAAACCTGTAACAAGCTCTGTCACTCTCAAACTGGGCTTGTCAGCCCAAGTAGATTCATCAGACACTTGACCTCTTATGCACGCACCATGATCCAGAGGCTCGATGGTTGCCTACTACATTAATAATTATGCATCTACTGTGGAGTGAAATTATTTCTTATACAACTGTGTAATCCCATAAAAATCAATAGACAGAATTTGTTCTATTATCCTGGCCCCATACATGGAGATTTCTCCCCAACCCTTGATTATCTGAGCAAATTTGACAATTACTATGCTCCAAAATAAATCCGAAGGTGTTTTTACAGGCAGTAGTCTCTCTGTTAGTTTATATCCTTATACCGAGACAATGCACTCTGTAAGCTAAGTGCTTACCATAGCAACCTCCAGGCTACTCAATTACCAGACACAAACTCTGGCAGAAATACTACAATTATTCAGAAAGGATTATCAAACACTGCGCAGTCTTGTCTTAAATGCTGTAATTATTCAGATACTTAAACTGCAATCTTTTGTCCATTAGACAATACTGGAGGGTTCTCTTGGCTAAGATTTTTAAAAAAATATCTTAAATTGTTAATCACTTACAGTTTTTTTTTTAACCTCAATCATCTTTTTTCAGTGGGAAAGTTTTTTGTAAATTAATATGAGTAATTACATTAGTTGAATAATAAATTAAAGAGGTCTCAAGTGCAGAAGATTTTCTTTGAATATGGTACAACCCAGTTTGATACATCTCTTCCAAAACTATTCAACTCTGGCAGCTATTGCTACCAGCTGGCTAACCACTTGCCCTTGATTGGCACTGAGGGGACTGGTAGCCTTTAGCTCTTTGGTGTTGTGCCAACAATAGGTGACCATCTGTATTTTGGGCATCTAATTACATTGAGACATCTCTCCCATTAGTCTTCTCTGTTACCTTCACCAAAAATAGGAGAGTTGATATTTAATGACTTAAGATTTCAACACCACTTTATAAGTATATTTATACTTAAAAAAGATGGGGAAAAAAGACAAATAAGAGGTTCCATAGTGAGTTAGAAACAGAGAAACCAGGTACTCTGATGTCCAGTCCTGAGTCTGATCCCCTGGACCACACTGAGTCTTTCCAACAACAGCATATGAGTGAGCTACTGCTTCCATTTCTACCCACAAGCGTCTTTCCCTTGTTGTATTTTCAGGTGACATAAAAGGCAAATTGTTCCATTGTTTTAAGTAGCCCCATGGTACATGTCCCAGGGAGATGACAAGAGGGATTGGTAAGACAAGAGGGAGCCAGATCATTGGAGCACGCCCAGGGACAGTGGAGTCTCCGGACATAGGACATGTGAGTGGGGAGGAGGCTTAGGCCCCTCCCTGGAGTTTCTGTTATTTTATTCTGTTTTGGTTTCCTTTTTTGAGCCCCAGAGTCCAGGCAAAAAGGCCACCAAACTTATGGTGAGGGCTGATTGTCCCAGGGCCACCCAGGGACTCTCAATGAGGACAGGCTAAACCCATCATTAGAGTTGCCTATCCACCCCATGTAACCCTGTGAGACAGGGTGTCAGAACTGTAACTAAGTTACAACCTACAGGCTGCAAGCTATAGCCTCCAAGAAGAAAGCAGCATGCAGAGTTGACATGCCAACAGGACACCAAGGGCCAGAGAGAGTAGGAGATTGGGACATGATGATCAAGTCGGGATGGATGCCCAACATCTGGCTGTCCCAACAGGCTGGCACATGGCTGGGGGGAGGTGGAGCCCCAGGAGCACCCACTGGTTTTGACACCCAGTGCATTCCCCCCTGCAGAAGGGAACCCCACTACTGAACACAACACCCAAGACGTGGCAGACGAGTATCACAGCATCCCTTGGGGAGAACGCAATCCAATAGCACAGCAACCGGAGCTGCCTCCATGGCAGAGTCTGAGCTCCCGCTCCAGGGCTGCATGAGAGAGGCTCCATGAAGCCAGGTAAGTGCAGTACAGTTTGACAGATCTTATAGGGGTTCAGAGAGATCAAGCTGATACCTTAGTGAGTATTGACATAGCACACCATATGATTCTGCCTCTCGGTTTATACATCTTAGCTGCACCACAGACTACCATTGGGTTGGGCTCTTTAAAGTGTCTTGAGTGGGGGACCCAAACATTAAGGCATACAAAAATAACTAGTTATTTTTACTTGATTAATGCCAGCCTTGAACCCTGAGCCCTGGCAGCTGTCAGTGTTTTGGAACCCCGTGCCTGATCGAAAATGAAAACCCCTACCCAAAACTAACAACCCCAGGACCAAAGAAGCCAGCACCATTTATCTATGCAAATGTATGCACACCTCATGAAAATGATAATTTAAATATATTTAAATGCACTGGTATCATGGTTTAGAAATTAAGGCTTTACTCTGAAAGACATTTGAAGTTAGGGGAGAGCTGTCACATATACTTTTTACTGGCTCTGCTGCTGACGTGAATAATTTGGATGCTAATCAGAGCAGAATGTGTCAATACCCTTATTGAGAATTTTTATTTGAAACCCTTTTCTTAGCAATCAGGCAGCTGGAATATTTGTTAAAAAGTTTTAATTTCCATTCATTTCTTTCTCTTCTATTAGCTTCTCTACTGCTGTGATGATTGTAGCTGTGAGGCATGAGTATTACCTGAACTTTCTATGACCTAATCAAGCTCAGGTAAAGATAAAACTGGGCCTAATTTCTCTTCATTCATTTCCTTCGAATTTGAAATGATATTTTCAAGGTAAAGGGGTAATCACCCTGTTTCTGTTGTGTGTATATTTTTTCCCTATTCAAGGTCTGAATGTATAATGAAAGTGGAGCAAAATCTACTCCATTACAGATTCAGAAGGAAGTAGTTTTAGTCCATCCTCTCTAAGAATGCTAAAAATCAGGTAGCAATTATTATTTCTGTTACAGTAGTGCCTGGAAACCTAAGTCAAGGATGATATTCTCTTGTACTAATCAGTGTATAGACCAGGGGTAGGCAAAATATGGTTTGCAGGCCAGATGCAGCCTGGCAACTGATTGGATCCAACCCGCAGGGGGGCATCCACCAATTGAATCAATTGGGCACGTGGCTGCCCCTGTGGCACTTCTCATGGGGCCAAACCCAGCCTGGGGCAGCCTGTGTCTGCCGGCCCTGGCCCCGGCCCCATCCAGCATGCACAGCTTCTAGTGGGACTACTCCCAGTGCGGCTGTCCCCTCACCTTCAGTGACAACTCCTCTTCTTGCTCCTACTGTACCATGCCAGGCCAGCAGGAAGCTTAAGCCAGGTGGCTCCTGTCCCTGCGCATAGGGCTGTGGCTTCAGCTCCCGATCTTCTTCCATCAACTCAGCCATCTGCCAAGTCAGGGGGTTAATGCAACCCTTTCCCCTTTGCACTGTGACTACTGCCTTTTTCATCATGGTTTGTTCTGGGATAAGAAGAAGCAGACTCCAAAATCGATCAAGGATCAAGGTTCTGTATTAGGTTCAAAGTCACAGTCAGGGAGGTCAAGTAGCCTAGGGCTGAGCCAGGTCAGGGCAGCAGGAGGTCCAGAGGTTAGCAAAATTTATGAGTGAGTTGAGGCAGGAAACCAGGAAATCTAGGAGCAAGTGGAAGTACCACAGTGCAAGCTACAGTCAAGAAAACCCTGTTGTCCATACATTTCCTGTTCCTCTCCCTGGTCTCATACAGGAGAAGTGGAGGATCGGGGGACAGGAGTCAGCAACTCAGGTGCCAGGCAGTGGGTAGACTCTTAGGCATTGATGGAGGCATTAAGCAAACCTCACCCAACCTCTGGGAACAGCAGCAGGGTGGCAAGTTAGGCTGGTGGCTGTGATGTGCTTGGCCAAGCCTTGGGTTCAAGGCTGCAAGCCTGACAACCACTAGCAATAGGATTCAGTAGAGGTTGGTGATAAGGGTGAATGGTGTTAGCTGCATAAGAGGGCCTCTACTCTTGGTGGCTGCTATGTTAAACCAGTGGCTGCTGGCTGTGCTAGCATCTCCTGGGGAACTGAGGGGCTACTGGGATGTGACCTTTATGCTTCCCAGGGTACAAGCCTTACCAGTGGTTTGTTGGTGGCATGATGGGTGTGGGAATTGGCAGCTTACCCTTGGTAAAATTTTGCCAACTGCTGGGGCAGAAGCTTTTCTCCATACCTCATAATATAGGTACTGTCCGAATGGTCAGAACAGGTGAAATGTTGACTACTTGCCTTCCTTAAACTCTTCCATGGGTTTTTTCTTCAATCAGGAGCCATGATGCTATTGGCTGTGATCTACTGTCTTTTCTGACCACTTGGTCTACTTCTGCTAAAGGTTATTTCCTCCAGTTCATCTTTAACTGCATCAGCTATGTGTAAATCCTTGGTGATAAATTTGGCTTGCGATATCTATTTCCATTTTAGCTGGCAATGGATAAATCTCAAAAGGAAATTTAGATTAAGTGGATTATTAGCTCAGCCTTTGCAGAATTCAGCTGATAATCACAAACTTTCTGAAAAAGATAAATTTCTAGGGCAGACAAAGCCCCCTCTTCATTTTCCTCCGCTTGTTCTCTTCAAACCTCAAAGTGCTTTGGGGGCTTTAATGAATCTTTACATCACTCTCGTGAAGTAGGTGCATTAAGATTGTACCTCTTGGAGAGCTGGGTAAATTGGCCACTTAAGTCACTTTGTCGATTTAACCCCAAGTGATTAATTCATACTTGAAAAATGGGACTTGGGAGTTTTTAAAAACATTACCCTGGTGACTCCCCAAGGTCATTGAGGAAGCCTGCTGTACTGCAGAGAAATAAATCCAGCACTCCCAAGACCCATGTTGAGTCCCAACTACACAACAATCCATCTTCTGTGATATTGTTTGCATGAACAGTAAGAATGACGATGTGCTGCCCTCTGCGTGCCTTTCCTTTCACTGTCAAAGCAACATCAGCCTTAAGGTTTCTAGCAACAGGCAGCTTTTGCGCAGCTGGGAAGAATTCAACAGTTGGAGCAATTATAGACCTAACATGCCTTCTCTTCCCGTCCCATTTCATATTGTGTTATGAGCTGCAAGTAAACAGAAACTCATTGCCCCCTAATGAGGGAAGCAAGGGGGGCAATTTAGTGGTACAGAAAGCTTTGCAACGTGATTATGTATTCTTGCAATTAAGAAGAGAGTCTGTGTTACTAGTTTAAAGATATTAATCTAATTGGAAGATGCAATACTAAGAAAGACGGTCTGTTTTATTTACCAATAAGTCATTAGGAAAATTAGAGGCAGGGGAAAACCAGGAGACTCCTGTAGGGTTTCTGAAAACTCCCCTGGAATATTTATTTCTCTCTTCACGTCACTTCAAGTCAGTAGCATGGCCCCGTTCCTTGGTCTCAAGGTTGGTGCTGAATTAAGGTCATCTCAGTTCAAGGACCATATTTATTTGCAAGCCTTTCCTCAGCATTTCTGTCAGAGTTTTCCTGTAGTGCTTTGCTGGGCTTGATACCTTTCTAATTGAGTCAATATACCTCTGGCCATTTCCGTTCCCAGGTTTTCCAGAATTCCCCTTCCCTGCCCAGGTTGTTTGCACGCTGGCCATTTGCTCTGCATTCAACCTGCTTCATTTCTATTGCAGCAGCACCCCAGGTGCCATTGTGCATTTGTAATAAATAATCAGGTTACCAGTGCAAGCCAGTTACAAGTGTGGTTCAAAATACCCAAATCTCTCCAGTGCTGCCCACACTGGACCAGACTACATACATTGCAGATTATCCCTATGATGATTGTGGGTAAAGAAGTTCACTGGTGGAAAGGATGAGCATTCACTTCACACGATCTTTAAAAGGCTTTCAGGATAGTGCATCATGATGTTTACAGCGTTTTTAGCCTTTGTATCCTGGAGAATTTGGGATTTGAATTTAGATCCACCAAATTACATCAATTTTGCCCAAGCTCCTTTGACAGGTTCTTTATTGGGTAGTTTTACTCTCCTTACCATGCCAGGAGCTTAAGGGAAAGGATGGCTCATGCTCTCCAGTTAAGAGGACTATGTATGGTTGCATCAACACTTACAGCCTGCTCACTCTTCCATCATCTCCCCCATCCCGTGCATCAGCTATGGAGACGAGCACAATCAAGTCCTTAGTGTCCAAACTTTTTTCTCACCCCAAACAAGCCCAAATTCATCTCGGTGAAAGCAGGGGAGGGGGGTCTTGCTTATTAATTAGGCTTCTAATGCTTAGTTCCAGGTGGGGCTCTCCTATGCTGGGCATCAGAGTCTTGTTGCTATGAGTTTCAGAGCATAGTTGTAAGAAAGTGTTTCCCCTTCTGAAAACATGAGATACTAGCAGTATCATTTTCATGACCAGGAAATGTCCATCATCAAAGTAAGAAATACAGCAATTTGCCTTTCGGTACACAAGAGGGCAGCCAAGAAAAAAAAATGCATATCCCTTGCACATGCTAGGAGCATCCATATACAATTTCTATCCTTCCTTCATTACTGAACACATGCTTCAGAGAGTGGGAATAGAAATAACACATGGGGAGAAAAATTGGGAGAGAGAGATCAAAGGAGAAACTACACAAAAAGCAAAAGCCTATGCCAAAGGGTAAGACCAGCAGAGGAGATGGCTCTGTTACCAACAGCAAAAGGCCTAGGTGAAAGGATAGAAAGGAGGTGGGGGGCAGCTGAATGGTAAGTGAAGGCGATGAGGTGTGGGGCAACGTGGATAGATTTGTTAAAGAAAGGAGAACAGGAAGAGCGGATCAGGTAGTGAGAAAGATAGCAAGCATGGCAAAGGAGAAACATGAAAGCAGCGGAGGGGAAAGGCAAGGAAGGTATGTTAAAAATCAAAATTAGTGAGAGAAATGCTGGGGTAAAGGGCAGACGAGGAGAAAGGAAAGAGGGTAACTGGTAAAAAGACAGGAACTGGGGGAGAGATACTCACTGTGGGTCTAACAGTGTTGCTGAACCTGATTCACTGCATGCAACACAAGGCTGCCCAGCCTGATGAATTCAGCTTCCAGCTTGCACTCTCTCGACTCCACGCTAAGTCGCACAGAGGCAGACACCCACTGGTGCGTGGCTTTCAAAATGAGCTTTGTTCTCTCCGATTACAAGAGAGCACAGAGCGTCACGCACACGAAACACAGGTGATACAGACTGACCCGAGCCTCCTTTTCCACTTGGTCTTGGCAGGGATGAATGATGATGTTCTTAGTGCCTGGCTGTGGGTCCCGGCTTCCCCACGGTTAACTCCTCTTGTTTATACCTGTGGCATCATCTCATTTTCCAAATATGAAACATGGGGCAGAGCTACTAACTGGTTTACACAGTAGGGGCCAGTGGCCGAATAACTTTACATCCTTTATCTTAGGATTCCTTTATTTCAGCGGGTATTTGGTAGCCGTGTTGGTCTAAGATGAAAAGAAATGCAAAGCTCTGGAACTCTTGGCTCAGCGATGTTTTGCATTTCTTTTTGTCTCAGACCAAGACAACTACCAAATACATCCCTGAAACATGGAAGATGCTGAATTTTAGCTGATTTTGGATTTAAACTTTATTACTGAGCATCAAGAAAGATTTTACAACAAGAAAGATTTCTACACCTCCCTGCCTTCCTACCATCCGATACCACCCGGGAAGGAATCCTGCCTTTTCTGCACATCAAAGAACAACTTGCAAAGACACTCTTATGGACCCAGAGGAACAGGCATCCACCTTCAGCTTCCTCTGTGCAAAAATGAAGTTTATTTTCTACCTATGGGGACGTTTTGCCATCTTTAATTTTCCCTGAGCCTGAGGAAGGGCATGCGTGCCTGAAAACTTGCAGAAAAAATGATACCTTTTATTAGACCAACTAAGAAATTGCAAAAGTAATTATCTCTGAACGAAGAATTCCAGAGTTCTGCATTTCTTTTAGTTAAGCAACGCTTTTTAGCTCCCGTGGCATATCCCATACTTTTTCGCATACAACACGTACTTTCCTCGAAGAATGTAGGTGGAAATTGGAGTGCACTTTATATGTGGGGAAATACGGTAAGAGCAGTTTCTGCCAGGTACTTGACAAAAGCAAAAGTAAAGTCTGCATGCAAGCCACAGGGAACAAATCAGTGAGGAGGCTCAGCTCCTTAGCTGCTGCTATTCAGGTAATACTAGAAGGAAAAATCTTTTTTTCTTCATTCTGCTTTTGAAAAACAAAGTGTGTATTTGATTTTGGGACATGCTGTATATGAGAAAATACGGTATTAACCCTTCCATGCAACAGGAGAATCACACAGAGTTATTTTTGTAGCTTCAAATTTCTCTCTGTCCCTCCTTGGTATTTCTAAGGCAACTGCCTTATTGACACACACAATTTAAAGAAGCAGTGTGGTCCAGGAAAGACTCCAATAGATGGTCTCAAGTTACCTGGGTTCTGTATCTAACTCTGAACCATTGGTGACTAGTGCCACCTTAGTCAGGGGGGGCATGTGCCCCCCCCAGCAACCAGTCAGTGACCAATTTTGCCAACCAAGAGTGGTGGGGAGGGGCTCCCCTGCGGCCAGTTGGGCCAACTGGGGTCGGGGGAGTGTCCCTCTGTGGCTGATCGGGCCAACCAGAGGGTATGGGGGGGTCCCTGCTTGTGGCCGAGCCACTGCTCTGACCTGTTGTGTGAGCTTGGGCAAGGCACATTTCACTTGCTTGCCCTAAAACCTAAGCTGTCAAAGAAGGGGCAGTCTTTTATTACACATTTACACAGTGCCAAACATGTGATATTCCCAAACCTAACTAGGGTCTATAGGCATCATTCTAAGTCAAATGATAATAGTTATTTCTCTCCTCTCATGGAAGTCCCATTGATTGTACGATTTGCCCTATAGGTGCCACAGAGCTTTGCAGCAGCTCTTATAGCCACTGACATTCACGGGGGTGGGGAGGGTAGAGGAGGAATTTGGGCTTCAAGAACTTGTATCTTCACCGGAAACCTACAGATGGGGAATTGTGACGTGATCCCAATTTTTTTTTCCCCACTCAGCTCCATCCCAAAGACCTATTTGATTGAAATGTTGGAATTCTCCCTACATGCTCTTCTCGTGACGACATCCTTGGTTACTCTACTTCAGACAGGTGATGAATCCTGTAGTAATTTAGCTATGCAAGAATGCTAAACTAATTCCCATTTATCCTTATAAGACCAAGACTCTTTCCTGTTCACTTCTTCTGGAGAAAAATGCAGCTGATGAGAACTTCAGGAAGTTGATGGCAGAATCCAGACCTGATGACTGTCATTAAAGCTCACATATTTTCCATGTAGTAGCATTTATTTAACTTGCATTGTAATAGATATTTATTTCAAATACCCACTGAGCTAAGAGCTTCTTGCAGGTACCTCTGATCCCTTGTGCATCAAGTAATTTGGTGTCCCCAAAGATGGGACACCTAGGCCATAATGCCATAAAGCACTTAATCACATGCTTAACTCTCAGCCTATTAATAATCCTATCCCTATTTAGCATCTGTGTATATGCAAGGATAAAAGTTTGATTCTATTAAATAAATTACCTCAGTTTTAAACCAGAATAACTATGTAATCAGACCCCACATGGTATGGTAATGTAGTATTTTTATGAATGTGTTATTTTATAATTAGAGAGGCAACGACTGGTGGGGGTGAAGGTTTGGTAAGTGAATGGATGGTTGGTATAGATTTGGACAAGCTTTTGGAAGCAGAGTATTCATCTTCCGGGTGAACTAGAGATGGGTGAACTTCGATGGCTGAACTCAACACATTTTTTTTTGGACAAGTCCTGGCTTTTCAACCAAAATGAATGTTTTTCACACACAATTTCATGCTGCTCCAAATTTTTTCTGCTCTTCAAAGGAATTTGAAACTGAACATTTGTACTGAAGCTGACCATTTGTTTTGAAAACTTTATTCAGGGTCCCCCCCCCCCCCAATCAAAACCAGGCACTTTTTGGGGAAAAGAAGATTTGTGTGAAAAAAAAGGCATGATCCAACCAGGTGTCATTAATGAGAGGTAGTCAGAAGGTGTCATCAAAATGTTCAGAAGATATTGTGCCAAATTAGCCCTTAATCTCCCAAAATATAGGATTTTTAATTAATAATCAGCACATTTCTCTTTAAACCAGGATGCGAACGTTCAGTTAAAATACTTTTTTGAAACAAGGAAACTTCATTTTTATCATTTCCCCTTAATAACTTTGATAGCCCCCTACTCTCTCCCCCCCCAAATATTTTTGTGCTGCAATGATCACTCTTCTGTCCAAGGTGCATTAGACACAGCTCCCATCCAGAACGTGTCCATTTGTCTTTGAATGCTGGCCACAAAAGGCACTACACTGAAGCAACACAAGATATTTGCTGACCATAGATTCATAGATTCATAGATGTTAGGGTCGGAAGGGACCTCAATAGATCATCAAGTCCGACCCCCTGCATAAGCAGGAAAGAGTGCTGGGTCTAGATGACCCCAGCTAGATACTCATCTAACCTCCTCTTGAAGACCCCCAGGGTAGGGGAGAGCACCACCTCCCTTGGGAGCCCGTTCCAGACCTTGGCCACTCGAACTGTGAAGAAGTTCTTCCTAATGTCCAGTCTAAATCTGCTCTCTGCTAGCTTGTGGCCATTGTTTCTTGTAACCCCCGGGGGCGCCTTGGTGAATAAATCCTCACCAATTCCCTTCTGTGCCCCCGTGATGAACTTATAGGCAGCTACAAGGTCGCCTCTCAACCTTCTCTTGCGGAGGCTGAAAAGGTCCAGTTTCTCTAGTCTCTCCTCGTAGGGCTTGGTCTGCAGGCCCTTGACCATACGAGTGGCCCTTCTCTGGACCCTCTCCAGGTTATCCGCATCCTTCTTGAAGTGTGGCGCCCAGAATTGCACGCAGTACTCCAACTGCGGTCTGACCAACGCCCTATAGAGGGGAAGTATCACCTCCCTGGACCTATTCGTCATGCATCTGCTGATGCACGATAAAGTGCCATTGGCTTTTCTGATGGCTTCGTCACGCTGCCGGCTCATGTTCATCTTGGAGTCCACTAGGACTCTGAGATCCCTTTCCACCTCTGTGCCACCCAGCAGGTCATTCCCTAGGCTGTAGGTGTGCTGGACATTTTTCCTCCCTAGGTGCAGCACTTTGCATTTCTCCTTGTTGAACTGCATCCTGTTGTTTTCTGCCCACTTGTCCAACCTGTCCAGGTCTGCCTGCAGCTGTTCCCTGCCCTCCGGCGTGTCCACATCTCCCCATAGCTTTGTGTCATCCGCAAACTTGGACAGAGTACATTTCACTCCCACGTCCAAGTCGCTGATGAAGACATTAAAGAGTATCGGTCCAAGGACCGAACACTGCGGGACCCCACTGCCCACACCCTTCCAGGTCGAGACCGACCCATCTACCATGACTCTTTGGGTGCGACCCTCTAGCCAATTTGCCACCCACCGGACTGTGTAGTCATCCAAGTCACAGCCTCTTAACTTGTTCACCAGTATGGGGTGGGATACCGTATCGAAGGCCTTCCTGAAGTCTAAGTATACGACATCCACCCCTCCTCCTGTGTCCAGGCGTTCCGTAACCTGGTCATAGAAAGAGACTAGATTGGTCAGGCACGATCTGCCTGCCACGAACCCGTGCTGGTTTCCCCTCAGCATAATTTGGCCTGCCGGGCTCTCACAAATGTGAGCCTTGATAATTTTTTCAAAGACTTTACCAAGGATGGAGGTGAGACTGACTGGCCTATAGTTGCCCGGGTCCTCCTTCCTCCCCTTTTTGAAAATGGGGACCACGTTAGCCCTTTTCCAGTCCTCCGGGACTTGGCCCGTGCGCCACGAGCATTCGAATATTCCCGCCAGTGGCTGTGCAATGATGTCGGCCAGTGCCTTCAGCACCCTCAGATGGAGCCCATCCGGGCCTGCCGACATAAAGGCATCCAGTTCTTCCAAGTGACTCTGCACCACCTCAGGATCTACGTATGGAAGTCTGGCGCCTTGCTGCTGCCTCTCTACAACCCCAGTGAGAGACTTGTCGTGCCCCTCGCTTAGGAACACTGAGGTAAAGAACTCGTTGAGGAGTTCAGCCTTGTCCCCCCTGTCTGTCACCAATTGTTTCTGCCCATTTAGCAGCGGTCCTATTCCTCCCTGGGCCTTCCTTTTACTCCCAATATATCTAAAAAACAATTTCTTGCTGTCCTTTACTTGGGTTGCCATCCTCAGCTCCATGGTAGCTTTGGGCCGCCTAACTGCCTACCTACAAGCTCGAGCAGAGGAGGTATATTCATCTTTAGTGATCTCACCCTGTTTCCACTTTTTATGTGCTCTCCTTTTGGCCCTTAGGCTGCCCTGGATTTCTCACCATCATAAGGTGAAAATTAAAACTCCATAGCTCTTGCTATCCTGGAGAATTGAAGATGTGTGTTAAGATCTACCACATGGGAGAATAGCATGCTATACCAGGCCAGACTTCTCTAGACTTAGAAGATACTTTGCTACACAAATGATATCATTCAAATTTGACAAAAAGTGATGCACTGAGACAAACCTACATTGTTGGTTGGAACTGGTATTATATTAATGAGCAAAGCCACCTGCCAAGGTAGGGTGCTAGGTGGTCTACAGATATGAAATAAAAGACCCATCTTTGTCCTAAAGCATTTGCAATGTGAGAACAGGGGAGGAGTGAAAGCAAATGCTATTATCTTCCCTTTAGAGATGGGAGACTGAGGTGAAGAAAGATTAAATTAACGTGCTCTAGATTAGTCCATGAGCAGAGCCCAACTCTCAGGTCCTCTTCCTTAACCAAGTGATGGTAATCCTGATCACAGTCAGCTCCCGATATCAGTACAGCTCTGCTTGGAAAGCTTGTGGTAGTGGATCAGTTAGTTTTCCTTGGTGATTCCTTTGATTCTTAGAAAAGGAGCTGGTGAGTAGTGCACAGAGCGATGCTAACCGAACAAAAATAAATGGTAATAACAAGACTTTTCTCTGGGTCAGAACTGCCACGGTTTGTGAGCTGCCTGATGCTGATGGACAGCTGACTATCTTCGGACATCTACAGCGTAACAGGCATGGCAGCAAGTTGACCACGTTCTTTGAAACGTGCGGCTTTTAGGTTTCATGCCTTGATTCTGTAGCTTCCTGAGAGCGGATGGTTTGCTTTGCCTCTATTAATAAGCTCCATTAATAGGAAAAAGCTTGTGAAAGAGAAATGTGCATAGGCCCTGTTTGCAATAGATAGTTGTATCATTTAAAGTGTCCTGATACAGTCTTGGATAAAATGTCCTTGAACAGAGGCTATATACAGTCCTGTATTTCCCAGCTGCGCACCTGAACTACTGGAGTAGAAACCTGCTCCCTTTGGCCCAACATATTTTCAGTTCCCTTAGGCAACAGTAAAGCAGCTTCCACTGGTGCGTGATATAGATATAGATACAGAGGATTTGAATTTGTATCTCCCACCACCCAAAAAAGTGTCTTAAATATCAGCATATAGACTATTCAAGGCACATAGATATAGATAGAAAGAGAGATTGAACACAAAGGGGATTTGAATTTGCATCTCCTATATATATAGGAGATGCAAATTCAAAATCCCCTTCATGTTCAATATGTGTATGTGTATACACACACACACACAGGAATTTGCATCTATATATGTGTGTGTGTGTGTGTGTGTGTGTGTGTGTGTGTATAGGAGATGCAAATTCAAATCCTTTCTGTATTCAGCCTCTCTCTACCCATATCTATATCTATTGATTGCAGTGTATATATATATATAGGAGATGCACATTCAAATCCCCTCCATGCTCAAATCTCCAAGGCCATTGAACCAGGTCTTCCACATCCTGGGCGAGTGTTATACTGGACAAGGGAAGGGCCAGCTCCTCTTCCTCCAGCCACATTTTTAATTAAAGCAAAAACTCCTATAACAACACTGAGATTGCCAACTGGACTGAGTTCCTTTGAAAAGATAGGGGCAGGGATACCCAATTTGTAGAGTCTGATGTTGATTGTGAATAAGGTTTATAGCTGTCTGTCTTCCTGAGACTGAAGTGTTTTGGGGCATGTTGAAAAGCAGCTTTAGGGGGCTCAAGTTTTCAACATTAAAGTTCCCGAGGCACTCAATGCCTTATGGGACTTCCAGGGTTATGTGATACCTGAGCAGTGCTTCTGAAGACCTAAAATTTTGGACATAGGCCCTAAATTCTGCCTAAGTCACTTGTCCAGTCTCACTGGAAATCTATGACAGAGCTGGGCACTTAAATTAGATCTTCTGAGTCCCAAATGGGCCCTCATCAAGCTATTCTTCCTTCAGCCTTGACTTTTTCTGGGTTGGCTGGCTAAGGTGACAGTACATTTAAAACGATGGAAGGATGATGTTGAACATTCAAATGTCTCCTTAATAAAACCATCAGCTGGAAATAATTGATTATTATTTCCCTTTTGCTAGCCATAATATTGGACTCTTCTTTTTAAGACCCTAATTTAAATATAAATTACAGATGATTCACAACTTTCATTAAAAAACTTTAATACAGGCCTATTGTCTGACTGTTTATTGTTTCTATTTCTTATCAGTATAAATATATTTTTAGCTCAGCTAAAAATCACCACGTGGACTGTCATGCTTTAAGTGTACCAGTATAATATGCTTTGGAGCAAGCTATGGTTATTACAAAAAATGATTCTTAGTGGTTAAAGTTGATTTTGTTGTTTAATGTTTTCTCATAACTTTATGCCATAAAATGATCGGTCTTTGGAACCTGCAACAGATTTGCCCTTTAAAATTTGTTGTTTTCTCATGGTTTTTCAAGAGAAGACCTATATCATTTCTATGGTGCAAGAGTCAGGAAACACCATATCTACTCCACCATGCAAGCACCTACTCTGGACTCTTAAGAAACGTTTGGACGCTTATCTTGCTGGGATCCTATGACCCCAGCTGACTTCCTGCCCCTTGGGCAGGGGGCTGGACTCGATGATCTCCTGAGGTCCCTTCCAGCCCTAATGTCTATGAAATCTATGAACTAGTGAATACACTTGTTTATTGAATACACTGACTTTCAGGGACTATACTAAATGTACCAGAAGAAAGATATTCTGTATTTGATGATGAGGATTGTTCAACAGCAGGGTGTAACTCAAGAGGAACTTGTTGGGAAAAAAAGGCAGGAAGACAAGGAATGACTCAAGACTCTCTTACCTCTCAGAAAACTCTCCTAGTGCTGATGGACGATACCAGAACAAATAGCCATGGCAACTTCACTTCACCCCCAGCCATTCTGCAACACCCTTTTGGGCCAGGACAGGAAAAGGAGCACAGAAGGACATAAAAACTAGGCAGACCTGAAGAGAAGGGTGTAGCTGTTCAAGAGATGGGGAAAGTTACTCAGGGACACCCAACAAACTCATGGAATCATACAAAAGTAGGGTTGGAAGGGACCTCAGGAGGTCATCAAGTCCAGCCCTCTCAAGATAGGATCATTTTTGACTAAACCATCCCAGTCAAGTGTTTGAAATGGAAGAGACCTGTTTTGAGAGACAAAATGGCCTAAGGTAACACAGGACCTTCTCCTTGTCTGCATTCTTGTATTAATTTGTCCAACCACCCTGCCAAGGGTGCATGGAGAAGCTAGCTCCCCCAAAATCCCTACCAAAGGGCAGCAGAACTACCTGTTAGGGTGTGCGAGGTGTTTTAAAAATACTTCCTCTCTAATGTTCCTACTTCAAAACATTTTTTTTTTTAAAGAAGGTTGCCCGATTGCAGTATGCCCCGAGATGAAGACTCCTGTAGGGAAGAATCCCTTGTTCCTAAACTCACCTGGTACCTATAGGGTAAGAGTGGTTGATATGCAAGGTATCTAGTGCCTAGCTAAGTAGGAGGACAACAGAAATCTGCCCCTAAATAGCTAAAGGTATGGGGGAAGATATCTAAGGGAGACCACAGCAGGAGTCACAGGACCGTTTGCCCTATAATTACAATAGACAAATGAAATGTATTTGGTGAAAAAGAGTGAAGATTTTCCAAGGAAAAAAAAAAGTCATTGCTTCATAAAATCATAGACTCATTGAGTTGGAAGGGTCCTGTGGTCTAACTCTGTGCACAAATTCAGGCGTGCTACTTCTTTGGCAGAATAGTTTATCTAAACAACTACCGTCCCCCTTCTTAGTGAGGAGTAGCTGTACAATACAAAGTTTTGGCTGTGGTGCATTATGGGAGACACATTCCCATTGGAGATTCTGGCCACAGATGAGAAAATGGGGAGATAAGGAGCAAACTCCCATTAACTCTCGGGAGCTCTGCCTTCTGCGTAATGCCGTGTTTGTGGGATACAAGGGTGGGCTGGAAGAATATTTACCGTCCCCTAGCAAGTTACAGAAGATAGCTCAGATGTTTTTCATCTTCTCCTATATTAATGTGCCTCCCAATTATTTATTTAGTTGTAATTATATAGTTACTAAATAAAAGAACAAGTTCATATGAACCACACAAACGTAATTAAAACTACATTAGGTTTGTGAGACAAAGTAATTAGAGCAATAAAACTCACATCACTTTAGGTCTTGGAAGGCAGTTAGCCGGAGTGAGGTACTGGATGTGCTCAACTCCAAATTAAATTGCCATGGGCATTAAGTACCTCAGGATTGAACCCTGATGCCTGCTTCAGGCAAAATCCGTATATGCCTGCTGTGCCCTGTTATGCTTTGTTTGCAAAGGCTACGATCTGAATTGTGAATCTCTTTGCATTTATGAGCTTGCCCTAGTATCTTTTCAATCTAGTTTTTGTTGTGCGATTAAAGAGATTATGCCTAATGCAAACCTACTGAGCCAAACCCTTGGAGACCGGCAGCTTTATTAAAGTAACAGGTCACAACGGGGAATGAGCTTGCGTTCCAAACTTAGACTAATAGTAACTGCTTGCTCTCTCATGAGATTAGAAACCCAAGCATGGGATAACAATAGTCAAGCAGTTAGGAGGCACATTAAGAGCTGGCATTAATATTCAGGGAGGGAAACAAGTTACGTAGTCAAAAGATGGATTCTATCGCCCTTGCTGCAAAAGCTGTACCCCGAGAAGGACCCCCTTCATTTCAGAAGGATGATTAGGGGAGTGAAACACTTCCCAACAAACATGTGCAGTGTTTAAGGCTAGAAGAGTCCAAGAGATCATCCAGTCTGATTGCCTGTATATAGCAGGTCATTAAATTTCACCCAGTTCCTTCTGTACTGAGTTTACTAGCTTGCGTTTCATGAAAGCTTATTTTGTAGCTTAATGAAAGCATATTGTCTATACGATGGGAAGCTAAAGGGCAGGGAGCAGAAAACCTAGTCCTGGTCCTAACTATCACCGTACGTTTTACATTTCTTACCATGTTAGAAGTAAGGTACCATGGAGTCAAAGCATCACAAAAATAAACCCGATATTAGGTTACTCCTACTTCAATCTATAGGTGCATGGCTAAACATCTGATTAATGATCAAACAATGATACAGCCCTTTTATATTGCAGTGCCAGTATCTAACTCAATGTCTTACTGTAGGAAGACACAGTTCTTTGGGTAAATCTAATATCTTTTATTAGACCAGTTCAAATAGTTGGAAAAACTATTTACTCTAGGAAGGAGTTCTCTCCCTCTTCTACTTCTCCTTGTCTTTTTAACAACGTGGAGTCCAAAACTGCATACATAAAGCAGGGAAAAATACTTCATGCAGCATTGTAGGTTTTGGGTGTGTGTACATCCCCACCAAACCCCACCCTACAATGCTGCATATAAATAGAACCAAAACTTACAATACTGCCTGAAGTATTTTTTAGGGGCACATCATGTGGGTCAGAGAAGTATCAAGCACAAAGGAAGAAGAGAGATGATTTTGGTTGCTAGGGTATGGGCTACCCAAGCAGCTTGCCTGGCTGAGGCATTTCTTGGCAGGAGGGAGAGTTTGCTAAATAGCGTCTAAATCAAAGGGAAGCACTTACTTCTGACCCATCAGCCAGGTGTAACAGGTCAGCCATGTACACACCTCAGTATTTCTCTCCTGCTGGCACTTCTCATTTTCCACCTGGCTAGCTTAACTGGCCTCTCCCCACACTGACCAGCTTCTGAAATTTCCTCCCCTTCCTGAAATCTCGTCTTGCACTCCATGGAGAGCCTAAAAAGTACAGAATACCCAGCATGAGCTAGGAATTGCATTTGGCAGCAGGCTGTTAGGACTTAGGGGTAATGTTTATGTCATCTTAAAAAACTGGGACAAATCTTGCAATACCCTGAGCACCCCCACTTCAGCTGCTGCTTCAGCTACTAGCACAGACCTGTGGTTGAGGTTATCGCTGTAGAGCTGATACTGCTGCCTGTTACACTGCTTATAGCAGTCTGCCACCCTCATATCTTTACTGTTATGTCTTAGGCTTGGAATAGGCTTTTAAAGTTTGGGTATGCAAAGTCTAGTATGATGGGTCCCCAATCCTTAGCTGGGGCCTTTTGTTGCCACCACAAAATGGATACAAATAGCTCCCCATTTTCAGGTGCATTTTAGAAATAGCATTTCTTAGGGCCTAACTCCACCACTTCTTCCTTCTGTGCCTGTATGCTTCAAGTGCTCCTATGTGTTTCAACAGGACTGCTTGCAGATAAGGGGATACTCAGCATGATTAAGGGCAGCAAAATGTGGCCTCTGCTTAGTAATGGAAAAAAAGGCATTTGAAGATGAATTTGGAAACCCAGAAACTTGAAAACTCAGGAGAAGATAGAAAAAAGCCAAATGTGTAAGTATGAACTGATGAGCCGTAGCAAGGCCATGTTGAAAGTATGGAAGGTTTCACATGTCCTATGTCTGGGTTTGATCCAGGCAACTGTCTCATGTAGCAGAGCCCTAAAAGACCTCTTCAGGCTTCGTAGGTCAAACCTCAACTTTAGCATGAAGTCAAGATGATCAGATAAGCAGAGAAGAGTGAAGAATGAAAGAAAGGGAAATTGATGTTGAAGCCAGAGAAAAGGCGAAGTTCTGGATGCCCTGACTCAAATTGAGTGTTATCCTCTTCCTTATTTAGTGGCATGGTATAATGGGGTCCTGCTTCAGGGGTGGCCAGGGTGCCCCTGGGAGCCGCCTCAGATTTTATCAATTTTGCTTTGTTTTGCTGTCTCTGGGCAATCTGCCTTTCTTCTCGCCTGCCAGGCCTTGATGTTATTATGACTTCAGAAAATGGGAGGGTGCCCTAGGGCTCCCCAAGCCTGTTCTCACACACATGAACACAGGTGTCCGTGCTCATTGCCTTAAGGGCTAATTATGTGGATTCTGTCCTCTTCAGTACCCATGCCCATGCCTCACAGGTGTCACATATGCTAATCAAATCCTAATGACCCCTATGAACTTGGAGCTCCTAGCTCTGTTTATCCTTATACCAGCCCCTCTCTGGGCTGTGGGTACTCTAGCACCCTCAGTCTCTGGCTGTGGCCATCCTGGCTTCCTGGCTTTTTTTGTTAGATCCTGGCCAGTTTAGGCCCATAGGCTATTCAGCCCTACCAGTCTCTGGCTGTGGGTCTTCTTGGCTTTCAGCCCTTCCTGGGCCTTGGACTCAACTCCTAGGCCAGTGAGCTCAATAGACACCCTGGATCTACCTGTTCCCTGGGCCCTCCATCCCTCTGCTTTCTTTCCGTTCTCCCTCTAGGCTCTCTGGCCCCTCTCTCCTTCTGGGTCAACTAGGACCTCCTTACCTCCACCTTAGTCCCTACCATATGCTCTCCAGCCCTCAGGTACATACCTCCAGGCATACCTGGAAAGTGCCCTCATCATTCTGCTCAGGAGCCCTTTCCCTATCAGCTGCCATGATGAGACTACCTCCCTATCTCAGGGCCATTGCCTTATATATACCTCAAGTCCCACCCCCCTTCCCTGATTGGTGCCTGTGCTGTTGCAGAGGTCTTCTCTCCTCTGCAACTGACAGGTATGCTAAGCACCCTGTCACACATGGATTTCAAGAGGGCTGCCTATAGCACAGAGTACTATCCAGCATTAGGAAGTGTGACAGAATATAATCCTTTTTGAATTTATTCTTTAGAAAAAAACATTAGAAAACAGACTTTTTTCTTGGTTCTAGTTTTATTTTTTAATTGATCTGTGTGATTTTTATGTTTAATCGAGTGTTTGCTTTTGGTCTCTTCTTGTTCTGGGTATTACTAGGTCCTAGTCATCTCCCTCTGATACAGCTTCATAGCAATGTCACTTAGGATTATTGCTAATGCAATATTAGCTTTTCTAATCAGAAGCTGCTGTTGTTATTACCTAATAGTTATTGCTCTACACTTCTAACCAGATGTTGGAAATAACGAGCTAATAAAGCTGCTATTAATTTAGTCTGAATGACAATTTTAGGCCTCCTCAGCTCAAAATTAGAAGCTCCATAAAGGGAAAGAAAACTAATTTGGGTATCCAAAGTAATCATAAAAATGGTGAACTCCTGAATTAATATCAGACCGTGACATCCTTGCTCTTTGGTAACCTCCTCCTCACAAAGTCAAGAGGACTAGCTTGCTATGTCAGGGGGTCACAAGTGTGATTTACAGTTCTGCAATTTAGTTACTCTGTTTGGGAAAAGACTCACTTTTGCTTTTAGAAAGTGTCAATGGAAACAAATTTTTAAAACATTTGTCTCATTTTTCAGCATTACATCCGCTACTTTGGTTAAAAAATGAAGCCTCCCCGAAAAACAGTTTTCATTTTCCAGTTTAAACTGTTGAGGGAGACGGACAATTTTTTAAAAGATCATTTTATCAGAAGTGCATTTTTTTCTTTATAAGTGATTCAGTGAAAAAATTTCAGAAGAATGCTGCCTATTTTATGCTGAAAAAAAAAGCAAGAAAGCAAGCCAGTTTCTCCCCTCCCTATTCATTTTCATGTTTCCGATACAAACCATAAAGGGATGCACAATTTTTTGTTTTAGTTATTTAGTTAGAAACCCATTTTTTTCTTTAAAATCAATTCAGTGGAAACAGTTCAGTCAGCTCTACAATCTAGCCCTTAAAAAGAAGAGTAGCATCTCAAGAGAGTGGAACAAATCCCTACAGTAACGAAGGACTAATGACTAACTATGCCAACTCAGCTGCAGGAAAGCCATCCTATCCCCTGTTTATAGAAGATTCACAAATTATGCTTTGTATCTACAGGTGCAGACACTTAAAACAAATTTCTCAAATGGTTTAAGAAATTTCGCCTTTTGGCTGTTCACACCTTGTATCTTTTTATTTATTTTTAACTAAACTGCTTTGTTGTGAAGCAACATTTCCTAGGAAGGGGATTAAAACTATTTTTTAACCAGGAGAATAACAAACAATTAAGAACAAAGGCTGAAACACAGGCTTTCCCATGCACATTTTTGTGGGGATTTATATTATTGCTACATTGTTGGTGCTATGGGTTTTTTTAAACATTTCAGTAGCTTTCCAAGTATTCAGCAACAAGGCAAGCTTGATTGTTTTCATTGGTAAAAAAAGTAACCTCTTTGGGCATGTCTACACATGACACTACAGCAGCTTAGTGTCCACGGCGTCTACATGTGACCAGCAGCTACATCGCTGTAGCAATGTGCGCCCCTGGTATAGTGTGCCATTACAGCAAATTAGCTGCTAAAAATAACCATGTGCCATGCATACGGTGCAGTATGGACTGTTACTGCGCCATGATTTAGTACTTCCAAAAGGAAGTACTAAATCACAGCACAGGAACAATGTTGCCATAGCGACATGTGTAGATGGGCCCATTCTGTCTCATTTGATTGAAGGTATATTTTTTACTTCGGAAAATGGGACTAAGGTTCCGTTTTGATAGAGCTGGGTTAAACCTATCTGAGGGAAAGAAATAAAACAAATAGAAAGAAAAGA
This sequence comes from Alligator mississippiensis, assembly GCF_030867095.1. Lineage (NCBI taxonomy): Eukaryota > Metazoa > Chordata > Crocodylia > Alligatoridae > Alligator > Alligator mississippiensis. The sequence goes on from NC_081827.1 coordinate 249,272,657, forward strand.
CTCGAAATGCAAAAACATCCTAAGAACTGGATTGGCTTTAGGCAGAGCACCAAGCAAACGATTTGATCAGGAAGCATCAATGCACTAGAAGACATTGTATAATTATCCCAGGAGAGCTCCTCAAGTGGACACATCTATGCTGGAGTAAGAGTACTATTTTCTTCTGTTATTTCTTACCGCTTCTGCAGTGCCATAAACTAAAGCAGAAAGAAGCATCCTTAAGCCAGAATACAATAGAGCACATGGGGATTTATACTGGTATTATAGCAATATAATTATGCTGAGAAATTTCCTCATATAGAGAAGCCCTCACAGACATACCTGTGAATCATGTCTCCCTTAAGTGCTCTGGAGGGGGGAAAAAAAGAGGGTAAGAAGTGTAAGGATAGTAATTGGCCACTATCCTGTACCAGGAGCAAATAACCCTCACTCTGATTGGCCCCTAGAGTCAGGACCATTCACTCTACACCCTCCTCCAGGATGGCAGAACATTAAATGAGCAACCAGAGCACATTGTTTTTGTTTCCTTGAGTCCCAGATCCATGCAGGAATGTAAAGGGGGTTCATTCCCCCCCTCTACCCCCTTTCTCCAGCCTGTCTTGCATGGCATGTAAATCCAGATCAAGTCACACTGCAGCTTTCAATTAAAATTACATTGAAGTCAGTTATACGGCCAGTCATTTGAAGGAAATTTCTCCTTTGCAGTGAGTGATGCCTAGTGTGAATATTAAATGAGGAGAATTAATTAGGCCAGAATGCAGGTGAAGATAATCTTGTCTTATCGGATAATGAAAATTTTGTTTAGCATGGAGCATAAAAGCGAATCCATTACAAGACCTGATAACGTTAATAATGTGAATGCAGGGGAAGCACAGAAGCATGCTTCTTGTAAAACAGGCACCATCACATTGTAACCTAGAAAATATGGATAGCTAAAATCAAAGAAAACAAAGTCACACAAAAGTGTTAAGTAAAAGATTTAGCTGTTAAAATGTTCATGCTAATTATGTGTCTGGCGAATAAGCAGAAAGAATTAAGAAGTTCATTACAATCTCAATTCTAAAGTACAGTATGTTTCCTACCAGCGATTTCAGCAGATATAATTAATAATGCCAAGAATTTGAAGTCTAGAGAATACATAGTTTCTAGTGTTTTCATAGTTGGCATGTTCTGCTAATATTGATTCTTATTTTGTTGTTGTTGAAAACGAGATCGAGATTTGTATTTATTTTTTAAACAAATGTAGATGGTAGAAAAACAAAAGCGTATTGCTTGGAGAAACATGGTTTTCTGGAATAAAAAAGAAAGAGTGGACTTGAATAATACATATTGCTGTGCTTTTCTCTCAGGGAGGCACTGGGCAGCAATATCAAATGGTTCAAGTATCTCTAGGAATAAGGTGGCCTTCTATTGAGAAAGAGCATTGTGTTATTTTATGTTCCCTATCCAAAGGACTTTTAGAACAGGTTTTTATTTCTTTATTCTGAACTGAATGTTTTCTTAGGAAAGGGGGATTCTAGTCTTGGCTCTGCTACTGTCAGGCTATATGAACTTGGTTAATCGCATATCCTTTTTCAACTTCAGTTTCCCGAGCTGCACTAACATGGAAATATTGGCTTTGTGTTGTGAGGCCTAACACCAGATTCTGAAAACCATGCTCCAGTTTAGTTGCATTGTGTCCCATTAAGTGTCCCATTGCGGTTTTGCAAACTTCTCCTTTTGTATTCTTTCCCCTCCAATGACTCTTCATCTTTGGGCACTGGGGTTTGGTCTTCCTCTGGTTGTCATGCTGTCCACATTCTGTTTTTGTCAGTGAAAATCCTATTTTCATAAACCTATCACATGCACACACCTTCGCTTGGTCATTTCATTTGAAACCAGAAATCCCAAGAGTTTTTGCAAGTGGGCACTGTAGCCCTGGAGCCAGATCTATCTCTATTATGAAAATAAAGTTTGGATGTTTTCAGTATCCCAGGATGTGTATATCCGTTGGCCACAAACACCCTGTCTTTCCTGAAGGCTGTGAAACTATGAGACAAAACAGGCTTTTAGAAATCAATTAACCCTTGCTGTTGCTCTGGACCATTGTTTTAATACAATACAGGCAAGCCCTGCTTGGCGCTCTTAATTGGGTCCCAAAAAACTGAGTGTTATGTGGAAATACCGTAAAGTGAAAGCAAAAGTTTTTAATGAACCAAGATAGTGACTGTGAGTGTTATAATGAAACTCACTGAGGGCTAAGTGGATTCAGGTTTGAATGTAAAATGAGTGTTATAGCGAAATAGTGCAAAGCAAAACAGCATTGTGGGGGTTGCCTGTATCATTTTCTAGACATCTACATATAATTTTCTAGCCATCACTAACTAAATGCACCCAGTTATTAGGCTAATGTGCAGTAAACATCTCATGTAGATGCACTCACAGTTTGGTCTTTAATTAAGAGAGTAGGAAACCCGTTTAATTAAGAGAGTAGGGACAAGGCATGTGATTGAAAGGAGGTGGGACTCCTGGGCACATAAGCCCAGTCCTAGAGCCCAAGAGGGCAGTCGGGACCTGCAGGCTGCAGGGAGAGGAGCTTCTACAGGGAAGCAGACCCTGGGAAGCAGTGGCCAGGGAAACAGGAGCTACCCAGAAGCATGAGAAGGGGCCTAGCCCTGGGAATTATAATTTATAGGAGGCAAACTGCATGAAGGCAGAATACATATATTTTAGTTGTACTAATATATTTATGTTCCTTGTATGAGTGGCAGACCAGATATGGCTGTAAATGGGTGATGAGGAGGTCATAGGGGTGCCTGAGAGCACAATGTTTGAGCCCTGCCCAGGGCAGGGGTGCAGGGCATAGATGGACTGAAACCAGGAAAGCCAGAGGGAATGGTGCAGTTGGACTGAAGCTGAGAGGGCAGGGACCTGAGCCCAGAGAGAGGCAGTGCAGGTGGCTAGGGATTGAGAGGGCCAGAGCAGGAGCCCAGAAGTGCCAAGGGTCAAGGGCCCAAAGCAGTGGGCCCAGGGCTAGAGAAGGCTGAGACTAAAAATCAAGGGGGCCTAGGCAACCAGTCTGCAGCCAGAGTAACCTGTAGACTGAGACTAGGAAGGTAGAAGCCTATACAAGGGAATAACTGGCAACTAAATGAGGCATGGGTGTGGCTATAGGGGCAGATGGACACCACAAATCGAACCCTTAAGACAAGTAGTGCCTGAGGAAGAGAATACAAAGAAAGAAAGAGATCACCCTAGGTTCACTGACCTATGAGGACAGTCTCCCCCCAAGCCTCTTAATAACAAGGCATGGCAGGAGAGGAAGCAGGAGCAGGAGCTAGACAAGATCAAGGTGGCCACAGTGGCTCTTGGGTGCCAGTCTTATCACACCAGGTCTTCTCCATTCTGAATAAATGCTCAAGTCCTAGGCTATTGAGCAGAAAGAATGGGAGGATGATGACACTTCCTCCTGGCCAAGTTGTGTGATAAGGAGTGACTTAGTCACTTAACTTCAGAAGAGAAGGTGCAGCTAGGTCAGTCTTGATTCAAACTATGCATCCATGTGCCTAAGAAGAGCAGGGATTACTACACAACCTTCTCAGCAGCTTTTCTACTTGGCTAGCTAATTAGAGGACCTCGGTTGAACATGCAGAGTTTTGTCAAAGTGCTTATGGGGTGCCTAACCTCTCCTGGTACAATGCAGAATGAGTCTACACACCTAATGTGAGGCTATAAATATTGCTAGGCAGAAAAGTATCTACAAATGAAACAAATGGCACTGCAGTGCTCGCCCTTGTGACACCAAAGTACTTTCTATGGATCCAGCTTTAGATGCCCAAGTCCAGAACTGTGTTCCTCAAAACCCCCATTCAGCTGCTGACTTAAGCTGGAGGCATTTGCTGTTCTTGGGTATCCACATTTCTACCAGCAACACCTGCTAGGTAACTACATTTTTGCAGTGGGATGTATTCACAGCCATCCATAACTCTTACGTGCTTAAACGTCTGTCATTGGACGTTGGCCCCTGAATCACATTCATTTCTTTTGTTTCAATTTTCTCCAGGGAGCCCAGCCAATGGGCTGCTCCCTAGTCCAGACTCCACTGGGCTGTGAGCAGAATCACTTGTGTAGTAGAGTATGGTGGGGGATGCGGGGGGGGGAGGGGGAGCCATGGGGGTCGTGTGTGTATGTGTGTGTGTTTACATGTGTGTGCATAGTCCTGCCAGGCCCAGCTTCTGGGAGCTGTGGGGTTGTGGGGTGTGGGTGAGTAGGTGAGTGCACGTGCACTGTGCTGTGCTGTCCTGCCCAGTTGCACCCCCTGGTACTGCCTGGCACCCTTCCCCCCATTCTGGATTTCCCTCAAATTATTATGGTCACCCTACCTAAAATCCATGTCTCCTACTTCCTGGATGACTGATCTAACTACTAGTTACTGCATAAAAGTGGGGCCCCTCCTAACCATTCCCTTAAGAGAAAATAGCTATGATTGTACTTTGTGAGAGACCTGTTCTGGTTCATGTGATTTTGAAAACTTTCTACCTAGTTCCTGGCTCTCAGTGGGACTTGGGTGGGAGATAAGTGCCCATCTGCACTGACTGGGTCAGTTCTGCACAGAAACAGAACATGAGCTGCATCGGGAAAATTCAGGCCAAATGGGAGGCATCTAGTGAGTCTACAAGCCCCTAGCAGTAGGTGGCTGCTGAGCTGGTGTGGGGGGCGGGAGAGTGGGTTGGGTTGTAAGTTTGGACCCAGCTACCCAAGTCTGTTTTTAGGGGTATAATCATCTTCTAAATCTAGCCCTGAGCTCAGATCAGCATCATTTTGGGCATGCTCCATAGAATTCTCCCTGTGAAATCATTTGGCAAGGTCTTTAGTGAATGATGGTGCCTCCAGGGTTTGTGAGCAGGGTAGTTTCGATCACAGATTTCGGCTTCAGTTAAATTCACATTTCTGATTACTGTTTTAAGTACTGGTGAATGTTGTTTTGTCCCACCCAAAGCCCCCTTGCTGAAAGAAACCTTAGGGAAAATGAATCGGAGGATGGTGTTTCCAACATCCAACTGAAACGTTGGGACCTTGATGGTGCCACTCACTGAGGCCTGGCCAATCTGCTTAGTGGTCTGCTGACAACCAAAAGTTTCATGAATAGTCAGGTCAAGACCAGGGTATCGGAGGCCAACACAAGGCCAAATGACAGGCACGGTGGAGTTGGGGAGCGAGGTGGATCCAGTACTTGGAGGGCAGAGCTCCAAACACAACCAAGTCACAAGGCAGAGGTCCAGGTAGAGTTGGCAACAGGATGTCAGGTCTGGGAGTCAGGGGATGGGAATGCAGAGAGAGAAAGCAGACAATGAGGCTCCTGCTGCCTTCAGACTGTTTCCTGCCCAGGTTTTATATAGGTTGGGGGGACCAATCCCCTCCTGAGAACCCTGACCAATAGGAGCCAGCAGTAGGAGGCATTTTCACAGCAGAGCTCCTTCCCTGCCATGCCACCTTTGTTCACAAGCTGTATCCTGCTGGAGGGCTGAGCTGGTGTTTGGTGTCTGAGCCTCCAGGCCAGGCATTCAGGATCGTATCCCGACAGACAGTTGCTGATGGGAGGAAAACAATCCATATAGCATGTTCATACATTTCATAGCCATTCGGGCTGGAAGGGACCTCATGAGATCATTGGGTCCAGTCCCCTGCCCAAGGGGCAGGAAGTCAGCTGGGGTCAGATCACCCCAGCATCCAGGATAAGCGTGTTGGTAGTGTGCACCAATCAACCAGGCGGAGAATAATTTTTCACAGCTTAGCTCTTACAGATGCAATCCTTGAAGACAATCTCTTTACTAAACAGTAAATGGAATGGCATCTTTCTGTCATAATATCAGTTAATTAAAAATACACTGCCAGGTCAAATTTGGCCTGGTAGTAGGGTTTTTAAAAATATAAAATCCAGAGGTTGTTTTTTTTTAAAGCTTAAATAATTATTTCTATTCTGTCTCCAAAGAACGTATTTATTTTAAGACATAAATATGCAAGATTGCCTTGTTTTCAATAAAAAAGAGTGCAAATAAATTATTATGTATCAAACTGGAACATTGTCACAAAATTACAGAAAAATAAAAATCTATTCAATTAAATATAAATGTGTCCTCCAGTTCCCTTGTCCTTCACCAAAAAAAAAGAAAAGAAAAGAAAAAAAAATCATAATAGAAAAACAGGTGGGCATTAAGCTTAGTAGTGAAAGATGTGTGTGTTATCAGTGTGTTATTTTATATTATGCTCCTTTTCCAGTCAGGCTGGAAAAGGAGCATAATATAAAATGTGTATGGAAAATCAGATAGTTAAAGTAAAATTATTTCTTCTTCTACACTCGAATTAGGGCCTGATCCAAAGACCATTAAAATCAATGGGAGTCATTACAGTGGCTCTAGGGGCTATTGCATCTAGCTGTTACTGAACTGGAAATAAAATTAGATCAAATACAGCCAGTACGGCTTTTGCTGAACTCAATAACAAAACTCCCTTTGACTTTAATGGGGGCAGAAGTGAAAATAAGTCTGTAAATGTCTTTTATTGCTATCCCAAAATGAAGTTTTATTTCTATTTTCTAGTTTATATTCTATTTTCCATTTTGTTCCTCTATAGGTTCTAATCCCATAGTCATCACAATAATGTCTGAACACCTTTCAATCTTGCATTAAATGGAGCATCTAATATCTGTTGCATGTTGGTTCTTCATTCGCTTACCTGCAGTGGAAGTGAGTACAACAGGCTGTTTTACTGGGGAAGCTGTGTTGTTTTTGTAGACTCAACACTGGTTTACTGGTAGCAATAAATAAGGGATGACCATGTATTTATTTTTAAAGTTCTAAAGCAGCCTGTCTCCTAGGTATGACGTGTGTGTGTATGTGCATGTGTGTGTGAATTTGAAACGGACAATATCTGTGCAGTGAAAAGAAATGTTAAAATAATGGCATTATCAGAGGGAAGACATTTTTTAAAAATGTTTCCTCTCCAAAAGTTGGTATGTGCTTTAAAAAAAAAATTAAATGGGAAATTCAACTGTGTTGAGAATTTTTCTTACTAAATTAGACAAAATAAAGTTATTAAAATGGGAAAGACTGATTTTACTTCCTCTCTAGAAATATTTCAAAGCATTCGGCAGAAGGAGCTGTTACCGGTGATTTCACAGTATGTATCTGTTTACTGTGAAGTTTACATTTGATGAATTGAATTGAACAGGGGAAACTCAAAACCAGCACTGAATATCAACATGGGTTTTCACCGACATAAGGTCAATAACTGTAGTCAAGTTCTTTTCTTCTTGCAATATTTCCATGCTAAATGGATAAAATATAACTGTGTTGATCAGAACAGATCAGGATTTTCAGGCATGAAGTGAAGAAGGATGGTTGTATCGCCTTTAATACACAGGTATGTCTATATTCCCACTAAAGACACTCATTTACCCATTTCTTTGCATGCTCATAGACATACAAGCTGAGGAACACTATTTCTTGCTTGGTAATATGCTATATACACACAAGTCCTGAAAGAATTGGTGGTGGCTCATCGTTAAAACAAACCCAAGGGACATGAGGGGATTCAGGATTTTGTAAAGGGGGTGTGGAAGCCATGACTGGAGCTGCCTGCATCCCTGCTCTCGGCTCCCTGCCCTGCACCCACTGGCAAGGACCATGCTGCGGGAGTAGCAGTTGGGAACTTTTTTAAAGTCCCCGAATCAGGTCAGCATCCTGCCCTGCTCCCTGGCCTCCACACCCCTTCCCTACCTGTCCGTTCTCAGTCGCATGCCCCAGCGTTGGGCAGAGGAGGGGGAAATGCAAGGGGAGGGGATATGCTGCTCAGCTTGGAGGGGAAGGGGGCAGGATTCGTACCCGATTCGGGTGTTTAAAAAGTTCCTGGCTGCTGCTCCTGCTGCACAGTGTGAAGGAGGGAAGCAACCATGCCACCCTCTGGATCTGCCTCTGCAAAAGGCAATAATAATAGTTCATCATGTTCAAGGCTTATGGGCTACATATCATTCACTTGTTGTTTCTAGAAGTTTCTTCTCCGCTGGAGTGGTCTGGCAGTATTTTACAACGAGTCGGTGTTTTGGTATGAATTAAATGAGTCTCCTTTAGATCCCAAGCGCCTTAGCTATTAAATCTTCTCTTGCAATGAACGTACAGAGGGCGTGCAACGAGAGACCTTTCTTGTTCCCAATCTCCTGCTTTGCAAACAGACAACATGATTCTTTTGTTGTTTAAACAAGACGGCTTCATTTCAAATGCACGGTGTCCCTCTTACTAAAGTCAACAGGAACCTGGCAGGTCTGAAAACAGAATATTGTCTTTTCTTTGGCCTCCTTTTCTACACACTCCTCACAGGAACAGGGATGCTATTTTAAGGAGTTAAGAGGCATGACCTTGGGTTCTTGGAAGAAAGGTGTGCTAAGGAGGGGGCTGAAAGAGATCTGGGGAGAATGTAGCACCCTTTCTCTGCTAAAAGCATTGGGACAGTTTTCTTGGGCTGGATAAGATGCATTTCTCCAGCCAGCCTCTATTCTAGCTAGCAGACCTTGGGAACCAAAAAGAGGAGGAAGCTCCTGGCAAGGCAGTGACTCTCAACCGGTCCTGGGGTGCTGCAAGATCCTTTTAAGGGTGCCGTAGGGTGTGAGAGTTATGTCAAGAGTTTATCTAAATGGATGAAAGTATCAGCACTGGAAATTCTGTATGCCTCAAAGAGAAGAGATCTGTGGAAGACCACGATCACCAATGTCCTGCTTGGATATGGTACCTAGAGAGGGTGCGAGAAGATAGGAGCATGACGATATAAACAGGTAAGTACAGGCTTATCCCTGCCTATCCTCCACCCCCACTGCCCAGCCCCTCTGCAAGGCGGTAAGCACTGTAATATATACATTAGTTTGAAATTGGGCGCCTCTCAATTCACAAAAGCGATGTGGACATGCCTTGAGTCCATTGAGAGGTATCACAACTCCAACAATGTTGAGAGCCACTGGACTTAAGAGCTCATGAGAAGGGATGATGAGAGTCCAAAGGGGTGACCGGGTGCTTGGAGTTTGTGATATTACACTGTCCAAATGTTCTCCCACATAACTGGATTTAAATTGAACCACAGTGTGGGGATTTTGCCATATACTGAATCTGAGATTACCCTTTGCCTCTTGGTGTGAGCTCCCTCGAGGTTTGCCATTTGCAGTATTCTTCTGCAATCATAAACGAAAGAAAAGATTTTCCTAAATGAAATCTGAAGTGATCAGGCAACAGGATCTGACACCTTAAGAAAATATGTCTAAAGGTTTTGAGATTTGCAATAAAAGTCACCTGATTTGTCAACACTGGGGGGTGGGGAGGGGCAGCGGCATATCCATAGAGCTCATAAGGTCTGTGGAAAAGCAAGAATGGATGACAACACAGAGATGGGCAAAGCTTAACACAGAGGTATGCTATTATCTAGGTTTTTTTTTCCAGTAGAGATTAAAATTTTGTGATACAGAAGGAGAATGATAGATCTAGCTGTGCTCCTGGGAATCCTCTCTGTAGTTTAATGGCAGTGCACTCTGGCCTAGGCCGTGCCATCAACTGTGCTCATAGTAGATGAAGCTCTGAACAGCATGTTGCACTTAGAAATAGCTCTTTTCAGGAGGAGTAGTATGGTGCAAGGTAGGGCTGTGTGAAATGGCTCCGTTCCAGTTTGACTTGAGTTTTGAAGTTTCGACGGAATAGCATTTCATTTCGAATTTCATTTAGATTAGAAACTGCTGGTCCGTTTTGTTTCGTCGAAACAGTGACACTGTTTCAGCGCTGTTTTGACGTTTCGCCCATATGCTCTAATGGGGAAGCGTGAAACAGTCTGTCTCATCTGGCAGGCAGATCGGGGGCTGCAACTCCGGGAGGGCTGCGGGGGCTGTGTCTCCTACCACCTGGCTGCTTCAAAACTCAGAATATTTCAAAACTTTTGAAACGTTTCGACTAGCCTCGTTTTGTTTTGAAGCTGTTTTGAAGCACTTCATTTCAATTTGATTTCGCTCTTTTGAGCTTGAAATGAGTTGAAACAGTCTCGAATTGAAACAGCTGGCGAAATGTCGCACAGCCCTAGTGCAAGGGTTCAAGCTCCAGACTGAGACCATCTGAGGAGGTAGGTTGTTGCAGGTGAAAATCCATGTCTCTGTGAATCAGCCTCTAAGGTGTTACCCTGCCTGACTGTCTGCCTGACTTTGGATTAACATGGCTCACCTCTTCTCTAGATATTATATATAAATAGTGATTCTATGGGTTTGTGAGACTGATCATAATGGGAAAACTTTTGGAAACTTTTTTAAAAGACGGTGGCAGCAGGACACCAATAAAAGGGAGCTGCTCTGAGAAACCCTGCACAGGAATGACTCAGAAAAACTCATAACCACTACTGTTTATATTATTATTACCATAAGGTTAAGGGCTATGGCATGGAGAGAATGCATCTAGACTTTTAAAAACCCTGGCTAATGCATTTAGCTCATGCGAAGAGTCATAGGTAAAATTCCCTTCTGTGACACTCAGCCTGCCTTTCTGAGTTGTCTATTAAGTTGGACACACTTTACTCAGAGCACAAGTTCGACCCCTGGAATTGAAGGCAAATAGAAGCTGCTGCAGAGGAAAGCTGTAGAAAGAACAGAAGTCAAAGAAAAGCCATCAATGCAGACTAATCATGGGAAACTGTTTTGAAATAGGAAGGTGAATTTCCTAGTATGAGTGATAAGCAGCTGGTAGCACTTCCATGGTGCTCTTAATGCAGTGCATATACACTGGATGTGGTCCTAATTGCTTTTTTTCTTCAGATTCTTCTTTACTGATAACTTTCCCAAGAGACAAACCTCAATGTCATAAAAAGAGAGGTGAGAGGTGATCATGGGAAAGGTACAGAGAAGGGCAACCGAGATGTTCAGGGGTATGGAGCAGCTGCCATACCAGGGGAGACTAAAAAGGCTAGGACTCTTCAGTTTGGAAAGGCAAAGGCTGAGGGGGAATAAGACAGCGGTCTATAAAACCACAAAGGACTTCATCCTAGAATACTAGAACGAGGGGCACCCACTGAGGTTAGCAGGAGAAAGACAAGTTTACAAAACTAGCAAAAGAAAGTACATTTTTACGGAGGGAGTAGTTAACTTCTGGAACGCATTGCCACAGGAGGTTGCAGAGGCAGGCAGACAAATGCATGGATGATACAGCCATTAAGAGCTATTAAATAGGCCAGTTAGTGATGTATCCTCTGACTCTATACCAAAGACAGTGGATACCAAGGAGGGGATGACAGGGGACCGATCACTCCAGATACAGCCTGTTCACATGCTCTTCCTTTAAAGCAGCCACTTCTGCCACTGTCAGAAACAGGCTAGTGGGGCTAGATGCATCATTAGTCCAACCCAGTATGGCCTGTAAAAGTTGCCTGAACTCTTTAACACAGGCTGCAGAATTCACCAGCAAACCCCTACGTTGTGGCTGAATCACAGGTTGGTGGTTTTTTCAGTTTTTTTCTCTCCCTGCTGAAGGGGCTTCTCTCTCCCTGCCCCTAGGGAGATTTTCAACCCATTTTCTATGCCTCAGTGAGAGTGGTTAAAACCCTCTTGGTCTTGCTGCCAGCCACCCGGAGCCAGCTGTATGTCTGTGCAGCTTCTAGCAGTGTTTCAGCACCTGTCGACTTGCTCCTGCTACAAATGAATTTTCTGCAATAAAACCAGTCTCGCAAAACTCAGTATGTTAAAGCAGAAACTGATTATCTCCCCCCTCCCATTTTTTCCCATGATTAACCATTTAAAAAAAAAAAAATTCTATCAACCTCACCTGTCAAAGGACAATAAAATTAGATTGCCTTGTCTCTATGAAGAAGAAACGATTGTGTTTTTCCATACAGCACCTGTCCTGCAGCCACAATGGCAAAATCCTGGATAATCATTTCAAATGAAATTTGCAGTCTTTTTGTTAGAAGCACTGTAGTCCTATTCATGGCGGTGGCATCACTTGGAATTCGTGAAAGGGTAGCATGACAGGCCTCTTGCTATTTGTTGAATAGGCCTTTTGAGAAGATGGAATAATTAAACTGGAGAGCAAAAGAAAGAGGGATCATAGATCACGCACAGAGGGATTTGCACTGGGTGGAAGCTGGGTTGTTGGAAGAAGAGCCATAACCTCAGAGATTGTGGGATGAAAGGAGTTTTAATTTGCTAATGGGCTATAAGGTTGCTCTCCCTCTTTGCTCACGGGTTTGACTCGGACCTTGGCAAGTGCTAGCAAGCAGCAGAATATGCTGTCAAAAGGCAATGCTAATGATTCTTTTTTTGGGGGGGGTAGATATTGGTATGAAACAGATTTATTCTTTTTGTATCACATCGGTGGGCATCTACATTGTAAAACCTCCGTTACAGATAAATAGGTCATTTATGGCTTAGAAAGCCAATTAATGGATCCAGGATAGTGTCCCCACTCCATGCCATATTACCAAATGCTAGCTTTTGTATTTAGGTCTCCAATGTAAAATGTATCCATTAGTGCTTTACAGTATAATTTACGTTCACTAATCTTCTACAGATTGGCCTTTTAGGAGAGCAGAAGGAAAACAATAGACCTTATTTGTCCCTAGCGTGTCTCCATTAGAAATTTGCCAAAATAGCCCTAACTCAGCAGTTTGCAACCTTTTAAGACTCAATACATCCCTCCATCACTTTTGTGAATTGAGCAGCCAATTCCAAAAAGTGATTTATTTTTGGCAGAGCTTACCTCCTTGCAGAGGGGCTGGGTAGTGAGGCCAGGGAAGCAACCAGGCAGGGACAAGCCTGGACCCGGACCTGGACGTGTCTACTTATCTCTGTGTTTCTCTCGCAATTCATGTCCCCCTTCAAAGGATCTCATTGCACACCAGGGTGCTGCAGCACCCCAGATGCAGATCACTGCCTTAACTGGCCCACACATTTATAAGCCTTAGGTTTTTGCAGCATTAGGGATATGAATGGAGGTCAGGAAGTAAATCTGGTCATGAAATGCCTCGTTGTTAAGTTATAGTGAACACCTTTCACAATAAAACCTTAAATATATTAAGCATGCAGAAAGTCTAGTGGTGAGTGGCATAGAAGCATCAAACATTGGTAGATTATTGAATTACTCTATTTTAGGAGAGTATGCTACCATGGCTAATCTGTAGGGAACTGATCTATTTATTCTAGCCAATGTCATGGTTCATTTCTACATATGTATTTTCCTGGATACTTTGCATGAGGGATGAGATTTCTAGCAATGATCTAAAAGGCTAGTAAATGTCAATTTGGTTCATAATATAAAGATTTAGTAGCTGGGCTTGGGAAGTTAAATTTCTCTGTGTGTGAGATAAAGGCCAAGCTGTGAAAGTGTCTGGATCAAGATCAAAAAAGCAACCAAAAAAAAAGGTGGGGAATGAAGTGGTAAAAGCCATTTAAGCAGTCTTGACAATAATGGATACATTCGTATAATGAGGGAAGGATAATGAAATGTTAATTCACCCATGATTTAATAGATTTATTAGTAAAATGAACAAGATTTGACAGCTTGGAGACTTATTAAGAAATCTTGACACTACAGACAGTTACATAAGGATTTCTCCTCTTAGCCTGGGTTCATGAATACAAAGTGTATACTGAAATGTCTTCATATTTTACTGGTACAGAGATATATCACCCAGGAAGGTATTAAGTATCACAAGCAGGGTGGTGCTGAGCCAGTACATGAACGCAGGCCCAGTTATACCTCGGGCTAGGTACACAAGTTACACTTATCATGCATTCAGGGCACAGAAAGTGCACTACAGCCATAGCAGAAGTGATATTCATGGTGCATAGAGCCATTTAAAAATGGCAGATCCTTCTCTAAGTTCACCCTGGATGGATGCGGCACTGGACTAAAGCGCTTTAGGGTAGAGCGCTTTATCGAATGTCTGTACGCATCCCGTCGCGAGTCAATGTAGGTCACATTCTGCTGGTATCTTGGGTGACTTAGTGGGCTCCCCCCCTTGCACAGACGTGCACTGGAACGTGGCTCACTTGGTTGCTCTGAGCTCAGTCACAGGTGGGTGGAGGGGGCACGGGAAAGGAGTGTCTGTATCACAGTATTTTTCTATCATTATACAGTGCCCCAAGGCAGGGCAGATGGGCTTATCCGCCTGGATCAAGAGAGATCTAGCTGTATCAGACCCCGTGCAGTGTATAGTAAGAGGCAATCCCTTCTCAGAAGAGGTCACACAAACTTGACTGAAAGAAAAAGGGAAAATAAAAGCTGAGAGGGGCAAACTGACTTGCCACTGGTCACAAAGCAGATCAGTGGCATAGATAGAAGAATTCAAGTCTTCAACGTCCCAGCCCTTGTGTTATCACTGCAACATGCAGCCTCACATAATGTATTATATCACTATGAAATGTGCCTTACTGCAATGCCCATCTTGTGTGCTAAAAGCTGGTTATACATTCCCCATACATGTGGCAGGGTGAGCATAAAAGGACTGTAGATGTCCTATGTTTAAATTGCTAATTTGAAACTAATAGATGTAGTTTCCTTTTACCATCCTGTCTGTATAATTGTTGAGATGATCTCAAAGGGATTTGCATACAGCATGTCATGCTGTAAGGGATGGATTCCCCATCATCACCATCTGGGGAGAATTTGCTGCTAACCACTATCCCATAGGCCCTGGCTGGGTTTTTCTGAATTGTGTAGCCTCCCAAAAAGAAAAATTGCCAATAGATGGTTTGCTACAAAGTTGGGTCAAATCACTGGTTGAAAACTCCACTGATAGCTTGCACACCTACCAAACCAAGCAATAGCGAAAAGCCTGGCGGAAAGCATTGATCCACTTGTCGTTTAACCCTAGCGACCACCTTCATTTCTTTTGGAAGCGAAGTGAAGAAACACAGACCCAGTGCTAGGACTAACACATCAGGCCGCATGATAGGAGATCAAACTTTTCACCCCGAAAGATAATTATAGAAACAAGAAGCTCTAGATGTGCTTTATTGACTACATGAAAGCTTTTGATTCAGTAAGTTGGTTGAGGTCATGCTTTCAACTCAAGGGGCAATAAATAGTTTTATACTGGAAGCTGGAAAAACTTTAATCAATCTCTCTTCTTTTAAAGACTTTTTTATTTAAAAAAAGGCAGGAAAAGATAAAAGAGATGGAATATTTCTGTGCCCCCATCTGTCATTGTAATGATATGGCATCACAAGGGTGCAAAGGCCTTTGTGTTCACAGACACCTTCAGGTGAATGGGATGAGAAACCAGCATAACTCTGCCACAATCAGCAAACTCAGGATCATTGCCAGGTGACTTCACTGTTTTGCAATAATAATTAACAACGGAATAACTTTCAGGAGATAAATATGGCAAATATCCTCTCCTGGAGCCAGAGCGATGCCATATAAGCGCATGGGAGAAGAAGCAGAAAAAGCACGTAGTGTTGTACGTGTCATCCATGAAATAACATCCAAAATCACAAGCCTTCTGGTACTATGACTGTAATTTAGGAATAGAAATAAAATAGCTAGGAATAGTCCTATCTTTTAGCCACTGAATGAGGCATGGGGAAGCAAGGGGGGAATATCCCACTCCAGTGCGTGTTTTTTGTGTGACACCGAGCAAACAAATCCAAATGCAACACCCACAACTTGGTGAGATCTGATGCTACCACTCACATTTTTATGGCTGGCAATGGAGTCAGACACTGTGGGACTATTATTTCTCCACATGTGCTGGAGACATTGTGCCCTAGGTTTCTACTATGACAGTGGAGGAGAGAGAAACATCACACAGTTAAATCCAGGAGTCAATGTATGTTAATAGGGCTATGCAAGCCAGTCACCAGAAAAGAGGCATCTTTCTCGGAGAGAATTTATTCAATACGGTCTTAGGGAACAGGCTAAACTACAGCTTAAAAGGAAGGCTGCTTAAAAGAAGCCATTTCTCTGTCCAGAGTCAATGTGGTATGAAGCAGCATCCTCACTGGGGGCCAATTAAAGGGTGTACGTGTAGCCCTCTGTCTTCCCAGAGCTGGTCAGTGGTTTTACTTTTCAAATGAACTAGGTCCCAAGGATTTCACTGTGCTTAAGGCAGTCATTATATTGCCTTAGGTCCTCAAGAGCAAGGCGATTGCTCCCTAAGGTTATGGCAAAGAACAGTCAACCTGTTGATTTGCTTCTGAGGCATCTGGTCTTGCAAAAGTCTCACCTCCTGGCCCCGGTGCTGCTTCTCAGAGCATAGTTAAAGATCCCCTTCTCTTACCCGCCCTCCAAAGCTTTTAGCTCAGTGATTTGATTAGATTTCCGCGCATTTTATTAGCCCTAGCTTTACACTGGCACTAACTTTTAAGAGTTATAACTCTGCTGTATTTCCAAGCCTCTTGTAGTACTACACTGCATAGATGTGATACAAATGAAGTGCATTATTATTATATATTACCAAAAGAGCCAATGTTATAATTAGGTTCTGTGTCTACTTTGTAATCACTGTGGTTTTAATTTCCAATCAAAAACATTAATGTCTGAAGAGATTGACCCAGCTATTGCATAATTCCTTTTCATTTTCTTGGCAATGAATTTTCAAAGGTAAAAGGGGATACTGGTGTTTTATTCTAAAGCTCATGCATAATTACAGCAATTATAGAAACCCTTAATGTGCTTGGTCAGCTTTTACTGTTCGCATTGAGCTGTCAGTTAGAAGTGGCCTGGAAAGTTATAGTGCATTTGCTGCACCATGGAGCCCATCCCACCATTATAAATACTAGCCAGGCTGACTAACAATTATGAAGGTTAGCGGAAAAGGTTAGTAATAAATATGGAGGATGTTTGTACAGTTAACATAAACGGAATTGAAAAATCTACTGCAGCAAATAGCTACGTGCAACTTTTAATGTGTTTGGAAAAATACCTGAAAGTCGCTGCCCTTGTAACAGTACACCGTACTCGCTGATGCACAAAGTGAGGTTTGCAGCTGCAAACACCCCAAGGGGAGATGCTATTCTCATGGGCAAGATCCTTTCGTTGGTGCACCTTAAGGGAAGACAGTATAGCAGCAAATAGCAACATCAGTGCAGAATATGGAGAACTTTGCTTCTCTCTGTGCCCTATGTACGGTCTGATAACGGGTGGTATATACGTTCTTACAGGCACCACTGCTAATGTCCTGATTTTCTTGCCTGTGTCCAAGTCCAGCTCCCAGCTCTGGACTGACTTTCTCATCTAGTGTGTACCTTGCTCGTCTGTCCTACAATATCACTTCTAGGCACTACTATAATATTCCTAATAATTACAATTATTATAAATCATGGGTATTTGATTGTCTCATCCTGCTTTCTGATCCCCAATCCATCCAGATCTGGAAAACCTAAATCTATTTTGTTTATTAAAGATAAGGTTCAGAGGGGACTTCACTGTGATCTGTCTTTAGGGGAAGAGGATTGATCTTTACTTTATCAGGCAAAAGTGTAACAGCATAGGACACTGTAAGCTAGATAAAGGCAGGCTAGAAATAAAATGCAAAGCTTTTAAGGGTGGGGAGAGGTAATTAACCTCTCAATCTGTGAACTGCGTAAGTCTAAGGGTCAGAAAACATTGAATTCTGTCTGGGACAGACCGAAGGTTTGCTTTCATGTGATCCCAATGAGTCAGAAATTCAAGGTGTGAGATTAGAAAGGGGAGGATCGACATTCACACTACACTTGCTCACATCCTTGGAAGGAAATGGTGTTATATTTTGCAAAGCATGACTCTTTAGATCCAAAAAAATATGTTCTAGGTTATTGTGTCATTTTTCTTTCCCTCTTAAGTGTGTAGAGTTGAGCTTGTTCGGCAAAGATAGCTTGTGTTTACAGTTGGACTAAAACAAAATATAAAAGATGAGCACTGGTTAAAGCAGATGAAAAACCCTAAACATAGTTTCCCTGAAAGATACAGAAGATATTGTATTAGAATGAGGTGCAAAGGTTTGATTTGGATCAACTTCCAAAGCCTGACAGATTAGGCAGGCTGTTTCAACCTTTGCCATAGGTGCCAAATGCTATGTACCACTATCAGAACAGATTGTCCGAGTTATTTTTCACTGAATTTATTTTTATTTGAGTTATGTTTCAGTCTTTTCAGTAGTTTGGATGCCATTTTCATTGAATTCTGCCGTTTTACGGAGGTGTCCCAAGCTGGACATCCTGTCCGATATGGTACAATTAATCAGACAGAAGGAACATCAGTCACCGAGCTATAGAGCCAGTCCTAATCTCAGAGTAGTTGATGAGAGTTTTTACAAATATCTAATCATGTTGAATGCCGCTGGTGAACTTTACCTGTCCCATTGGAGTCAGATTTCCAAAGGCCAATTGTCTTTCTGAGAAGCTGGCTCACTTAGGGTACTGTATTTTGCTTTGGGTCACCAAATATCATTTGTTACCCTTGAAAATGCTTCAATTCATTTCAATAGGACAATAATTGGGTGGCATGTGGAAAAAAGCCCATGAGATATAGAGGGCTCATTCTAGTTGCTTTTAAAACACTTTCTGTTGTTGTTAAAACCAATTTTAACATTAACAGATTACATTTTTACAAAAAGCTCCAAACTCACCTTACAATGCTTTGAGAGTCTCCATTCTTCAGTATTCAAGTTGCGGACTTCATTTCCATTGTCCTTATGCACATCATCTGTCAAGCTTGCAGTTTTCAATTCGATTGTTAATTTTTCTTCATTACATGTAAGACATTTAAGCCATTTTAGTGCTTTATTCCTCCTTGCAATTAGATGGGTTGATTAGAATATCTTTTATGTTTAGTTAGAATATTCCTTTAACAATGCTTGACTTGATGTAGCCATTCTCAGCATGGAGCGTTTTGTGAGCTCTCACTCTGAATTGAACATCTCAAGGTACGTCCCTGTTTTTCTTTCCATTCAAATGTCTCAAACTGTTCACTGATGTCCTGGATGCCTCTTTATCATGTCTTAGTCAACTTTGCATGTGTCTGCTTGCTGTTAAATATTCATAGATTTCATAGACGTTAGGGCTGGAAGGGATCCCAGAAGATCATCGAGTCCAGCCCCCTGCCCAGGGGCAGGAAGTCAGCTGGGGTCAAAGAAACCCAGCAAGATAAATGTTCAAATGTCTCTTAAAGGAGTCCAGAGTAGGTGCTTGCACCATTTCTGGGGGGAGTCTATTCCAGGTCTTGGGAGCTTGGACAGTAAAGAAGTTTTTCCTTATGTCCAGCCTAAAATGGTCTTGGAGGAGTTTATGACCGTTGTTCCTTGTTTTCCCCTGGTGCGCTCTGGTGAACAGATGTTCTCCCAGATCCTGATGCACACCCTGATGTACTTATAAGCAGCCACCAGGTCCCCCCTGAGCCTGCGCTTTTCCAGGATGAAGAGTCCCATGGCTCTCAGCCTTTCTTCATGAGGCCTGTTCTCCTGCCCTCTGATCATGTGCGTGGCTCTCCTCTGCACGCTATCAAGCTTCTCAACATCCTTCTAAAATTGTGGAGCCCAGAACTGGATGCAGTACTCCAGCTGCGGCCTCACCAAGGCCAAGCACAGTGGGAAGATGACATCCTGAGAGTTACTTGAGCCGCATCTATGGATGCAAGCCAGAGTTTTGTTTGCTTTACTAGCTGCAACATCACATTGGTTGCTCATGTTCATCCTGTGGTCAATCATGGCCTCCAAGTCCCTTTCAGACATGGTGCTTGTGAGCGTAGCATTGCTGAGCCTATAAGCGTGATGGGTTTTTTTTGTCCCCACGGTGAAGTACCTTGCATTTTTTCATATTGAATGTCATCAGGTTTTTATCCGCCCACTTTCTAAGCCTGTCAAGGTCAGCCTGGATCACCAGCCTATCCTCAGGTGTGGATGCTTTACCTCAAAGTTTGGTGTCATCAGTGAACTTGGCCAGTGCGCTTCTGACACCAATGTCCACTTTCTTAATAAAGATGTTAAAGAGAACAGGTTCAAGGACAGAGCCTTGGAGGAAACCACTGATCACAGAGCACCATGACAATTCACTTCTGTAGACTCTGGGTCCGACCTCGGAGCCAATTCCCCAGCCATCAGAGTTTGATGTAGCTGAGGCTGCAGTTGGCCTATTTTTCCATGAGGAGATCATGGGACACAAGATCAAAGGCTTTTTTAAGGTCCAGATATGACATCAACCTCTTCTGTCTTGTCCAGGTGATATGTCACCTGGTCATAGAAGGAGATGAGATTGGTCAGGCAAGACCTACCCACAACAAACTCATGCTGGCTATCCCTCAGGATGTTGCCATTGGCCACTTTGTCAAGAATGGTCTCTTTGATAATTTTTTCCAAAATCTTTCCAGGGATTGAGGTCAAGCCAATTGGCCTGTAGTTCCCCAGATCTACTTTCCTCTCTTTCTTGAAGATAGGCACCACATTGACCTTCCAATCTTCAGGTACTTCACCTGAGTGCCACAAGTTCGTGAAGATCCTTGTCAGTGGCTGGGCTATGATGCCTGCCAGCTCCTTAAGTATTGTGGGGTGAAAACTGTCAGGACCAGCTGACTTGAAGGTATGCAACCTCTCAAGGTGTTCCTTTACATGGTCTACACCGATGTTGGGTATAAATTCACCCTTACCTTGGCTGTCTGGCATCATGTTAGGCTGACTACCTCAATCCATCTCTCCTTCCTCAGCCCATGACCTTTAACCAGGAGGATTGAGGAGAAGACCACCTGTGCCCCCAACCCCCTAAGCCCTGCTCCCAAAGCCCTGTAGCCATGCATGACATGGCTGGGATTGCTCTGATATGTGTCACTCATGTCCACATGGATAAGGAGCATAGGGTAGTGGTCAGATGGCTTGATAAGCTCTGGGATCCTCTCTGCTATGTCCCAGATATGGGCTCCCAGGAGGCAGTATACCTCCCGGGCTAGGGGTTGGGGTGGCTCTACTGGGGCTGCAAGAGCTCTGCAAGTACCTGTTGCAGAGCTCCAGAGGGGAAGGGACCCTGGTGCACTGGGCCTTGGGGTCATTGACCACCTTGGTCCAACCCCCTGGCTGGACCGTGTGGGAGATCCTCAAGTCCTCCCTTGTCCTGGAGGGTGACCCCGGTCGACCCTTGGCCTTCATCGGGTAAAGGGTCTGGCAGTAGGAGTTGATCTCCTGATGGCATGCAGTCTCTAGACCACAGTCTGGAGCTCCACTCTGTGGCACCCCAGGGACTCCAAAGTGGAGCAGACCTCGCAAGGGGAGGTGGCCATGCTCCCGGTCCCATGTGCCTAGAAACGTGCCAGGCAGCCCCTACAGCTGAGAGCCAGAGGCTCTGTCTGCATGGAGCCCAGAACCATGGGTCTGTCTGGGTGGAGACCTCACAAGTGCCAGAGGGGGAGGTCTCAGACTCTGAGAGGACCCTTGGGGTGCAGCGTGTGCCCATCCACATTATACCAGTGGTAGTCCAGCTGCTGCTGTGACAAACTTGTCTTGGGGCTCACTGGCAGAGTCTTGTGCCTTCCCGCTAACCCTCCTGCACGAACTCCCGTGCTAACTCACATGCTAGGCCCAGAAACATGCGTGTTTGCATGTCCTGTTTGCGTGGCTCCCTGGGGGGCTGGGCCAAGTAGGAGCCAGGGGGGGGCAGAGGCAGCTTCCCTGCAGCTGACTAGGTCCCTCCCTCACCATGCACCCCACCTACCTCTGGCTGCACTGGGGGTCCAGGTCAGGGTCGGGTCCTGCTGGAGGGTTTGGGGGGTCCCAGGGCTCAATGGGGGCACAACAGGTCTCACATTGGAGCCAGGGACAAATTCCTTCCCACCTGCCTTGTTTTGGTATCTTTTTCTTTGATTTTTGGAGTATTCCCTGAATGCTGTAATGCAGTGGGGGGCAATTTTTTTGGCAGGGGTACCACAAATTAAGCCCCATGCTTCTCCAGTATCTTTGCCTTGCCTGCTCTGCTGCTCTGCTTTCTGTTCCTGGCACCATCTGCTGCCATGCTGCCTGCTCCCTCTTTGATCTGCCACGGGCCACCCACAGAGACTCCCTGTGCCACTTCTGGCATATGTGCCACAGGTTGACCACCCTTGCTCTTATGCTTCATCAGAAATTCAGCTTCTCTACTGCTCCTTTTCACTCAGAAAAAAAGGTAAATTGTATTTTTCTTCTAAAATTTTCCCCCCACTCCCCTCCCTTAGCATTTTGTATTTGGCTTCATGTTAACTTTCACTTTAAAAATACTCTTCCGACTGCTTCAGGCAGATTATACAATGCTCTTGTGCTGATAACACTTAGCATGTATTTGCAGCTGGGGACATTGTATCATGTAACTGAGAAGGTTGAACACCAATCAACTTGATTCCCGCAGTGAGATCAGTCTGATCTTGCTCTAATAAGCTTGTCTGCCCTGCTACTTACATGACCTCGGTTCCTGTAGTATCTGATTAGAGTATGCTGTATTAATCTGCATCCCAAAGTAGCACGTCTGTTATATTTTGTTCTAGCTGAAACTGGAGACAGGCTCAGTTCATCAAGCCTGTATCTCACCAGCCATTAACTGCAGGGATGAGGCAATTCACTCATATGAACCCGGTATTGGATGTTACAGCTTACCTCCTCTCCCCTCTCCGAGTGCCCCCATAATAAACCAAGCAGAAATCCTAGTCAAGAATTCTCCTGAACTTTCAACTCCCTGAAATCCAAATCAGATTGAAAATGGATCAGATGGATTGCAATGTCTGCTTCTTTGGGCCAAATCCTTATCACATCACATGACCTACTTTGGTTTTCTAAAGGAGAAGAAACATTTAAGAAAACAAATGGATTTTATATGGAGAAAGGTAAGGAAATAGTTGAAAGGCTTGATTGGCTCCTGAAGGAATGATCATTACTTTCTCCAGATCTCGGTATTACTCTAACCATTGCTTCCACGCGTCTCTGCAAGGGCTATAAGCAAGGACGTCTAAAGCATATCTCCTCTTTGACCATTTCCCTGGCTTTGAGTCCTGCCTTGTATTAATTATTGCCTTTTTCACTAGGAACCCCACACCCCTATTTCCTAGTGGTTCTGCAAGTGCCACAAATGCAATAGATCCAAACCACACATTAAGTCTATCTTTAAAATCACCTGAAATGTTAAGCACATCCCCTTCTTTGCTTTACTACAGCTGTGCGCCATCCCCAACCTCCAGTACCACCGCTACAGCATGCCAATGTGTGTTTGTCTCTAGAGAGGCAGGAAACTTGATAAAACGAAGAACTCAGCCATTGTAAAGAAAACCTATAAATGTGAACATTTCTGTTGCAGCACATCCATACTTTCTGCATCAGACTGAGCGGTTGGATTTCTTCTTTTGTGCTGCTGACATTTGCCATTGTAACCCATGCTTTTACTACAATGAGACTGGGCTGCTGCAATGTACTCTATATGAAGCTACACCTTCAAACCATGCAGGCACTGAAGCTGGTGTAGAGATGTAGCTGAACAGGTCATCTCACGAGCATTTGAACCTTGGGCTCTACCACTTGCTGTGGCTTCCCACTGGTCTCTGGGTGACGTTGGAAGTCTTGGTTATAACAAAGAAAACACAAAATAACCTGAGGTCAGTCTATTTGATGAAACACCTCTCTCGGAGCAGCGCGGAGCCGGATCCTGCTAATTATAAAAGAGAAGCGGTGAGTAGAAGGTTGCTCGCTGCAGAAGTTTTTCCCACCCTTGGTAGAAAAGAGACAAAATTTAGTCTCTTTTTGCTTATGTGGAAAGAGATAGAAGTAGAACAGAGGGAAATACTTCCTGTCACCAGGAGTTTCTGCAAAAAAGAAAACTTAGGTTGGTGGTAGGTAGGCACGTGTTTAGCTGGCTGTTTGAAATCTGGAGACATTGTTTTCAATGCAGCTGTGTTTTTATTGTGCTTTTAATGATGCCAGTGCAGTGAAATCACCAGATCGGTATTTTTAAAATATGCATAAATAAATAGGGTATCGTGCCCAAATTTTAAAAAAAGAACTGATTCTTTGACAGTTGGGGATTTTTGGGGGGGACAAATTAAGCCTGAGACACCTTAATAGGTTCTGATTTTTAGAAGGTGCTGAGTATCCATCCTGGGAAAACGAAGCTCCTTTAGGAGGTATGAAAGTTGAAAATTTGTGGAACCCAAAATCACAAGTCCTGATCTAAAACGTGGGCCAGTATTTTCTCAAATATATTTTCTAGGGGGTACTTGGAGAGAACTTCTTCACTGCCCTTTTTACTCTTCCACCTTTTCTTAGTAGGGTCATTGATGGGAATTCACTAGGATGTCTCACTGTCTTGCCAGATTGAAAGAGGCAAAAAGTGTTCAGATGGAGACATCAGTGATATGAATGTTTTCACTTTTGGCCTCACACGTATGAAATCTGCCCTTG
This sequence comes from Alligator mississippiensis, assembly GCF_030867095.1. Lineage (NCBI taxonomy): Eukaryota > Metazoa > Chordata > Crocodylia > Alligatoridae > Alligator > Alligator mississippiensis. Next base: position 249,297,023 of record NC_081827.1, read on the forward strand.
TGCGGGAGAAAGTTGAATGATAAATTAAACCTTCTTTAATTTTCTTTAGTTTATGGGGCTCCCCAGAAACCACTGAAGACAATTAAGGAAAAGCACTAGTACTTGGATCAATGTAATCTAATTTATTTATCATTAATTACAAAAGAAAACTAGATTGAAACTAATTTTTTATATATTCCACTTCATTCACCTATCATCTATCTATGACATTACTAAGAATCCATTTGCTATGGTACCCGAGCATGGGGATATAACCTTTCACAGAAACATTAAAAATTATAGCTTAGCATAAAATGTGTTTTTTCACCGTTGAAAACTTTTTTTTGCCGGGGTCCTTGTAGCTTTTTTGTTTCAGCTCATCAACAAAACAAAACAACAAGCCAACACCCACAAAACCCACAACTCAAACATCGAACAAGCCACACCACAAACTATCACTAAGCTTTTTAGTGAAACAAAAGGCCTCTTGAGAGTATTTTTTGTTGAAATAAAGGTTTGACCTTCTCTACTAAAAATGTCCAAGAGGGTCTCCTTAATTCCACCTTACTCCCCTACTTTTCTTCTATCGATATCATTCAGATTACTGTGGTATCTCACAAATCTAATTTCTTAAGAGCTATCTGATAAAGTACGAAGTGGGTTCAGGTAACAAGCTCTGTCTTTGATTTCCTGTGTGACTTTGGTCAAGCCAATTAACTTCATTCTGCCTTAGCTCCCTATCTGTAAAATGCAAATGTCATTGAGGCCAAGGGTTCAAAAGGGATCGGACATCTATATAGCTAATAATACCAACATTTATATAAAAGGTAACAATATCCAGAATTGTAACAGGTACTGGCAACAAACATTTTGCAAGAGATATTAAATCTTATTCAGGCTTGATTCCCTTAGGCTAGGGACAGAAGTTACACACAAAACAGTTTAAGTGATCAGAAACTGGTTTAAACCTGTAATAGAACAGAAGCTCTGCACACACAAACCAGTTTCAAAATGGCTGAAACAGATTGCATAGACTGGTTGACCCAAATCAGTTCAGTCTGATACTACATTCAACCAGGTTTGTCTTAAACCAGTCTCAGACCTTAGAGATCAAGTTTAGATGTGGTCTAATGCATGAGGCAGACTATCCCAATAAGGTTCACTGTTAGTTTCTTATCTCTTCTGCCCAAGCATCTGGCATTGGCAGAGTCAGAAACTGGATGTGCATTAGTTGAGCCACAGACGTGATCACGTCTGGCAGTTTCTATGGTCCACAATAAAATATTTCTATGTATGTCTTGTCCATTTAAAAAGTAAGCCTCATAGAGATAGGAATGAGGTTTGCCTATATGTACAACACAAAGCACAATGGGGCCCTCAGCTCATTTGGGCCTTGCCATTAAAACCATACTACAATGAGACTGGGCTGCTGCAATGTATTCTATATGAAGCTACACCTTCAAACCATGCAGGCACTGAAACTGGTCTAGAGATGTAGCTGAACAGGTCATCTCACTGGAAGCATTTGGACCTATGCTATCATACACAAGTTTATTTCATAGATTCATAGTTGGTAGGGTCAGAAGGGACCTCAACAGACCATCGAGTCTGACCCCCTGCCTGGGCAGGAAAGAGTGCTGGGGTCAGATGATCCCAGCCAGATGCCTATCCAGCCTTCTCTTGAAGACCCCCAAGGCAGGGGAGAGCACCACCTCCCTTGGACGTCCATTCCAAATTTTGGCTGCCCTTACCATGAAGAAGTTTTCCCCGATATCTAGCTTAAATCTGCTCTCTGTCAGTTTGTGACCATTGTTCCTTGTTACCCCAAGAGGCGCCCTGGTGAACAGAGCATCTCCGATCTCTTGCTGCGACCCCCTAATGAATTTGTAGGCAGCCACAAGATCCCCTCTCAGTCTTCTCTTGCGGAGGCTGAAGAGGTCCAGGTCCCTCAGTCCCTCCTCATAGGGCTTGTCCTGTAAGCCCCTAACCATATGAGTGGCCTCCTCTGGACACTCTTGAGTCTACCAACATCCTTCTTGAAGTACGGCGCCCAAAACTGGATGCAGTACTCCAAATGCGGTATAAGCAATGCCGCATACAGGGGAAGTATCACCTCCTTGGATCTATTTGCCATGCATCTGCTGATGCATGATAAAGTGCGGTTAGCTTTGCTGATTTCTTTAGATTTTAAGTAGCCATATATACGTATTCTTTTATATATGTATAAAAGAAATGAGCCACGTCGTCTGCCACACACGTGTTTGAAATCCAGGGTAAATCGCTATGTCCTGTATTTAGTTTGAAGGGATGACACATGTGATCAACCCAACAGGAGTGAGTGGCATGGTTCTGGCCAAGCTGCCAGGAAAACTCTCTGTGTGAGGCTTATTGGGATCACCTCTGTCCAAAGCAGTCCCATTGATCCTGTGGATTGTAACAGTCACTTCTTCCTATTTTGTCCACTCTTTTCTCCTCATTGCTGGTGCACAAGACAGCTGTCTTCACTGGAGAAAAAGCTTGTCTTGTTTTTCTCTCATGAATGCAATTATTTATTGACACCCAAATCCTTATCGGCCCTACGGTGATAGCGATTGCATCTAAACATTTTTGATAATTGGGAGCTCTTCCTTATTCTTAACATTTTTTAAATTGGCAGTGATGGCTCCTGGAGTGTCATTATCTCTCCTGACACCACCCACTGTGTTCCTCAGCTCTGCTTTGCTGCACGTGCCTTGTGTACCTTTTCCTCTGGCTTTTTGCCTAGCTCACTCTATTCAAGTGTTTCATACCCCCAGCCTTCCTTCCAGTCACAGAGTTTTTTTAATCATCAGGAATTTTGCTTCATTTCTAGCCAGCTGAGATGCCTACCGTTTCCTTTATACTTTACAAAATAACTAGGTATTATTTTAGATAAGAGAACAGGTCGTTAAGATATGCCAACGCGGCATGTTCTGTTTTACTTTGTTATTGTCCCTGTGACTTTCCAGTACCTCTTGAAACTTTGCAAGAAACCTTTTAAATTTTGACTTTATATTAAAATGAATATAGGCAGGGAATAATTACCCTCAAACAGAAGATGTGGTCTTTTTAAGAACAAAAGCAAACCAAACACGCTCCCCACTCAAACAGCTATTCTTTGATATCACTTGTTATGGGGCGATCTCTTTAAATCAACAGAGATCAACATTTCCTGTCTAAGGTACTGTAAAAAGAATACAATAAAAATACTATTGGGATGAAACCAGAGGGGAAAGGCATCCAAGTGCATTCAGTTGTTACAATAAATCTTCCAAGCCAAATAAATAAACAACCAATAAAAAAGGGGGATTTATAGGCAGAACCCAATTAATGTACTGCGTTAATAATCTCAAATAATATTTCCTCTGCAAAGAGATGACTTAAGAAATAAAACTAACATTCATCCTCTTAATATTTCATACCAAAGAGTTATTACAGATATTTCAAATACTATAACTATAATGGTATGCTATTCTTTATTGCCAAGTTTCTTCTCCATAAATAATGTGATGCCAAAAGGCTAGAACCTCTCAGAGCCAAGCGATTTGATTTAATGGGAAGATAATCTTCTGTTGATAGTTGCTAACCTAACCAGGGTGTTCTGAATAGTCGACAGGATATGAGAGGTGGGTGGCAGGGCACAGGAAGGTTTTTTTAAGGCAAATGAATACTTGACAAGAATGAAAATGCTTAAGGCAGCAATAGAGGGGCAGATTTTTAAATGGACACTTGGTCAGACTTTTGAAGGCTTCACTTCCAGTTTTGTGACAGCATATTCTAGACCCAAGTAATTTCCGTTACAACTCATTGTCGGTACAAAACTGTTTGTTCTTTTGAAGTAAACCGCACAACAACAGCATAGGTTTTCTATCACTTTAGCAGCTGGCCTGAGTCTCTTCTGCTTCCTGCCAGCTGGCTTCGAGACAGATTGTTAAAAACTTTTAAGCAACTAAATCCTATCGATTTTGGTGGAGTTACATACCTGCAGTGGAGCCTACTTTTAAGACTGTGACTCTTTGTTCTCGACTCAAAAAAAAAGTATTTCATTTGCTTTCAGTGCAGAAATCATGCCATGTGCCTGGGGGCAGCGAGGGGCAGTTTACAGCACAAATCTGACTGATCAAAATTGTGGGTGAAAAAGTTGCACATTATTTCCTAATTCAAATAAAGGAGCATAAATACAGGCAACCCCTGGTTAGCATGTTTAATTGGTTCCTGAAAAATAGAGTGTTAAGTGAAACCGAAAGTATTTGATGACCCAAGATGGCGACTGCAAGCGTTATAATGAAACTCGCTGAGCACTAAGTGGAATCAGGTATCAATTTAAAATGAGAATTGTAGCAAAATAGGGCTAAGCGATACAGTGTTAAGCTTCTACAGACAGTAGACAGTACACAGTCTACATGAGTGCATGTCTACACAAGACATTTACTGTGGAGCTGCCTAATTAACTCTGCAGTAAAGTCTCCACGTCTACACATGTGGTCCTATTAGGCTACAATAAACTAATGAACTCTGCCATAGGATAGCACTCATCAATACAAGTACTATCCTGCAGTGGAGTTCTTTACCGTGCAGCAATGCATGTGTAGATGCTGGCAAGGTTGGCTGTGGCATGAGGATGCCTGAGGGGGTTGGAAGAGTTTGAAATGGCTTTTATGCTGATTCTACTTGAGTTCTCACATCTGCATCAAAGTGAAAAATATCCTTTCCTGGAGAAGCAGACCCCTTTTACTTTATTTCATATATTTATTGATCCAGCTTACACGGTGCCTCTCACATGATTACTTGCATTAAAGTTTGCAGATGGGCCTTGCAGCCTTCCTGTGAAGCGCAACACTTCCAGTTCCTTTCTACCAAAGCTGGAAGCAAATGCTGAAGTCTGGCGGGGAGAGAGAGAGAGAGACTTGCTTTCTAGTTAAAGGCACATCAAACAAGTGGATCTCCTGTTACAGGGGTGAGAGAGGAGTAATAGGTACTTGATCTGCCTGCTTGAATGCTGTGTTGTGCTACACAAGAACATACACCTTGTGCAGAAAACCAGCTCACGGCCTAATTCCCATGTAAACCTTAATTGGAAAGGTTGGACGAGTTTTAAATGGCTCATGGGGATGAATTTCAGTCCTAGTAAATCCTACAACCTTTAATCCACACAGGATTATGGTTAAAACAGCTCTATGGCTTATTTGGAAGGACAGTGAAGGGAAAGCTCACAGACTAAATACCCTCTTCTCCTATTCGCTGAGGGAAAATGATGCCATATAGGTTTCAATATCAATTGGATCATCCAAAAAACAGTTGTGATGGATGGGTAACAGATTGGTATTCTCTTAAGCTTTTCCCATTCAGATAAATAGGGAAAATGTTGGTCTCCATGGTGTTGAATTTGGACTTCTCCTACTGTACACAGTGGGCATTTCTACACATTCATTAATGCGCCTTAGATACTGCACCTTTAGTTTAGTGCTCATTTACTAAAGCAGTTACTCAATGTGCAGTACCTAGAGTTACTGCGCAGTAGTGCTGGTGCATGGTTATTTAGTGACGCTTACTGCGCATCAGTTTAATAACGCTGTGCACTAGGCTATAAGCACAGTTTGTGCTGTGACACACTACTGCACAGCGTTATTAGACTAATGCACAGTAAGCGTCTTGTGTAGACGCACCTGGTGTAATTTTTTTTCTATCAACATTCACTTGGCTTGTTTTCCTGACTGGCCCATCTTCCTTTTTCTTTTACATATATTGAACTGGGATCCTGAAAAAATAAAGCCAACTTGGTATTCAGACAGCCTAGCAGACATGGTTAATGCTCTTTCTGCACAACTGGTTAAATGGTGGGTGTTTCATTATTGAATGTAATAATGAGACTCTTGTTGAACTTGTATACATAAACATTTTGATGATGAATTTATTTAATGTCTATTTACTTACTACGGTGGTAGGAATTTAAGGCTATTCCCATAAGGAAATGTAGCAGTTTTACTTACTGAGATTTTCAAAGCAGCATAGGGGGATCAAGTCTCCTGTCCCAATTAGACAATTCACCAAGGCTTTACTATGATGGAGAGTCTTTCAGTTATTGGATAGAACTTTAGGTCATGAGAGCTGCTTTCTACTATTTGTCATGTGGCCACAGCGTATGCACGTCACTTTTTGCAAATCACTTGGCCTTTCTGACATTCCCTTCTTCCATCTTTAAATGGGTGTATTGATACTTATCCCCAAGGGGAATTACAGGACTCCATTCAACACCATTTGTAAAGTGTTTAGAGTTGGTCGGGTGGCACACAATTCATTTGACTTCATTGATGCAAAATATTATTTAGTTTTAAGCGATGGTCTGTTCCAAGTGGGTGTTCCACATGCTGTCTTTGCAGTGGCATGGGCGAACTCCTCATCTTACTTTCTTTAGATTATGTGATGTGCATGTCCAAAGGCATGGGGAGGTAAAGTCTCAATGACATTTGCTGTCTTTTCCCCTTTGTTTTAAGCTGGTGTTTCAGCCTCCAGAGTGGGCAGTGTAGCTTGATGCATTATCTGGTACCGGTGTAAAGAACCATAATTAACATTGCTCTGGATTTTAAAGATTTTTTTGGTCTTGAGTTTAAGGGTTTCCTCACTTTCCCTTACAGAATACTACATACCTTGGCTAGAAGTTATTGGCAGTTTTCTTCTTGCTCCTGAGAGATCTGAACTGTCAAATATTTTTTGTTTCTTCATTTAGTGTTTGTCAGGTCTGTATTGATCTGGATTATTTCCCTCAAAGGGTTTCTTGAAGAGGCACATTACCTGTACAGCCAATATTAAAAGCATTTTAACTGCCAATAGTGAAGATACTGTAAGATCAACATGGTGTCATTTTAAAAGCACAAAATCGCCCAACTTGCCAACTGGGGCCCCGGCAATGAAATGACATCTATGTGAATGATCCTTTACCTTAATGGGGCTCTGAAAAGGGGTGAGTCCTGTGGCAGGGGTTGGGCCCTTTGGCATATAAATTTGGAGAATTCTGGTCTTTCCAGTTTAGTGCAAAATTTGACCAATTTGAACCCCAAGCATTTTGCTTCCTCAGACTCCTGTTAAGGGATCCTAGAGAGATGAAGTTGGTGGGATCTCCTCAAGGAAACACCTGATGATAGTTTTTGTCATATGCAGGGTCCCAGCGTACTGAGACAGCATAGACATGTGAAACAATGAGTTCTTCCCTGCACCAAGAAGTTTAAGCCTCATATTCCTTCTCTTCAAAACTTGATTATTGGCCAGAAGAGAGACTTGTGCCTGGTTCCCTCCAATTTTTCACGGATCATCTTTTCTAAGCCATTAATAAGCAGTGCAATATATAACATGGCCCCTACCCTCATACTAAAGAGATGAGGTGAAAGAAGGGTGCATTGCCTTTAAGAGGATTTTGTTTTGCATGTTTACTGTAAGGGATGGACCCCAGCTGTCATATTAGTCTGGCTCCGGGAGCTGAGAGTAGTTTGGTGCCAGATCCAGTGGCAGGAAATGAGTTCCCATAGTTACTGCAGCAGACTGGAGCCCAGGGACTGATCTTGGGAGACCTGGAATGGCTGTGCTGCTTGTGCGTTGGGGGAGAAGTTTCCATCTGGGACAGTGAAGGGTACCAAGACCACAGGTTCTTTTTCACTGTGATGGGAAGCGTTGCTCATTTTTGGGATAATGCTGCTGGAAACTCTCAGAAGGGGGAAAACTGGGTGGGTTCTGCAAGGAGCAGAACTGTGTGGGCTACTGCAAGCTGGAGGAACATGGCTGCACTGCTACCAGACGCTAGACCTCTGGAGGGAGCCACTGCCAGGTACAAGGACTCAGTCAACCCGTTATCAAGATGGAGGACTCTACAGGGCTGCAGCCTGGCCCAAGGACTGTGGAGGAAACCCTAATGGAACAGGTATAAGGGGCCACTGCAGCCTTGAACTAGTGGTTGGTGAGGGAGGTGGCAGGTGTTTGAAGGTAAGCTTAGAGGGGAGGTGAGGCATACAACACAAAGAACTGAAGGCAGAGGTCTGTAATGGAGCAGGTCATTCTGATTTTTATGGGCTTAACTGATGAGGACTGTGAGAGGGACTCCAGGTCTCTCAACCCATAAAGAGAAGACAGAGGGAGAGAGAGAGAGATAGAGAGAAGAGGACATAAGGATTTCCTCAGTAGGAAGTGAAGGCCAGACTGAGAGCCTGGCCACCTAAAGGCAATATCCCAGATCTATCATTCTCAACATCAAGGTATGGCAGGAGAGGAAAGAGAGTGCACTAGGGCTGAGGTTCCCAACCACTGGGCCATGGCCTCCTGGTACTGGGCCAGGAAAGGTTGGCTGCCAGGTTGTGGCACAATCCCCCAACTCAGACTCCTGTCCTTCTGCCTGGGTGAGCAGCTTCCACCGCTGGCAATTACATGGCGGGTTAAAGCTAGGTGGCAGGGCAGCCCCAGGAGGGAGACAGCTGGCTCTGTAAGCCCCATCTCTCTCCTGTGCCAGTCCACAGTATAAAAAAGGTTGGGCACCACTGCACTAAGGTGCCAGGGAGAGAGAAACACGCTGTCAGGGACCCCAGTCAGCCTGACGGCCTCCGAGGCTTGCTACAAATATTACTACACAAAGCTCATTATGGTGGACTCGAGCAGGACTAGTTAAAGGTCATTCTCAGATTTCCACATGAGTCACTCAGCCTTAGTACAAACATGACACCGCCTATTGATTAATAAGAATTTATTCTTTGTTGTAGCAGCAGTGATTACTATGAAAGCGGAGGCAGGAGAATCCTCAAAGCCTTTCGGGTTCACATTTCCAAAACCTCAGAAGAAGAACCAGAGGGCTAGATTCCCTATCAAAATCTAGTCCCTTTGTATTACACAGAGAGCTTGAGGGGCCTAGCAATGATCACAAATGGGCAGAAAAGAAGTCCTCCAGTATCAAGGAACTTTTGGATGATAAAAATGCACCAGCTCCAGATCCTTGCTTGCTTCCACTGCCGAATCACTTGTAGGCATGTTGGGAATAGGCATATTAGTCCTCCATTAGTGCAGAGCTCATTAACAACCTCAAACTCATGGCAGCTCTTAGTGCTGGCTGCCATTCGCTCTACGTGGGGTCAGAGCCCAAAAGATCAGTGGGCTGATTCCAGTACTCTGACTCTCCACACCTGAAGTAGAGCAACTGGTGCAGGAACCAGCCGCGCCTGCAGCTTTTGAGTGAAGAGGAGAGAGTCTTTATTGGCAATGATTAATGCTCTCATTATAATGATCATAAAACCCAGCCATTAGTGAAGCATTTTAAATGCTGTAAATAAGAGCTATAAAATATGATGAAGTTTATGATACTGGAGTGGATTTCTATTTTCATGGTCACACTGTATAGCCTCCATCCACATTTACTATCTATTTTGATAGAGTTTTTTTCTCCCACCGTCCCCCCTCCCCCATCCTTTGACTTCTTAAAGTTATTTCCCTGAAATCAAAGCAAAAACAATATAACTGACAAGTCTCTGGACTGTCTTGTTAATCACTCTCTCAGGTATAGAATAAATGTTGAAAACATATCGATCTCCCCTGTCTGGGTCCTCTGTTGATATTGGCTCTCACTTTGAAATATGCTAGGATTGTTTTTAAAGGGACCTCCTCACAGGCTATGGTGGAGCCATGTTCGATATTTGTTAAGGATGGGTTCAGCATGTCACCTTTGCCTATCAGCTGATCAGTTCTGCAGTGCCTGTTCTTTGCTTGAACTGGTCTTAAAAGCTTTGCTGTTTTAAATGGTCAGTCTCTGGGAAAATGGGTGTAAGTCTACACGAATATTCCTGCCTATGACATGACAACTGACGGAGAAATAAGAAACTCTTCTTTTTTATAGGGGGTTTAGCATTGACTATTCCAGTGATTCTCAACCAGGTGCCATGACATCCTGGGGTAGCTTTGGATCCTTTCAGGTGCTGCAGGGTGCTATGAAGCGTGGACATTGTTAGGCATGCAGACATGATTCACAAGATAAACCCAGAGATTTCAAAGAAGCATCCATATCTTTCTGACTTCTTTGCCACAGAAGACTTGTTCTCATTGTTCTGTTGTCAAAAAATGAGGGACAGCTAAAAGCTGGTATTTTCTGATGGGTGGCTTGAGTCTAAAAAGGTTGAGAAACACTGGCCTGTGCTGTAGCCCAAGACCAGCAATTATCGGTTATTTCCCACTGCGTGAACACTTAACCCTGTTTGTCTCTTAACCATAGAAATGACATGTACTTCTTCAGATTAGTTATAGTATTTGGCTAGTTATTGTAAGCAGCTATTTTATTCTGCTTCAGCATTAAATTATACCCCAGGCTTTTAGGGATCATCATAAGGCAATGAAACCTTCCGGCTGTTATTTTTACCTCTACTTGATAAGGTAATGAATGTATGTATTGTGAGTGTATTGCTGCCCTCTATATGAGAAAAATCAGAAATCTTTGGTTGTCATAGCAACTATAATGCCAGCCTCTAATATGGAGGCTTCATTAGGTGAAGGTGCCCGTGCTTTTAAGGAAGATAGACTTGGAGTTTTGTGCCTGACACTTCTGTGAAGTAGTGCCCAGGGTGCGTGTGACAATTGTGAAGTACCCGGTGGAAAAGGCTTTGTTCATATGATATATGTCAGATCTTTATATGTAGAGTAAGGTGTAGAACGTGGAGTTGGCATGGATTCTTCTGTACTTATTTTCAGTTAAGATGTTGAATTGAGGCGCAGGAGGAAAGCTGGCCAAGAATATTGAGGAAATATTTTTTCTTTGGAAAAATGCATATTCAATCTAACCCAACACTATCTTGCACAGACCTTTGGTTGATTAAGACAGTGGTCAGAGACCATCCAGCTCCCAGTCAACAAGAAGGGCCAATGATCCCGATTTAGCCCTAAAATATAAGAGTTCACCAAATTCCAACGTGCAAGAAGGGAGAAGAGTAGCGCACCACCAGAGTGAGCGGAGGATGTCATGAATTATCAGTGTACACTAGCATCAATTAGTAACATTGTATGTGCAAGATGCCTCCTTCCTCCCCATCCCACACCCACATTTACTTGGTTTTCTGACACTATAAACCAGATGAGGAGGCAGGTGGTGGAAAACGAAGCCTGATTCCCCAAAGACTAAGAGTCAAGTGTAGAGCTGGCTGAAAAAACAAACCAACCCAGAAGTAAAACCCACAGTTTTTGGCTCACAGGAACTTCCAGTTTTTTAAAATTTAATATCAGGGCAAATGAGCCCAAAATGAAGATTTCCAAAATTCTCACCAATTGGAAGCTGATCAGAAATATGATAATTTTTAATAGCTGCTCAACGAAATGTGAAGTGATAAAAGCGCTCAAACGTAATGACATTTACAGCAATGACAATCTCACGGCGCAGCTGTAGGGGACACTGAGGAACATTGGATTTGGGCGTGATATGCTAGGGCTTCAGGTCTGGGGCAGAGGACCACTTCAACTCTCATGTTGCCTCGGCTTGGAGCAGCTGCATCAGGAACCCAGGCAAGTTCTCAGTGCAACCCTGCCATGGAGTCAGCTAAAGTTTGTTGAACTTAAGCTATTTCTTGTTGAACATTTCAGGCCAAGTGAACAAGTGTTTTCTGATGAAACTGTTTCACTGGAAAAAAGTCCCACCAGCTCTAGCCAAGGAAACCTTCCTATTAGCCTCTACTGAAGCTGCCAAATCTCACCCTGAGGAGCTATCCAGGATAGCAAACTGTGTCATTAATCCCAATTGCTTTTGACCTGCAACAGACCTGAGCACAGAGTTGTGAAAAGAACTACCGTCCTACTTCATTATAAAAGATTGAGAAGGCTTCTTGAATGTGCACAAACAGCAAGGATCTGCTCTTCCCAGGCCAAACTAACAGCCCAGCTGCATTCTCCAATTCTAGTACAGGCACTTATATTTATATTTTACTATAGGCAAGTATTATGAGATACCTTAAAAGGCACAGGGCTTTCTTGGCATGAACAGCTGGTGCTATTCCTGACTGAAATGGCCACTGCGTCATCCTTGTTTTCTGAGAAATTTTAAAGAAGAATTAGCCTAAGGCCAACTACAAATTCATATAACTAATCCTCAGCTACACTTGACACATCTTTTATTCACATCTGGTGTTGAACAATTGTCTCCTGACAGTGGATGGAAGGCAGATGTTGATTAGCATTCTGTGTGTGGCACGTAACATGCACATATTCCTGTCACTGAGATGGTGCCTTCCCTCCAGAAAGACATGAACCTTAGTGTGCATTTCCTTTGCCATCTAAGTGTAGTCACAGAAAACAAAGCCTTCACCACTAGAAGTCTTTTTTGTGGAATCCCACAAGGATCAATTCTCTCTACAGTCCTTTGCAATGGCAACATAGATTTTCATAGATTTCATAGACATTAGAGGCTGGAAGGGACCTTGCGAGATCACTGAGTCCAGTCTCCAGCCACACGAAGTCTGTTGGGGTCAAATGACTCCAGCAAGATAAGCATCCAAAGACCTTTTGAATGAGTCCAGAGTAAATGCTCGTACTACCTTGGTGACGGGGGGCGGGGAGGAGGGAGAGGTCTGTTACACTCGGACTGTAAAGATGTTTTTCCTTATGTCCAGTCTAAATTGGCCTTCCAAAGGTTTGTGGCTGCTAGACCTCATTATCCCTTGGGGAGCCCTGGTGAACATGTCAAAGGCTTTCTTGAAATCTAGATCTATGACATCAACCTAGTCTCCCTTGTCCAGGCAATGCATCACATGGTCATAGGAGATGAGGCTGGTCAGGCAAGACCTTCCAACAACAAAGCCATGTTGGCTGGTGTTCAGAAGTTTACCTTCCATTAACCTGTTGCTGACCCTTGATGACTTTCTTCAGGATCATTGACCCTTGACCCTTGTCCCTTGTCCCTTGATGACTTTCTTCAGGATTATTCCAGGGATGGATGTCAGACTAATTGGCCTGCAATTCCCCAGATCTTCCTTCCTTGAAGACTGGCACCACATTGGCTCTTTTCAAGTCTTCCAGTACCATTCCTGAGTGCCATGGGTTCTCAAATATCTTCACCATGGGATGTGCTATGATGTCCGCCAGCTCCAGACCGAGGTACCTGAATCTCTTCAGCCTCCACAAAAGAAGGCTGTGAGGCGATATTGTGGCTGTCTACAAACTCATCGGGGGGGGGGGCAGCAGGGACTAGGCGGCACTCTGTTTACCAGGGTGCCCCTCGGGGTTACCAGAAATAATGGCCACAAACTGAAGGAGAATAGATTTAGACTGGACATAAGGAAGAAATTCTTTACGGTGAGGGCGGCCAAAATATGGAATGGGCTTCCAAGGGAGGTGGTGCTCTCCCCTACCTTGGAGGTGTTCAAGAAGACATTGGATAGGCATCTGGCTGGGGTTACTTAACCCCAGCACTCTTTCCTGCCTGGAGCAGGGGGTCGGACCCGATGATGTACCAGGTCCCTTCCAACCCTAGAAATCTATGAAATCCTTCAGGCCTCTCGGGTTCATTCCAGCTGGGCCCGCAGACTTATGGATGTTGAGCCTCTCGAGGTGTTCCCTCACTTGTTCTACATCAATTGTGGGCCCATCTCCCACCCCCTGGATGTTTTTCATCCTGTCTGACAGGGTGGCTCACTTTGGTGGATGGAAGACCGACACAAAGTAATCATTTAGGAGATTGGCCTTTTCCTGAGTGTCAGACATAAGCTGCTCCATTTGATCTAGCAGGGGTCCTATGTTGCCTTTGTTCTTTCTCTGACTTCCTGTCGCAGAGCATTTGGGCGACCTGCTCCTAAAAAGGGAAAACTGCTAGGGAAAGAGCCCTAGCAGTGAGTAAGGAGTCCAGCTGTTGATCACCAGGGCAACCAGAGTAGTTAGTGTCCACACCTGCCAGCGGTCAGCTGACTGAAAGGGGCAGGGCCTGGCTCCCTCATAAGCCCTAGAGGATGAGGCCAGAGGCAGTTTCCAGGGGGAAGGAGCTCTCTCAGGGAAGAAAGGAGAAGCCTGACTGCAGGAGCAGTGTCTGACACTGCTGTGGGATGAAGTATTCCCCGGGAGACCTGAATGATGTTTTAGTTGGATGGCTTTAAGTTAAGTTAAAGCCCAGGGGCTTGTGTTGTGTTGCTGTTTAAAGACCGGTGGTTTGGGTGAGGCTATTAGGGGTTGGAGGAGGCCTCATAGGGGACCCACAGCAGTGTGGGGACCCCAGTGCCAGCAAGGGTGCAGCATTAGGGGTGCACTGACCCCAGCCCCAAAGAGGGGGGCAGTTGAGAAGCCCCAGAGAGAGGACACTGAGAAGCCCTAGAGAAGGGGGCAGCATTTTGGAGAAGCCCCAGAGGAGGGGGCAGCATGATGTTCACAGAAGTTTAGGGCTGGAAGGGACCTCGTGTGATCATTGGGTCTGACCCCCCCTGCTCTGGGTAGGGAAAACTGCTGGGGTCAACCCAACGTGGTGGAACCTAACAAGTGCCAGCAATATGAAGAGGATATAAGGGTTTACTCATCACATACAGTCACACCACTACACACTGGAGTTTGTACAAGGTCATGAATAACGAGTAACAGACTGACCCTGAGCCAAAGGAAGAAAGAAGTGATGCTTGTAGGAGGAAGAAAGCATTTTAAAAGAGATTGCATCTATGGTATAACCACCTTTGGTTGAAGGCCCAGACCTACAATTGGACAATTTAGTTTATAGCTTAGGAGCACTTCAGGATTCCTCACTGACAATAACCTCTCATATAGCACCTTCTGCAAGAAGTGCTTTTTTTATTTCTAACTGTCTAGGAAACTCCATCCCATTCTGGCAGATGACTTTGTCAACTCTCAGTGGGACTACAGCAATGCTTTATACCTGGGCTTGAAGTCTGAAGTGCATAGAGAGCTCCAACTGGTACAGAGCACTGCATCTCATCTCTGATTCAACACAGTGCATCAAATCAGTCCTCTGTGGCTAACCACAGGATTTTGAATGAAGTTCAGAGTCTCAGTCATTATCTTCAAGGAGCACTGTGACCTGGGACCAGGATATCTAAAGCACTGACTGCAGCCCTGGGAGGAAGACTGCAGTTGACAACCATACACCTTACACCATGGAAGTCTTTACAAGAAAGGTAAAACTTCCCTGTGCAAGAGAGAAATTTTCTTTAGGGACAAAATGCATCCCCTTGCACTTACAAACACAAACCTCAGCATCTTTTGCTCTATGTTCAAGGAACATTTTGTGAGCTTACCTATTCTAAGAGAAAAAAAACCAGCCACAGATCTGGTAAAAATCCCATCTACTCCCCCCTAACCCAACCCAATACAATGAAAAAAAGTGAATTTCCAAAACAGGTTCACAAAATACCAGAATTTCAAAAAAACCCAACAATCCTCTGACTCGGTTGCACATGCTTCTCCTGGGGAGGTCGGGGATGGGGGTGGAAGGCAAAAACACAGCAACCAATGATGGGGGTTAGACATGTTCCCTAGCATACTGCTAAAAGATGGAGATATAAACAGTGTTTGCTCTTTCAACAGCTCAGTGGTCAGAGCAAACAGTACAGGTGTAAGAGGGAAAGTTGCAAGTCTTTCTTTTGCCTACTTTAGAAGGATTTGAAGCTGGGTATTATGTTATGGGCATCTTAACTTTGGGGACAGAAAGCCAGTCTTTTTCTTTGGCCCAATAGGTAGCCAATTCTTTTGACAAAGCAGAACAGTTACAAATAGGAGACAGATTGCAGAAGACCAACAAGTAACTCTGTACCCCACGGTTTGGGTCATTCACATGGTGGGTTCAAATCCTTCTACATCCAGACAAGCAGTGGCTCAAAGCTATTGTCCCCCGAGTGTCCTAACCAGTGGCCTGTTCCTCTTTTTGTGGGAACAGGACTTGGTTTTGTCTGAGAGTAGAGGGGAATAAAAACAGTGAATTTAAGCCACATCATGGAATGAGTTAAAAACAAAAGAAAACACCTGTTTTCCACCTACTTCTCTTCAGGAGATCTGTATTCAGCTCCCACCTCCCTGACTCCCAGCATGATTTACGCAAATCACACAGTCTCCATCACTCATCTATACAACATGGGGCAGCAATAGTTCCCTATTTTACTAGAGTAGTTGAGAATTAGTTACTATTAGGGAAGCACATTATTTGCTATTCATGCTATTCTCCTTTTTAAAGAGGACATCTGACATTCAAGTACCCTGAGAGACAATGCCATACAATGCAGGAGGCACAACTCACAAATAGTAGTGCAAAGATAATGATGAAAATGAGCACCAAATAAGAGTCGTGTGCACAGTTCTGCTCACCCTTGTTCAAGTAAGATGAATAGACTGGAACAATTGTATGTCTGGGGTAGGAAGAGCCTATCATATAGGAGGAAAGTAGAACGCTTGGCCTGATTATCCTAATAAAAAGAAAAGCTGAGAGGGGATATGAATGCAGTCTTTAAATACATCAGAGGGCAAACTCAAGGGAGAACAAAGACCTATTTATGCTGAAGGGAAAGAATAGCACAAGAATAGAGCAGGCACAAACTGGCCAGAAATAAAATAAACCTGGAAATTAAGAAGTGTCTAACCATAAGTGCAATGGTGCTCTGGAACGGCCTTTCAAAGGAGTAGCGGGAAAAACTCATTGGTTGTAAGGTGGAGCTTGATTCATTTATGAAACAGATCACCGGGATATGTTGCAGTGGCCCATGATTGCACGAGATGATGCCTATGGCCCAGGAAGTCCCTTGCAAATCTATATTCTTAAGCACTCTGCTGTTTTAAGGGCCACGAACAGATGCATAGTGTCAAAAAACTACTTAGTAACTACATGTTGAAGGCAAGAATTCTCATCAGCAAGGCATCCAACTCCTTTGATAGCCATATTCAGATGCTTGGATGCCAGCACTGCTTGCGTCTGAAAGAGTTTTTTCTAATTATAAAAGCCATATGAGCATTTATAAGTACCCAGGTCCTATACTATAATCCCCATTGCTGCTTATTTTATTACATAAAACGCTATGTAGCATGCTTGAATATTTTAAAAAAACCTCACATACTTTGCCAGAATCATGCTCAGCAAATATAATTCAATGCTTTCTCTTTTCACTGGTACAGATTGCTATTGAATATGAACAAAATATGCTTGTAACCTCCTGGCACTGAAGCAGTATTATATTAAAGAATACTCATTTAATGGAGGCTTGAGTAGGAAGCCTATCAGAGAGTGCAATTATTCACAGCTGACCTTGCAGAATTCTTGCACGGAATGAAATAAATATCTGAATATCAGATTAATAATTGGATTCTGACAAGTTTGCAATTCATAACTGTATATTATCAAGAAGTTGTTTATTCAGCATTGGTGCTGAGGGAAAAAAGATAGGAGGATTCCTTTGTGCATGGCATTTTCCAAGTCAGAAAATCTTGCAGTGGCCTTTCATCTGGGCTTGACAGGCTATCTGTGTAATGGGAGAAGTTGTAGGGGGACATCAATATAATTTAAAATTAAGATTACTCAAGAGTGAATGTGCTGAAAACCAATATATTTCTTGGATGCATCTAGTGGCAGGTCATATTTTATGTTCATTTGTGTTGCAAAAAGAAAGGGAAAATGTATTCCAACAGGTACATTATTTACTGCAATAACAATTGGCATTCTTACGGCAGAAAGTTTTTAAATTTTTATTCTTTTTTTAAGATGCGAGTATGTTGCACGAAGGAAGATATACAGAACTTCTTCTGGAAGACATCTTCTATTCAGAAAACTGCTCAAACATAAGCAGATGCTTCAAATGATCACCAGATAAAAGCTAAGTTGATGTTTAAAGTGATCTTCTGAATTAGGAACACCACCCATCAAAGCATTCTGGTTTTGTCTTTCAGGGTCCCTGAGCAGTGCTTCGGCACTGGGAATCTAAACCCTCAAAAACGTATTTAGGCAATTATGAAAAATGCAATAGGTGTTCAATACCCACCTGTCTTTAGATGTACTGGCCTGCATAATCTCAGCTCCCAAGAACATCAAAGGGAAACAGGTCTGCTCAGCAATTGCAGGAGCTTTCAGCACCTTCCAGGATAGGGACCTAGATTAATAAGGACAAATTTGCTTCTAGGACAGAGGTGGGCAAAATGTGGCCCACCAAGGGACAACATCTGGCCCAGGCATGCAGAGGGATTGGTGCCTGGACTCTGCTTCCCAGTAGCCCAGGCGGTGGCTCCTTCCAGCTGTCACTGCTGCCGGACTAGCCTCTGCTGCCCGGGCACTCGGCCCATCCACCTGGCACCTGCTGTGGGTGGCATCTCCATGGGTGTCCCTGTGATGGGCGCTGGTTCTGCAGGCAGGGGTGTCCCAGGAGTGCATTGTGGTTATGCCCTAGGCTCCTGCCCCATGCTGTCACTGCACCATGATCCCGACCCCAGCCCCGGCACCTCCTGCCCATCCCACTCCCAAATGCTATTACCCACACACCCACAGCCACATCCCATCTGTTCAGCTGAGCCTGCCCTATCTACATGGGTCCTGGGCCGATCTCATAGAGACCCTGGGATCGCTGGATGGTGACAGTGCATAGCTGGGCCCTGGGGCAGAGCCACTTAGGGCATTTTGGTGAGCTGTGTGGGGTGAAGAGGTGGCGGTGCTGACCTGGCCCGTGACGGCTCACTAGAACTCCCTAAGTGGCCGTCCGGCCTAAAAAATTGCCATCCCCTCTCTAGCACTTCAACATAGAGTCACAGGAAAGTAGATCTGAAAGGGACTTCAGGAGTCATGTAGTCCAACCTCCTGTCTAAATCATCCTGGACAAGTGTTTGCCTAACCCACATTTTTAAAAAAAATTTTTGGGAACAAATCTTCACATGCAACTAGTAGGCATTATGCCCAAACTATCAAAAATATCCCCACTAGATACAGGGAAAGCAAGGGGATGAGAGCACTGCCCAGGCCTTGCCACTGCAAGCATAGGAAGTAGCTTCTTCAAATACATTTGAGAGACCTAAATAAGAGGGTGATGCTCCCCACTTTTTCCCCCACTTTCCTCTTGGGACAGAGGAAAGTGAAAACATTTCAGTCTCTATCCTATTAGTATTGTAAAAACAAAAAAGAGGAATTAAACTTTTCCCTAAGAAGGCAAATTGCTCCCACGTGGAGCCAACACACATTTTGGGCTGCTAATTGCTCACAAACCCATCTCTACCTCATTCAGTGCTATTGTTATTCATAAGTATTCTCCTGCATTTTGAACAAATAAATGGTGAAGCGACAGATTGTTCCCAGAGCGTTCTCTTCATCCATGCATTATTCTTTACTTCAGGAGCTGGCCTTCAGAATCACATGGCAGTGTTTTTACATCCTACTCAGATGTCTGAAACCTTTTAAAGGGAATAATAAATAGTGAAGAGCAAATAATGTGTTTTAAGTACTAATTTTCAAGCAAATGGGTATTTACGAACGCAGTGATTTGCAAATGGTTTTTCTTCCCCCAGGAATGTTTGGTGGTTATCAGGGGGACCCGAACTTGGCTCATTAGTTCCCAAAAAATATTACATGCTCAGGTTTATTGTTTTATTTTGCCATCTGATGAATTCAGCTAATAGAGCCCAGATTTCTCTGTGGGAATGACAAAACTGAGTTTTTGTATGAAACTAGAGGAAGCCCTCAGGAGGGTTGCTGCGAAGCAAACCAACTGGACGCAATTCAGTCAGTCGTGTCCTATCCCCCAGCTATGCCCTCTTACCAGCCCTCGTGGCACGCTGCACTGACTGAACACCAGATCCTGAAAGCGGTGACATGTTACTAAATCCTGAAAGTCTCTATGTAGGACTTTGGTGCTTTTGGGGCTTTGGCAGCTCTTATGAAGGACCAGCAGACTCATGATGATGTCCATGGCAAGCCAGCTGCACCAGGGTGTCATAGGAATTACTAGGTTGTCCTTTGGGCTACATCTGCCAAAGGGTGGAGGTGTCACGATGCTGAGCACTGCAAGCCCCACTATGTTTGAGCTTTGCTGCCCAGTGGAGTCTACAACCCTAAGGTTGGCACCCAGGCTTCCTATGCAGGCTACAGGGAAAATGAGTTGCCTAAGACTGGAATTGCCCAAACCAGCATGGGATGTGAGGTTGTGCCTACGAAAGCCATGGGGCAACCCTGCAATGAGAGGGTGTGCACTAAGCCTCACCACCAGGGCTGGACACAGGCTGGGTGGGTGCCAAGGGCCCAGACAGAAAGGGGGCCTGAAAATGGTAATTTTTTTCTGTTGTCCCATTATTATCATCATTATTTCTGATGAAGTGGGGCCCGATACTAAAAGTTTCTGTGGGGCCACCAGGAGGTTGGTAGAGAGCTGCTGACTACCCTCCGGGAGTTTGACATCTTACTCTGGCTTGCAAGGAGGTGCCTATCTCCAGTTCACAACCCCGACCCTGTCCTCGAAGTTAAGCCTGATGTGGGAACTATCCTTAAAGCACAGCAGAGGGAGGAAGAGGTCACATCACCTCCCAGCCATGTTTTCTAAGATAGGTCAGGGTTACGGTCTTGCACAGGATGCGGAGGACTGGGGTAAAATCCCTCTGCTGACATAGGGATGTTTGAACCAGCATCTTCCAATGACTGCATCAACCACCAGGGGTGAGGAAGTAGATAGTCTTGTTGGATTTGATCCCCTTTGAATAGAACAATTTAGTATTCATTCAGACAGGCAGCAGGGCTCCAATGCCTCCTGATCAAGGGCCGCACCTCCAAGAGGGGAAATCTGTGTCCCAGTCTCTATTATTTTAATGAGTACTTAAGACAGAAAGACCAGCAGAGAAGACAGGACAGTGCTTTAATTGCTGATTAAGTCTATAAAAGAGGGCCAACAACACTTCCCCCACTTGCGTTGCATGTGGAGACTGATCCTAGGGAGGTCTCCAAGAGTGCCACTCTGCCGATCTTAGACATGGGGCCCAGTCAGAGGCTCTTCTTTGGGGAACTAATGAGGCTTAAGTGCCTGGATATTTGGTGTGGTCAGGACTTGGGCAGTTTGGGAGAGACCCAAAGCAGACCGTTAAGCAGATTCCTAGGGAACTTTATCAATGAAGAACTAGGTTGCTAGGGAATTAGGCACCTCTGGGTTTATTCAGAAGCTGAGTAAAGGCTTTGAGGATCTCATTTGATTTAGGCATCTTCAGGGGCACTTAGTACTTATGCACCCAGTTCTTTTTGTGGATCAAGCCTGTTATCACTGGAAGTCACCCTTTCCCTTCTCCCTTGCCACAGGAGTGATTCATGTATGACTGGCTGCATTAGTACCAGGCCTGCTTCTGGCGAGTCTGACAGTGTCATGCTCAGGGCTGGATTAACCTGTTAGTGGGCTCTAGGCAAACATATTTGTGGGCCCCCAGCTGAAGATGAAATGTTTATATTACTTTTTTGTGCTCAATAATTACAATATGTAAAATAAGCACAATTGGGCCCCTGCTTCACCTAGGGTCCTAGGCATGTGCCTAGTTTGCCTATGCATTAATCTGGCCCTGGTCATGCTACCAAACTGCAGGGAAGACTCGGGGCCTATGTCCCCTGTTTGCCTATGGAGTGCCATCATGCACATTCATAATGCCGTATAAATAAAAGATAACACTGAGTAAAAACAGTAGGCAAAGCCACAGCCATTG
This sequence comes from Alligator mississippiensis, assembly GCF_030867095.1. Taxonomy (NCBI): domain Eukaryota; kingdom Metazoa; phylum Chordata; order Crocodylia; family Alligatoridae; genus Alligator; species Alligator mississippiensis. The sequence goes on from NC_081827.1 coordinate 249,318,650, forward strand.
CGCTGGCTCAGCAATGAAAATTTGACAGGGCCAATAAAATAATAAGAAAGCCGTAATTAGGTTAAAGGCTTTTCCACGTTCTTCTTTTTCTAGTACTTATGTGATAATCTCTCGGGGTGCATCTTTTGTGATACCTTCTGGAAAGTAACTTTGTCTTGTTTATATAGTCTAAAGCATCTTTCTTGGGAATAAATGTGGCTTTCCCTGCTTTGCTGTATAGCAAAGGATCACCCAAAGCAGAGCTCTGCAGTAGGATTTTAAGTAAAATCGCAGCCAGGATCAGCATGCGCTGGTACTGCCGGGTAAGCATGTGATTTGCATGACTATAGCAGGGAGTCGGAGCTTGATCCTGCTATGCTTGTCCTCCTTGACAAGCTTGAGCAAGAAGTACAGAGGCAAGATTCCCCGCCCACAGGTACAGTCTCTTTTAAAACCAGCAGGTTTGCCAAGCCAGGGAAGGGAACACAAGTGGAACTTGAAAGGACTTTGGTATTCCAGGCTGGAGGAAGGAAGCCTGGACTGCCCAGAACAAGGGTGAGCCTTACAGCCATAGCAATGGGCTGGAACCCAGAATGATGGGCCAGTCAACTGGGCCTCTTATTAGTAGGTCCAGCTCAGGCCGCCTAATCTTTCATGAGAGGAGGCTAGTAGTTACAACAAGGTGAAGGAGGCCATATTATATCACCTGGGGGTAGTACCAGAGATATACCGTCAAAAGTTCAGGGCCAGAAAGAAGCTTAGCCTAACACACAAGGCTATTAAGCCAATACTTAAAGGATATGATAGAGCGCTGGATACAGCTGTACCAGAAAACGGTTGCAGAAGTAATGGATCTGTTCACATTGGAACAGTTTGTATCAGTTCTAGAGGAACGAGGAATAGACCCAACAATGGGTCCGTTGCCACCAACCACGGACGATGAAAGATGCATGAAAGCTGACTGAAGCCTTTACTGCTGCTGAAGGGGAGTTGGGCGGAAGAAGGCTGATGCTGAAGTCCAACCCCGGTGGGACAAGTACTGTGCATTGAGAGGTTAGGGAGTGGAGAGTGGAAGTGACCCATGGCCACACCTGGAACTTTAGGGGCTTGTGAACCAGTGTGTGGTACAACTTCAGAGGAGTGGGCATGTGGCGAGAAATTGCCCATGAAGAAATAGAGAAGGCCCTGGCAGGGTGAGAGAGAGCTCTAAGATCAGAGAGTGGAGGATGGAATAGACACACAAAGCCACGGACTGCAGGTTTGGGAGATTAGTAGGCCCCTCAGGAATACCATGGCTGAGCAAAAGCGGTCTCTTTTAGTTGGTAGCTGTAACAGATTGTTAATGTCTATGAGAACCAGCTGAACCAGTTGATCTCTATGCACCAGAGAGACTTTTAAAATGTCCAGAAAACTGTCTCATGCAAACAGTCACGCGGTTGCAGCACAAAAAAGGGCAAAAAACGTGGCGTGTACAAATGGCTTAAATGAACCAGAGCGGGTAAAACACACAGCTATGGTTTTGCATTAGATACAGCAAAGTCAGCTGCAACATAGTCATGTTCACATTGCCAACTCTAGTTGCTCCAACACTGCCCTAGGAAGACCATTTCTACATATAAAAGGACTGGTTCTGATTCTCAAGGTCTTTCAGAATATGAGGCTGCCAATTAGTGGCTTGGTTTAGGGAGAACGTCTCAGTAGGATCCCATTTCAGCAAAGCACAGAAAGAATATGCTTGAGAGAGGCTGAGAACTGCACTGGACTGAAACCTCTCTATAGATCCCATCTCTGTTTAAGCTAGCAACCTAGACATGCTCTGTATTTGTTTCCCTGTATCCTATTTCCTTCTAGCATCTCCTTCCAGTTTGTTAGCTGTAATAATTTAGAAAGAAATACTCCCCAATTTTTAAACAACATGCACTTGAATCTGCTTAGAAAAAGCAAACCAAATGAGCAAGTCATATACTTGGCAGCTCCCATAACAAACAACCCTTTCATTAGATTAAGAACTGCCTATTTTCTATAGTAGCAGGTTAGACTTTATTAACGTTTTGTAGAATAGTTCATAGAGTACATTGATTTTAATAAAATACATATTGATTAAGATAAAATGTCAGTCTTTGTACTCTGAACATAATATCCAGCAGTCATTAAGTAATGTTATAATTTTATTAAATCAATTTTACGTGCTTCCTTTAATTAAGAAGAGATTTTATTTGACCTTGTTTGTACTGCCTGAATGAAACTTTACTGCTAGTCAGCAAATTTAAACTCTTTCCAAAGAGCACCAAGTGTTACTATTACAGTATGCCTGACAGCAGACTTCATAAGCAGATAACATAGAACATATATCAAATTAGTCGATGGTTTCATTAATTGGGAACAAGGACCACTAAATAAATAAATAATACAACATTTTAGGCTGTGTAGGGGTGCTTCAGCATTTAGCAGTTTCAGGTTCAGGAGATTTTTACCATTCTTGTCACAAGTAAGAAAGGGAAAATAAACCTAATGTTCAACTTGGGAGACACATTCAGAATGCTTACAAGGCAGTCACTTGCTGCCATTTTTAAAGGGCCAGGGACCGGGCGGTACTCTGGGGAAAAAAAAAACGTCCTGTAAAATAATAAAGAGTGGAGATAGTTTTTAGGGGCATGGGTGACTAGTGCCTCCTGAATCTGGGGAGGGGCACCTGCAGGTGCCGCTGTTGGTGTCAGTGGTAGGGCTGGAGCTGTTGAGTTCCTGCAGGTACCATCATTGGTGGCGGTGGCCCTGTCAGGGGGGGCACATGCCCCCTCGTGCCTCCCCTATGTGCCGCCTATGATTAGGGACAAGGAAGTCACCAAGGAAGATAATTTAGAAGGACATTACTAATTTGTTGTAATTGTGGTCTAGGTCTCTACTGAATGACTCAACTATGCAAAAGTGAGAAAATTAGCATGGTTTTGCATCCTTTCCAAATGCCCCACAAACCTGGCAATTTTATGTATTGGCTTGGGTATTTCTGCCCCTTCTTTCTCCTGTGAAGATGCTTACAAAGCAGCATTTTTCAGATGAGTGTTAGCAGAAAGAAAACAAAAACACCAGCCTACTTTAGGTTTAATGAACATTTTATGGCACCATTTGAGTAGAGAGAGTTCGACAGCAATTACATACCCAGTCTGGGGTAGGATTAGAGGAATTGCCAAGGGTAGAAATAATATGTATTGGTCTTTTGGATCCTATGTGCCAGTCTATAAAATGGTTACTGTCCTTGAAATAACTTGTTAGTTTGTTTGGATAGCTTTTATTATCCCAGTGTCTAATTAGTGTTTGGTTAGTAGTAGCTATTCATCTACCTAATTAGTGTTTGGGCAATTATTATTTTTCATGAATCCAAGCAGTGTTTCCTTTTCTTTTACTTTCTACTCTAAATTTTGCACTGCCCAGAAAGTGGAAAAAAACAGTCATTATAGTTGCTACTAGAAGATTATAGAAAGAGAGATGATATCATCCTCTTCTGACAAAATACACATTTTGTATTCTCCTGTATAATCTAATAATTAAGCCACATAATTAGGCCCATTGTAACAGCCTAATTTATCATATTTTCAGCTCAGTCAGAACTCTGTCTGAACTGTATTTCCTTTCAAGTTTAAATGAGCAGAAACTGAGTATTTTAACTGCAAAACGGCGTGAGAAAATACAATCCTATCTTTGCTTTAGTTAATTTTTCTCTCGTCAAGAGGTATTTACTTAATCATGAAGAGTGAAATTAATACAGGGCCTGGGAGTTCAAACATGACAAAGTGACTGGAGACCGGATCAGCATGTTTCATTGAGCTGCTTTCAGGGCCACGTCCTGGAAAGAAAGCCCTTTGGGGAAGTGGCAGGAAAATCTGAAGGGCCGAGCACTGAGTGAAGATAAGACTACGCCATGTCAGAAAGCTTGGAATAAGGATGAGTAACACAATGGCTATACTGATAAACAGGGGCAACACATAAGACTTGCCGTTATGAAACAAGAAATACTTGGTGTACCTGCCAGACAGCCTACCTCAGCTGTGGGCCAAGGCTTTGCAATGAGTTATTCAAAGCCATTTTCTTAGGGCTGCATACAGGTCCATCCCATGGGGTCAATGGAGGTGTTACCTGAAGAGCTGTCAGGAGCTGGTACTATAATTACACAGTCTGCACGTGGCAATTTATGTTTGCCCATGAACAGATGGACTTCTCCATTCATGCACAGCCCCATAGTCTTCAGCATGACTATGAACCAGCCCATCTGCCCTCCACGCGGGCAAAGTTGGAGGCTCCGAGCCATCGCTTTTTGCAGCATCTCATTCTGTGCAAGCATCAGGCAGAACCCAATCTCGTTATCGGTGTGGTAGTGGCCAAGGACTTTTCACACTATGAAAGAGCTCTGCAAAATCCTCACACTAACATCTGAGACGCAGGGAGCTTGAGCATTAAGAGGCTGCTATCAGCAGGTAGGGGCTGAAATTTCCTGCCTGACAAAGTGCATTTATGTACATTGAGGGAAAAATACATGGGGATAATGGCTTGTTTTTCTGATTAAAGCAGGCTTGAGTTTTAAAAGCTGTTGTTTTGTACCTAATAAATCCATTTAAGAGCATTGCTAATTATACCTGCTTAGGAAGGGATATAATATCAACAGTTCCCAGCTTCAAGGTTTCCATTTTCTCCAATGAGAGCACTTTGAGTTCCTATGAAAGTTGGTACCAAACTTCCTGAGAAAGTTGCTTTATTGGGAAATCTTTCCCCCTCCAATTCCCCCTCAAATCATGAGGCTTTCCATTTTAGCAGGGGTTTGAAGTGGCTTTAGGAAACCAGTCGCACGTCTGGAGTGGCTCTATTTATGCAGTGTCAAAGCAGTGAGGTAGTTGCAGCAATTCAGCATAATGGGTTTATATGACAGCGTCGAATGGCCGTGCTTGAATGAGCTGCCTGCTATTGCAGCGTTCAGTGGCATATTTGATGGAGCTCCCTTTTGTGTTAAAGCTCCAGAAGAACGACTTTTTTGAAGCAGCTGGATAAGTGGAATTGAACTGATGAGGTCTGAGTTATCCAACCTCTTTGTGGTCTATATTTAAATTGATTTTTCTCTACAGTTCTACTTTGGCTGCTGCTTTTCATACACTTCCCCCCCCACCCCCCCTTTAAATTTTCAAGGCACAAAGAGATTTGCAAGTTTTGACCCCCACTGCACCTCCCTCCACTTGTTGATCAGAAGACAAAAGTTTTGTTTTATTTTTTTGTGATTTTTCTTGTCGTTCAGAGATGCAGTTCGTCTGAAATGCCTCACATGTGCGGTTGGCATGATTGGGAAGAACAGGTGAAGGACTGAGAAAATAAATTAAAAATCGAGGAAATAAACCTCCCTACGCTCGCACAGTGTTCCCAGTGGTGAGGAAAGAGAGAAACCCATGTGGCCAATAGGATGGTTATGATGGCGTCTGAATTGCAACAGACTGCAGAAATCAAGACATCTTCCTGTTGCAGTTTGTAGTATAATAGCACTTAGAAAATAGAAAAATGCAACCCCGTTCTGTGAGACAGTGCACTGCAAAAGAGGGACGGTGACATGTTCAAGCTCACACAAGTCTGTGGCTGAGACGGCACCTGAAGCCAGCTCTCCTGACTGCAATGTCTGGATAACAGGAGCACTCTATGCCTGTTTGTCATGTATGTCTTTGGGGGCCTTGAGCCTCTCACTTCAACCACCTGCCTCAGTTTACCCATCTGTAACAAGGCTCAAGTACATCTCAGTAATTGATGAGTTGCGCTTGTCAAATATACTGAATATGCTAAGGAAGGACTCGTTTTTACTAGGAGGTAGCAGCAGCCTTATTGCAACACAGCGCATTCACCCCTGTTTTCCACTGAAGAACATCAGCTCCATACTCCAGTTCTGGGCTAGGGACAGACATGACACATAAACCGGTTTAAGTGATCAAAAACTGGTTTAAACCTGTAATGGAACAGAAGTTCAGTGCACAGAAACCAATTTCAAAATGGCTCCAACTGGTTTAAGATAAACCTGGTTGAGTGTAGTATCAGACTTAACTGATTTGGGTCAGAGCGGTTAAATGCAATGTCTGTCCCAGACCTTGGAGAGCTGATTTTGGGGAAAAGAGTACATTGGGTATGTGGGTGAAAGCGGTGTGCTAGCCACCTAGAGAAAACCCATTTACTTCCATTCATTGGTTTAGTGTCATCCCAACAACTTTACTCCCATTGAAAAAAAGAAGTGTTTTCCTCCCCTATGCAATCAAATGAACCTTAGCAAAGACAAGTCTGGCACTACTTAAACTTCAGGATATCACAACACGCAAAGAGCTCTTGGTTTGTCTAGTAGAGCAGTGATTAGGAAAACAGGGAACTAAGTGGTCTGAATAACTGGAATCTGCTCATCTGGACTCAAGTTAAGCTGGACTGTTGTAAATGGCACACCCGCAATTTTTGCTCTCCTGCTTTCTCCTTCATCTAATCAAATCTATTTTCTTTCATACGATTCCAGTAGCAAGCAAGGACCCCAACCAGGATTAGGCTGGGTACCATAGAAACACAGCAAAGAAATACAAGTCCCAGCCCTGATTAGTTTAAAGTCTAAGGACATGGCTATGCTGCAGTGGTGATGCATCGTGGCACCCAAGCATGTCCCACCCATGCTCTCCCAGATTACTACTCCAAACCCCCAAATTCATGAGTAAGCCCGTATCCGGGTGTCTCTCTGCAGCTGCTCTTAAGCCCTTGGTTTATCACCTGCTTGAAAGCAGCCCCAGGGGATGCTGAGACCTTGTCTTGGCATGTTTGGATGGTGCAAGCAGCAGCAATTGAGAAGTGCTTCACCTGAAATAGCTGCTCTCAGAAGGACGAGAGAAAGGACAGAGTTGCAGCTATGCTGCTAACGGCGACACAGCTAATGCCTGCTCTGGAAACCTCACCCATCAACGCTGTGCTTGTGCGCTCGTAGTATATGTTAACGAGCTTCTAATGAATACGTGCTTGATGCAATATCTTACAGTTTTGAAATCACTTTTTGCATTTTTGACAGATTGCAAAATCCATTAAACCCTTGTGAGTCTCCCCATCGTTAGCTGTGGATTAAAGCAGTTCTGCTTCATAATGTTGAGTCTATTCTTAGTTTTACTTGCCAGTCAGACTATGAAATACGTAAAAAAAACCAAAAAACACCCCTAGTTTTTTTTCTTTGACAACATTAAAGATTTGAGATTTAAATTACGTTGGAAGTTAGGGGCTCTCTTAATTCTGTCAGGTATTAGGATATATTTTGTGATACGGCTTATAGACTTGATAGGGAAAAATAAATAATGATAATAGTAATAATAATAATACTACAAACCTTATCCACGCTAAAAGTGTTTCAAGGATAAACAAATCAGTAAAAAGGTTCAGTTTGCTTATGATACAATAATTTTACGAGCAATAATTTTTCAGATGAACTGAAGCCATCATCATTATCGACTAATGGCTTTAAGAATGACTTATCTAACTTGTTACTGCCTACAGTATTTCTGGAGTGTGAAAGAAGTTTAAATTGCCTGTAAGGAACTGATGCTGCCTAAAGGACATTAGAATAAATGAACCACAGTATTTTAAATGTTATCCATTCAGAGGAAGAAGAAACAAACATTTTTTCACAAAATCCAGAAAGACTTCTCTATCGGATGTCCTTTGCAATAGCTGGGGTATTACTGGGAGACTCGCTTTCAGTGTTCATTGGCAGTGAATTATACATGTAAGATAAGACACTCGAATCCTGCACCGGTAGAAATATCAGTTCACTTAATGGGTCAATTTTAATTGTGGTTGGGGTGGGTAGAAGTTAAGTGAAGAGCGCTCTGAATAACATTTTTTTTAGTTGGCTTAACTCGAAAAGCAATGAAAATTTGGGGTCAACCCCAAACATGTTCAACCTGAAAATATATTTTGTTTTGTTTTTAGAAAGCTTTTAATGCTTTAGTGCTGGTTTTTTTTTTTTTTTTAATAGTTACATGGCAAAACAAAACCACATTTTAGGAATATCCAACTACTCACTTTGGCATGCTTATTCTTTCCTTTCTCGCTTGTTTTGGCTGAACATATTCCTGAATGTTGACCCAAACTTGTCTCCCTGGAAATGCTTTTTTTTGGGTAAACTTCTATTCCGTTAAATTCATCTGCCTGTAGTAGTCAGGCAGCATTGCAGCTTGGCATTTTCCTAATTCCCAAGGGTGCTGGAGACAGTCCATGTGAGTAAAAAAACCCCCTGGTAACATCATGCCCCAAAGTAAGAACTGATCTGACTTATAATTAATTCAACCATTGAACAGTTCTGTCACCATCAACCCTGGGATGCAGCAAAACAACCAACACATTCAATAAAATCAGGATTGCAAACAAATCCATTTAGGAGCATTGTTGTGCAAATAAATCCACTTAAGAGCATTGATAATTATACCTGCTTAGGAAGGGATATCATATCAACAGTTCCCAGCTTCAAGGTTTCCATTTTCTCCAATGAGAGCACTTTGAGTTCCTACAAAAGTTGGTACCAAACTTTCTGAGAAAGTTGCTTTATTGAAAGCGTTTATTTTTGGATGTTGTACAAAGTCAGGGGTAGAATGGAAAGCAGGGTTAAAGAAAAGACAGCTGAATTAGAGGCATCTTATGTCCCTGGACAGGCAAAGTGAATTCAAAATTCTTCTAGAAAATGTCATTTCATCCATGCAAACATGTCATTTATAAGAGAATTTTGCTTGGAGAAAAGAAAAGAAAAGAGCTACTCAGTGGCTGTTTCTACACGAGACACTGCGCTGTAGCTCATTACAACTGTGCAGTAGCTCGTTAGTACTGTGCAGCAGCGCTGCAGGGCATGAACCATGACACGATGCTGTTGCACAGTAGTAGTGAGCTAATGTGCAGTCAGCATCGCCCAGACGCCGTGCGGGGATGCTACGGTGTAATAGTGCCAGTTACTGCACAATCATTTCATATTTGGTTATGCAAGTACTAAATGATTGCACAGGAACAACTGCACAGTCGGCGGTGCATGTAGACACGACCTGTGTTTCCATCAAGTCCAGGGATTTCCTTTTAAACTTCCTGCAAATGACCCTTTTAGTGTCCTCTGCTTTTGTCAAATTTCCAACAGGTTTTTGTTTTTTAGTGATATGCTTCTTTCACTGTTATTTTTACCACTCTTGTCTAAAAGAGTACTCTGAAAAAAACTTATTTATATTTTCCTTAGTATATGCTGATGTTTTATATCTACTTAAAATAGATTGAAATTAAAATATAACTACAAAGCAAACAATGCAATGCAAATAAAATATTGTATTTATTAATGTGCTTTTTCAAAAAGTCAACACTGAAAAAAAATGCCAATGGCTCTAAACTGTTTTTGTTTCTTTGGGGGAAAATGTTGTTTTAATGGTGATTTTGACTATTTGTTCTACTTCTGGGTGAAAAAACGTTATTTGACAAGTGCGGAAGGGAAATTCCACGTCTCAACCAGTAACGTGTGCGACTCACCCAACACCACGTGATGCTGCCCTATTTTTAACTCTGGCCACTGCCTATCATCCAGAGCCTGATTCTGCTGGTGCAAAGAGATATGGGATGTAAGAAAAAAATCAGAAGATAATTTTCAGACAGCAGAGCATGCAGTCAAATACTTCTGAAGGCAAACTCCGGCAATAATCTTTCTGAACAAAGGCCATTTGAGACGCTGAACATGATGCTCAGGAAATCTCCGTGGAGAGGATGGGGCAGAAAAGCTTTTTTCTGCAATGCAGAAGAAAATATGCCGATACCTCTTCAACAAAATTGCCCAGAGACAGGAGCACAGGTGTCCGCGAATTTGGCAGCAAGGCCAGGGGAAGCTTGTGCAGTGAACTCCCGTGAGCACGTCTGGCAGAGCCTGTGTTTTTTCTTCGCCGTGGGGAGACAGAGCCCGGCTCCACTTCAGTAATGGTATATTTGCAGCTCCCACAATGACAAGAGCTAGACTTCTCACTGCAGTTCCCCGGTTGCTTGTGATCATTTACCAGCCAGGGGATTTCAGTCCGCCTTTAAAATTTGAAGCATCCCTCACACAAAGCAGGAGAAAATCAGAGCAGATGCTACCATCAATAATAATAATAATAATAAAAAAAAAATCCTCAAGCAAGGCAACCCACTCGGAATTGGAAACGGTGTGACACTGTGCCTGTCAGGTTGTTGTTGTTTTTGTGTGCTAACATACTGAAGGACTTAAATAGTCCTCTGTGATCTCCCGATGCTGGAATCGGGATTTGAAACCCATGACAGCCGCTTCTCAGAAATTCATTTTAAGTGGGGATCTACAAGCAATGCTATTAGTGATATTGTCTTGCCTGTCATATTAACTTTCCGTAGCGCTTGTCATCAGCTGATCTCTTTACAAAGGAGCCATGTGTCATTATCCTCATTTTACGGACGAGGAAGATGGAGGGGCAGAGCTGGGAAGTATCGTGCCTGACGGCACCCAACAGGCCAGTGGCAAAATGGGGAGAAGTGCCGGTATGTCCTCAATCCTGGTCCCATGCTCTATCCACTAAGCACTCACGTGTCATGATTCAAATTCTCTGACTAAAAGCTATTGAGGAAAATTTCTGGTGCATCCTCACTGTTGCACTTTTCTTCTTTTTAGCAGCGAGTGAGTGATGGGTATCCAAAAAGTTTGCAAATGCATTGGGTTCCTTGTGCATGAAAAGGGTAGATTGAGTGTCATTCAACTAAAATAATTATAAATGACTTTTGTGTTTTACCAGAAGAAACCCAGTTTTGATGTGGCTTTTTAGATACAGATTTCCCGTGCAAGGAAAAAGAGGAAGGGGGGTCATCAAAAGGAACAGTGCTTAGCAGGGAGGAAGAATACAAAATACTAAATTCATCTGGGTGCTTGGAAGAAAAAATCCTCAGAGGTAATTTGGGGATAATGTGACCCACTTAGTTCATAAAAGAGAAAAGGCTGGGTATTTGGTACTCAGTTATCCATTGAAACGACACACACAGAACTGAAAATTATGGTTGCGAGCCAGACTTCTTGATGGGCAAGTGCGGAGAGGGGTGCGGAGAGGGGTGCACAAGGGGAGAGGTAGGACCACTGGCTGTTTTCCAGAACAGAAGAGGAAGAATTCATTCTGCCCACTCACACTAACAATGAACTGACTTCACAACTGCCATGATGATTCATTATGACCATTATTATAGGCACTGCAATGGTGCCCATTATGCTAGGTGCTGTGCAGATATAGCTGTAGACAGTCCTTGCCCTGAAAAGATAACTATATTGAAAAGTCAGACAAAGAGTAGGATGTTTCATGACACAGATTGGACACAGAGAGGCTAATGAACTTGTCCAATATGGCACAGGAATTTGGGAGGAGAATTAGGCACTGAATGCGATTATTTGGAGTGCTGGTCCAGAGTTTTAACCAACAGATTATCAGTGGGCACACCTATGTGTTCATCAATGCAGTTTTGGTAATGCATATTCAAAATGCTGTACCTCTATTATGAGGTACTACAAAAAGGCGCCTTAGCCTGTTTTAATGCACATTAGCAAAAAAGCATGTTTTTTTGTGATACTTTAATGCTCATTAAAATAGGCTAATGTGCATTAAAGCATATGTGTAGATGCGCCCAGTCTATCTACATTGCTAGTTAGGGTTGACCTTAAGGTGAGCCTCAAGCCCAAGCCTCTGTGCCATTCACAATGAAATACCGCAAGTTTGGCCCCTTCCGGTTATCCATCCTGACTCCTGGAGCTCTGTTGAGCTTCCTAGCCTAAGGTTGAGCTTGAATCCTCCCATTTCCCCCCTGGCTGTGTTTGGATGTGGCAGATGGAAATTAGTGACCCCTACCGCTTTCTAATGTTCAACCTTTCTGTCCTTGACTTCCTGTCTTATACTGTTTGTAATTGGAGTCATGCTCAGAAGGAGACACAAGTACTAGGCAGATTCATTCCTAGAAGGGATCTGTTCAAGAACGCACAAGGTAGAGCAATCTGCAATCTAAATTATAGATGGGGAGCAGCAGACAATTAAAGGAGAACAACCGAGTCACCAGCTCTAGGCACTGACTTAGAGAAGGTGCCATAATAGCAGCCATCAAAAAGTCTTCACAAAGGTGGCTGCAGGCAGGGTGTTGGGACTGTATACTGGAGGATTGATTTTGCTCTTGGTGCTTTTGGTGCTGCGGTGATATGGTAATACAGGAGGAGCAGCAAGATGATGAAATGGAGTGGTTATTTATGAAGGGCTTTTATCTGGAGGAGCCGTACTTGATGCAGCCCTGCTTCTGGGCAGCCAGCAGTGACTGGTTCTTGATGGGACATGTATACCTATTCTTTGAATCATAGAAAATGAGGGTTGGACAGGACTTCATCTAGTGCAACCCCCTGCTCGAATCATTCAAGCCAGGGCTTCGTCAAGCTGGGCCTTAAAAACGGCCAAGGATGGAGATTCCACCACCTCTCTGGGTAACCCAATTCCAGTGCTTCACCCTCCCAATGAGAAAGCTCTTCTTAATTTCCAACCTAAACTTGCCTTGCTGCCACTTGAGAGCATTACTCCGTCATCTGCCCCCGCTGAGAACAGTCCAGTAGTACCACATTTGCATCCAAATGGCCTAGGTAGCATGCAAGGGTCACATAAACATGTGCTCTCCTCCTTAACGCCATTAACTTCAGAAAAAATGGATTCACTGGGAGAGAAATGAAAAGAAAATGAAACCGGCAAGAAAATAGTACGTGCCGAACCCAACTGCCTGGCATACCCAGACCTTGGACATTACAAAAGGGAAAAAAACCCTACATTTTCAGTCAGATAACTTCTAAAAGCTTTTCTGACTTCCGGGAATTACAGCGGGGAGTTATAAACAATGTATGCAATCAAAAGTCCCTCCCCACCTAGACAGACATTCAGACACTGAGGAAGGGAGCTTTCCCATTACTATGTAAATGAGCTATTTGTAGTCATCTTTAGACTGAGGTAGCCATTAAGATAAAGAATTAAAAAAAACACCCACTAACAGCAAAAGTTTCAATCAGAAAAGATTGGATGTTATCATAATTTGTTTTCAAGCATTCTGCATATTTTGGAGCGTTTTCTAGAGCATCCCCCCTTTCTTTTCCTTCAAATTCCCCCCCCCCCCTTTGCTTTCCCTTTTCCCTCATTTTTTCTATTCTCTGTAGTCAGCTGACTACCATTTCAGTGTGGATGGATATTTAAACACAAAATGATTCCTTTTTCCTGCCCTAGTTCTCTCAACCACAGTAGCTTGATTATTTACTACAGTATTTTTTTGGACTGAGGATCCCAGCATTGAATCTGAAAACCCTACCTCAAAATCTGGGAAGATTTTGATTTTTGATTTGGAGTTCAAATCTGCACAATCCAAAATATTTCGATCCTAGTGACCATAGAGACATGCATGTTCATGTCTGAAGCCAGGGCTAGGGATCTGATTCTGTATTACTTGCTACTTTTACCCTCCAATATGTTATTCAAGAATTATACCAAAAGCATTTGCGTAAAAGCCTGTAAAAAATCATCTCAAGTACCACCCTGTTGGCCATTTCCTCTGAGGGAAATTGTTTATTATATAAATTTGCAATAATATGGCAAAGAAATAGAGCAGCATTTTTTAAAATCCAAATTATTAGCTCAACGATTTCTACAGGGCCTGGGCTGCTGTTTAATCTGCTTTTCATCTAAATAATAATACTGTTAAATGCAGCAATAATACTATTTCCTGAGGGAGGGGAGAGGGGGAGTTTTACAGAGAAAGGAAGCTACCGCCTAAATTGCAGTCCTGATTTCATCCTTGCGACTTTATTTCTTATTGTATACGATTTTTCTGAAAAAATCCAGCTCCCCGCTGCCCCACACAGCCTTTAGAGGGTGAATTTTCTTTGGTATTATTAAAGTGTCATTCTAGTCCAGTGGTTCTCAACATTTTTAGACTCAGCCCCCCCCTTGCTCAGCTTGAGATGTCCCTTGAAAAATGCCAGCTCTCGCTTTTTAACTACAGGAAGATAATGGCAATTTTTTCGTTGCAAACAACTCAGAAAGACCACAAGAAGGATGGAGCTAGACCAGGGGTCGGCCACCCCCCAGCACGTGTGCCAGAGCATGGCACATGAGGCTGTTTTGCTTGGCATGCCACAGCTGGCCCTGGTGCTGGGGGGCTGCCGCCAGCTGTGGAGCCCAGGCTGCTTGCAGCAGATGGCAGGGAGGCTGCAAGCCCTGCAAATGCAGCCTAGCCCAGCTCCCTTGCCTGTTCTTTGCAGTGGGGGTTATGTGCCCACTGCATGGGCTTCTCTCGGTGGGAGGGTGGGGCATGCTGTGCACTCCCTGCTTTGCAGTGCCCATGCCTGGCAGCCAGCAACAGCTCTCCTATCTTTCCCTCCCCTCCCAGCATGCTATCCCCGTGCATTTGGGGCTGGGGAGAGGGGTATGTTCATTTGAATGGTGGCTCTGGTTTGTAAATCTTCACTCTGTGTGAGGAAGTGGTTGCAAACATGCCATTTCTTTTGTGTGCACTCTGCACTTTTGTTCAGCTGATGCCTTGTGATTGAGATGGGGGGCACTGCCAGCCGGCCCCTGGAGTAGCTCCCTCTCCCGCTTGCACAGAGGTGATGATCCAAACAGAGCTCGGGCTGCTTGCAGCAGGCAGCCACAAGTTTGCAAGTGGTTGCACTGGGGCCCAGAGTCCCAGCCCAGCTCGTTGCTGGCTGTAGCTACATGTGCACCTCAGGAGCATGGTGGGGAAGGGGCTGGGACTGCACTGTCATGACAAGGGTTGGGCACCTCGCGGCTCCTCCATCTGCCCCTGACATGCCAACATCTTTGAAGTCCAAGTTGCGGGCTTTTTGGCACTTAGTCCAAAAATACTACCAACCCCTGAGCTAGATTGCTGTCAGTGGTGGCTCTCAGTGGTGGCAGTTGACAGAACAGTGGGCAATGGTCTCAAGTTGCACCCAGGGAAGTTTAGGTTGGATATTAGGAAAAACTCTCTCACGAGGAGGGTGGTGAAACACTGGAACAGGTTACCCAGAGAGGCTATGAAATCTCCACCCTTGGGGGCTTTTTAAGACCTAGATAGATAAAGCCTTGGCTGGGATGATCTAGCTGGGGCTGGTCCTGCTTGGAGCAGGGCATTGGACTAGATGTGACCTCCTGAGGTCCCTTCAACCCTCGTTTTCTATGCCTCTATAACAACAGGTCAAAATGTTTCTAACATTATGGATTCCTCTTTGAAATCCCTGGGTTTATCTTGTGAATCATGTTTATACACCTAACAGTGCTGACATTGTGTGGCACCTTGCAGCACCCTTGAAAGGATCTCAAGGCTCTCCAGGATGCTGCAGTTCCTGGCTGAGAATCACTGTTGTATTTTATGCTGTTCTATGTGCATGCTTATACTACGATCCTCACAGTAGTATCTGAGAGCCTTCTAATAGTTAATATTTGTCATCTCCCATCTCCCTACAGAGACGTGTATGCAGTGAAGTGTTCTTTGGGGGATTTTGTATTTAATTATGTATGCAACTATTGCTATGTATTTATGTTAGCAAACAGAGACAAAGAGATGGAGTGAATGGTGGTGAGGTTTGTGATAGCGTTTTGTTCCTGGGACAGTTTATGTCTCAGTCTTGGGCTAGCACCAAAGAAAGCTCCATCTCCTGCACTTCCATTTCTGTATCCGTCACCTAATCAGGCTCCCTATATTCAACACACTAAATGCCAAGTAGACAGGAAAAATTCATTGCATTCAGCAGAAGGAATTGGGTATTGCAATATTTAGTATCCTGAATGGATCAGCTGGTAGAGAGGCTGGAAGGTCCTGCAATAACCCCTGCTTGGTGGCCTCAGGACTGTGCTTTTGGAGTTCCCTGAGCAGTTGTACCGAAGGGCTCAATCTCAGCTTGATTTTCAACCAAACAAATGGTGTTATTTTAATATAGGCAGGCCATAAATGCCGACCTTCACAGAAGAAAGAAAATTAGTCCGGGCTGAGGGTGAAGCAGCAGCCTCAGCCTCTGGTCCCTGCACTCTCCTTTCTTTCCTAATTACAGGCCTGCTTTGTAGGTCTCTGTAAATATGGAACTATTCGATTTGGGTTCAGATTCAGCCGATTCAGATGCCAGCAATTCGATTCAGAGCTCCAAATCGGTTTCCCGCTTTGATTCGCCTGAATCGGCTCTGAAGCGGATTTGGAGATTTGGCCAAAGGTAGGGTATGATGGGGAATCAATGAAATATGTATTAACTTAGTTGTTTTTGTCTGATTTAGATGAAACTTGCAGGAGCGGTAGCCTATGTTGAGGGTATGAAGTCTGCCAAGTTTCAAGGAGATAGATGCAAGGGTTCGGGAGCAACTGCTAGCATCCCTGCGGTTTTGATCCCACTGTGGTGTAAAACATAGATGTGACATGAGTTTTGCTTTCAAGAATTTGGGGTGCAGTTTCCTTCAAGCCCCTGACCCTATCAACTTGAAACTTTGTCACACGTCATGCTCTTAGCAGAGGCTACCAGTCCTGCAAGTTTCATCTGAATCAAGCAAAAGACAACAAAGTTATAGCTATTTCATTGATTCCCCATTATACCCTATGGCCAAATCTCTGAATCTTTTCCGAATCGATTCAGAAGCCCCAAATCGATTTGGGAAGCCTAAAGCTTCCTGTGATTTGATTCAGATTCATAGATTAAGCCTCTGAATCACCTGAATCATCTCCGAATCCAAATCACGATCTGAAGATTTGCACAACCCTACGGCTTAAGGCTTCCTCTTTGCTACTGATCCAGAGGAAGAAACCAGGGAGGTTGGGGGGGGGGTGATCCATTGCTGTAGTCCAAGAGCTGGTATATTGAATCCCTCAAAGCCTAAGAGAGACAGTAGATCTATTAATTACAGTAGCGAATCAGGAGACAAGATCTTTCTTGCCTTTGCCACTGATTTTCTGTGTCCTTTGGCAGCTCTGTGTGCCTCAGCCCAGTCCAAAAGTATCTGGGTGTCGTGAGGCCTCCTGCAATTGTTTTGAGGTACTCGCACGATAGAGGCTGTATAAGGGTGAAGTGTCATTATTCTTATGCTTTGCCATGTTTGTGCATCAAAGAGAATGGGTTAAGGCATCAAAGATCTGGACAGCTATGTTAAGTTTCCTACAGAGCATCCAGGCCTTTCTGAGATGAGCCAGTCACTACTTTGCATACAGCAGCTTGGGTTCAAGACGTCTTTATTTCATCCCAAAGGCTCTACATTTCACACATAGCGGTATGGACCTGTTGGGATCCAGTATGCAGTCCATGTGTGCGCTACACTTATTTTCTTCCCACTGGATTGCAGCACTTACACATATTGTGTAATGGTTTAGATAGTGCTGGAGTCTAACACACGAGGTAGCTGATCTATAAAACATACGGCATTTTGAAATATTGATCTCTTCTATGCCAGTGAGTAGGAGATATTAGTGCAGCATGGGATTCCATTTGTAACACTGGGATTAGAGGCAGGGAAGTGGAAAATTGAATAGACCAGAATTTGGGAGAAGTGAAAAGTACAGCTGGCAGTATTACTAAAGGTGGAGAATAATAAATAAGGGGAAGTAGTAGTAGTAGTATTTTTTCTTAAATCTCACCATAGTCACAAAGGTAGCCAGGGTAAATGCATCCAAATGGATAGTTTTATCTGTTTGTTTTTAATTTAGCTCATAACATGATGAAGAGTGACATGAACTAGTACAAAGTAGAATGAAATTTAGAATAGGATAAACAGGAGGCTAACCAGTTTATCATAGAGCTGATACTGTAAACAGTGCTGTAAGTTATAAAATAAGAACAGACCTGAACTATCACCTACATCTCTGCTATGCATCATGCCCAAGGTACAAAAAACCTCTCCGACTAATTTTAAATATCTGCTAGTCAGATCCTCAGTTGCATATAGGATGATTTAAATCAGGTATGGCAGGCTTACCGATACAGCCTGGCACACCCGGGCTTGCAGAATCTTTGTTGCGATTGGTGGAGTACGTCCACCTATCAGGTAACTGCTGGGAAGGGGCTTGCCCTGCCCTTGCCCGAGGGGGGCGGCGGGGCAAAGAGCCCCAGACCTGGTCGTAGCCGGTACTTTGCAGGTCCAATAGCACTCCGGGGGCAGAGCCTCCAGAGAGAATAAAAGGAGCAGCATGCCCAGCATGCGGCAGACACGTCAGAGGATGACAAAGAGAGTGGGGCAGAAGAAGAGCTGGGGAGAGCTGCCCAGTGGGTGGAGCCAGTGCCCAGAAGAGCCCTGAAGACTCCAGCCCCAGTCTGACGCTATAGCCCCAGTGGTGCACAGCGCGCCACATGGGGCTGAGACCTTGGGTGCCGTTCAAGGCGGCGTGCGTCTGCAACCCTTGGCATGAGGCCAGGCATTTGGTGCACAGGCCGGTACATGGAGCGGTGCACAAGGCAGCTTGGGTCTGCAACCCCTGGCATGAGGCCAGGGACTCGGTGCATGGGCTGGTGCACAGGTTCAGGACTCTGTGAGCTGCATGAGGCAGTTGGCCAGGATGCGGTGTAGACAATGCTGCACAGAGTGACCCAGGAGGGATCGAGAGCCTCGAGAGACACAGGGCTGCAGCCACTGGCACAGGGTCAGCCGTGCGGTGCAGACAACTCTACACAGAGGGTCCGGGGAAGGGACCAAGCCCTGCTGCCACAAGAAGTGGCTTAGGTCTCTAAACCCCAGCAGACGGCAGAGCCCTTGGTGCACACCACGGTGCACACCTGTGGGGGGCGGCCCAGGGGGAGTCCGGGCCTGGGAGGATGGGGACCCCCCCATTCATGCCCACGGAGTTGTGAGTTGTTGGGGAAGGGATTCCCAGGGGGGGAGCTACCCCGGCTGCGAGGCAGTTTATCCTCCAGAAAGCTTGAGCTGGAAGGAGCTCCCAGAATCTGGGATTTTCTTAGGGAGGCGTCCCCTGGGCCTGCCACAGGCCAGGGGAGCATGGAGGATCTTCTCCTCCCCCGGCAGGCTGGAGCGCAATCAGTGTCCCCATGATCAGTCTGGGCCACGGGGCAATTACAGAATTAAGTTTAACCAGCTGTTGAAGTGCCCTACATTTTGTGGGAGAGCACCTCATATTTTGGGACACTGCGCCTTATATTTTGTGGACATTTTATCTTGGTATTTTAATAAAACGTTAAGTATAAACTTCTTAAGGGACATTGCTGCAACCCCTTCCCTGATGGTAACAAATACTTACCGACACTTACCTGTTCGTATTTGTGTTTGAATGTTGGTCAGCTGTGTTTATTTGTGTTTGCCTGTCTTTACTTGTCGTTTATCCATTTCAGATCAACTGATTATCAACCCCTTGCTTGCGGCTACCTGAAAGGTAGCCTTCATAGATTCATAGATGTTAGGGTCGGAAGGGACCTCAATAGATCATCGAGTCCGACCCCCTTCATTTGCAGGACATAGCAAGGTATGATAATTGTATACTTGTATATATATGTTTATTAATACCAATTTCCTTTAAATTCTGTATATATTAATCAGACTATTTAGTTAAGCATCCCTTGTCCCGGACTGACTCTATAGGGAGGAGAGGGATGTGGCATGCTGTTTGCAGAGCCCTCTCATAGCACACTTACCTGCCATCCATCCCTTTTATCTGGAGAGGGGAGCACATTTACGTGAGTGCACCCAGGTTACACAGGAAAGGACCTGGTCCATATTTTATTTTTCTGTTATTTTGTTTTCCAAGAAACACAGAAAAGGTTTTGTGGGAGAACAAGAGTGAAAATGAAGAAATTCAGAGATTGTAAGGCCTATTTGATCACACTATCTATCTAACTTCCTGCGGTAGAGAATTTAATCCCGTTATTCCAGTAATGAGCCCAAGAACTTGTGCGAGGCAAACCCAGCGCTGACTGGGAGAACTAAAGACATGGTGAAGCAACCATTTTGTTTGGTAGGTTGTTCCCATGGTCCATCACGCTCACTGATAAAAATGTGTATCATTTCCAATCTGACTTTGTCTGGCCTTAGCAAGTCAAAGGTCTTGATGTGCTTTTCTCCACTAGATTAAAGAATCCTTCTGTCCCTGGTATTTTCTCACTAGGAAAGTACTGATATGCTGTAATTAAATCAATCTGGAACTTCTTTTCGATAAATAAAGCAGACTGAGCTCCTTACATCTTTCACTGCCGCACATTTTTTTTCTCCAGTCACTTTTTATGTTTTGGAACAACAGTGGGCAAACTTTTTGGACTGTGGGCTGGGTGCGTAGTGCCAAATTGGTCCACAAACCATATCCAGTGCATAGGCAAGTGGTGCTGGACTAGCCAGGGCTTGATCGAGCTGTGCAGACTCAGGGCCCTCAGGCAGCCATGTGGGGTTTGGGAATTTGGCAGTGGGAGAGAGGTGGTTGTGTTAGTTGTCACTGCTCCCCACTTGCCCAATTTCTGGACCCATGGGGAGACCCGTAGGCCAGATTACATGGCTCTGCAGGCCAGATCTGACTTGCAGGCTGAGAGCCGAGCACCCCGGTTTTAAAGCAATCAACAGACTAGTCCAGTTCGGGGAAACCTGAAACACTACTTCACTCCTGCCTCCACTGATGCACCTCATTCCTTATTTCTATCAGAGAAGAACTGTATCAAAATACTGGAAGGCCATCTGTTCTTAAAGCATTTCTAACCATGAGTGGTAGCAAGAAATAAAATATAAAGACAGCATAGACCACGGGATTTACAAAACCCTTCAGGTTTGGTCTAACTGTGCTGCTATTAAGGTCTGTGGGATTTTTACAGCTGAAAACCCCAACTCATATTTCTTTCGGGTCTAAGTATTGTGGGGAACTGTGACAGCCCCCGAACAGCTTTGTAGTAACTGATGTCAAATATTGACTTTTTAGTGGCAGTTGCTGTACTGCTAATCTTAAAAGAGAGCAAGTCCCTATTCAATTTCTAGACTGAGAGTGTGCTTCAAAGCCCATCAAGTTCAGTGGAAAGACTGCTGCTGGCTTCAGTGGATTTTGGATCAGGCTATAACAAAAATGCATGAGAAAAAGGCATGAATGGTTAATATGTTAGCTCCTAGAAACTGGAGTGGTTTTAATAGGCTTGTGCCTTTTTAAATACTCCCTAGAACAGTACATTGGACAGGACCCTTGATCAATGGGTTTAGTCCTATACTTTTGCAACCAGATGGTGTAATATGCCTTTAAAAAAAAAATCATATCCTGGATATTTCAGACTGCGCTGTCAAAATTGGTGGCTACATTTGACCTTAGGCTATAGCAAAAACTCTATACCAAGATGATAGTCAGATTTCTATCATTTTAAATCTATTCCTCATGATGCCTTCTTGTCAGAGGTCCCTTTAAAAAAAAAGAAGAAAAGAAAGTGTGGGGGAAGAGAATTAGAGTTGGTTTGAAAATTCTTCTTTTTGTTGATAAACCAAAAAAACAGAAAATTCCCTCATTCAGAAAATCCCTCTTAAACCTAGTGAGGTTTTTTGTCCTCACCAGTCCTGTTCAAAAGCTGTTCCAGAACCTCGCTCCTCTAATGGTCAGAAACTTCCTTGCAGCTGAAATGCATTCATTTACTAGTCTAAACTTTATCCTCTGTGGGTCTGATTCAGTCTACACCCTTTAGTGGAAATACTCCTGTTCACTTCAATAAGCACATGGGATCCAATAGTACAACCAAACCTAGTATTTTTTTTTAGTAGATGCACTTAGGTAAGTCTGAAAGGAAATCTCAAGACTACAGGAGTAATCTACTCTTTTTCTTTAATTTTCTAAAATCAAATAGGCATCTTTTACATTTTGCAGAACAGAGGCAGAATTTGAGTTGTTGGCTCATTGATATTAAAAACACTATAGGAATAAACAAAAGCTTTGTAACTGGAGGTAGGGGCTGTCCAGTGAAATAAAGGGCATTTTATTGCATTTGGAGCACTTCATATCCTCATTCTTACATTTTGAGCTTATTTTCACATTTGTTATGACCAGCCATGATAACTGTCTATGGCACTGACTGGATACACACTACAGCTACACAAAGAAGTTACAGTGAGTTATGCTACAGCATAATCCTACATTGCATTCATTGAGGGAGAAGTTATGATCAGGCCACAGACTTGAGCCTGGGGCCTTGGCCTTACCAACACAAAGCTACTCATCTAGTCCCACCATGCCATGGCTAGGCATGAAGATAGGGCAAGGCTGGCCTGAAGCTTCTAGCTGGGCATAGCCATCCACCTACTCCCTATCGTTGGAGCAACTGGGCAAGTCAACACCCCCTCCACTTCCCCAGTATAAAACCCTGGACAGGAACAGGAAGTGTCTGGGCAACAGGGTTCAACCTAACTCAAGATTGCTTTGTTATACCCTCCAGCTTCTTCTCTGACTGCACTCTCTGCTGGTTTACCTGGCTTGCTCTCTGGCTCTGCTCCCTGCTTGACCTCTTGGCTTCCTGACTTGGCTCATTCATAGACCATGCTGTTGGGTTGACCTCCTAGGCTCCTAACTGGGCTTGTCCCTGGGTTGTGTTCCCCCCTCCCCACCCTGGTTGGCACCTTGATTCCCTGAGTGGCCCCAGACCTGGCCGCTCACAGCCTGGTGTGACAATTAGTTTGCATTTATAGCAGGTTAAGAGCATGCAGGGAGGCAGTTTCTGCACAGTAGAATAACATACTATACATTCACATCTTTGCCTTTTAAACTCAATCTGGAATTATCATCTCAAAACTGGAATTAGTGAGTAAAATTCGCAGTCTGTGTTATGCATGGGGTCACATTGAATGGTTATAATAGGCCCTCCCAGCCTTGAATCAATCTATTTATGAAACTATGAAAGTCCACATTGTTGCCTCCAGTTATATCTCAGCAGCAATATCATTCCCAGGGCCTGATTTTACACTTCACTGCACTGTACCATTCTCTCTTTCAGTAATACCAGTACATTGGCAGTTTGCAAATACCAATCAGGCCATTTCCAAAACTGGGGAGAATGAACAAGGACCAGGATTTCAAACAAAATCTTTAGGATGTTCACTGTTCTGTATGTTAGGTCATAATTCAGCTAGATGCTGAAGCACTTTTCCGCTTTCATGCACACATGTGATCCTACTGGAGTCACAGCTTCTAGACCTTCCCCATTACTGATGAAAAAACACACACACAGTGCTTAAAAGAAATCTGTCCAATTATCCATCCAAACCCAGTGAGGGAACAGAGAGGCTGAAGGATGGGAATATGAAAGAAGTACGTATTAGAGATCTATTCTATTCTCTGTAGATCCTTATACCACCTAGTAGTATCTCAGCAGTTTTCAACATGAACTAGCAAAGTGACTAATGGCCAGATTTTATTCCATTTATAAGGTGTGTAAATTGAAACGCGATGCTACATTATTCCACCCTGTTTAAGTCTGTGAAAAAACGTTAAGGCAAAAGGTGCATAAGTCCTCCTCCTCCTCACTGATTTTTTTTGTGCCTCATTCTTACGGGTCACATGAAGGCATCTAACCAAAGTCGATGCATTCATGGATTTTCAGGAATTAAAGAGTGAGGAATAAAATCACATATGAGCACCTAAATCCCTGTAGATGCCTAATAGGTAGAATGGAGTCTGGCCCTCACAGTTTCCATGTGTGGTCCGAGCTCTCATACCATGCGTCCAGAGGGAGAATTGCAAAGCTAGGATCTAGTGTTGTTTTTGTAGAGTCTCCTTTTATGAACTACTTTGGGGTTATGTTAGGGAAGGCATGTCAAAATGTGTCTGGCCACTGAACAGACGCTTTGCAACGGCCTTTAGTTCCTGTGGGAATTCTGCAGTATCAGACTAGACCTCCATTAAGTTTTGTCTCTGCCGTGAAGTCAGGGGTGACCTTGACCATGTAGGTCTTTGGTATCAACAGTTTGACCATGTTGAACAGTACACCAAGGCAAAGGCGGTCAGTCAAAGGGCATGTGTATGTGCAGGAATGACCTAGTTTCAAGAAAGGGAAGAGAACGATACATCTCTTGAATGTTGGCATTGAATTTAAAGGAGTTACATAGCTGAGAAAGATGATTTTTCAACAGCATTTTGAACTGGCTGCTGGTGGAGGGAAACATTGGGGCCCAAGGTTAGCATCAAAATAAGCTGAGATGACCGGACTGTTGCAGTAGAATTGGGAATGGCACAAGTGAGTGATTTGGCTGTCAGGAAAGAAAGGAAAGGGCAGGTCTTAGAGATGCTGTGGAGGAAAATGTGATGGGGTTTAGCCAGAGTTTGGGCATGTGGGCTGAAGTTATCCATAGGTTATGGATCTGACTGCCGTGGAAGAGAGAGAAGACAGCAGGCGGGGTGGAGATCATGATCCATGTGGTCTCCCACCCCTTTTTTAATGAGCTGAAACCTCCTACACAGCAGTTGTGATTGCATCAGTCTTAAAAATAATGCATTGGCTTTATTTATTTCCCTTTTTGTTTTCAGTTAACAAGTCATAGTAATCTTAGCACAGGGCATTTCCTGGGGGATTTACAGTGAGCTGGGGTTACTGGCCTGCCATTATATCTATGACTCTGAA
Source organism: Alligator mississippiensis (assembly GCF_030867095.1). Lineage (NCBI taxonomy): Eukaryota > Metazoa > Chordata > Crocodylia > Alligatoridae > Alligator > Alligator mississippiensis. The sequence goes on from NC_081827.1 coordinate 249,343,230, forward strand.
GTCCTTCTAGATGGTCATTAGTTTCCAGTAGAATGCCCTGTATTGTTGCTTGTTATTGCTTAAGTATGCTGAACTCCTTTCTGGAATTTAAGAGCACTAGATATTTAATATTTGTAATAGAGGTAATAGTACATGGTCTCTGCTGGCACAAGTTCACCGATGTCAGTGGAACTGTGCCAATTAATAGAGAACTTGTCCCTGCATCCAGAACAAGGAAGGAGGGAAGAGCAAGTTGTGTTAGAGTCTTATGATCTGGGAACAAATAACAACACAACTACCGTGATGACTTGCCCCATCCCCTGCTTCTTCAAAGAGCAGACCTTGGAAAATGAGGACCAGCATCTGCTTACCCTGAAAAATATTGACTTTTCATCAAGATCAAACACCACTTCCACTATGAACTAAGTTGTCAAAAAATTGGGTTTTTTTAAGGTTTATTGACAAAAAGAAGAGTTTTCAAACCAACTTTAATTCTCTTCCTTTAGCTTCACCCACACGTTCTTTTTTTTTTTTTTTTTAAGGTGACCTCTGTCAAGAAGGCATCATGAGTGTAACAGGGCGCCATCCCCAAGGGTGGTCGAGAACTGCTGGAGGCACCCCAGAGTCCCCTTTATTTGGATTTGCTTCTGGGAACAGTCTCCCCATTCATTCGTCTGCCATGTCTTGATGTTTTTTTGGGGTCACAAAAGGGAGGCTGCCCCAGGGGCTTCCCAGTTCTGGTCTTCATTCCCAAACACACCCAGGAGGTGAGGAGCTCCTGTCTTAAAGGCTAATTGCATGGCTCCATACCACACCTGCACCATGCCCTATGCCTCACAGATGTTACACAGAGGTTGTTCCCTCTGTTGGGGTCTCTGCCTACTTGGCCTGGACACCTTTAATCTGGCTAGGCCTTCCAGCCTAGGCCCACTGTGCTGGACCTGGCTCCAAGACACTAGCTCAACTCAGTCTGTTCCAGTCACCAGGCCCTGGCCCTTGTCTGCTGTGCCCCTTTGGCACCAGGCTCTCTAGACCCTGTGTAGCTGCACCCCTGTGTCTGCTGTACCCGTCTGGTGCTTGGCCCCCTGGCTCTATGTGGTTGTGCCCCTTGGGTGCCGGGCTCTTGGACCCATGTCTGGTTGCGCCCTTCTGGGCACTAATAAGGACTCCATCTCCCCTTATAGCCTCATCCTATTCCACCAGTTTTAAAAATACAAGATATGGAGAAACAAAATAATAGAGGCAGCGTCCCTACTTACCCTGTATCTCTTCCTCTCTGGGTCACTATCTGGTACTTCAGCCTGTGGGGCTGGTTTCCAGGTTCCTGGAGCATCCAGGATTTTTATTCTTTTTTAAATATATTTTTAAAAAATATATTCCTGCCAAGTGGCCCCTGTGGTTCACTTGGCAGTTGAAAGCACACTAAAAACCCATTATACAGTTCGTACTGTGTGTCTGCGCACCCACACACCCATCTCAGGCTCTCCCTGCTTTCTAGCAACAGGGTTAGGGGTTCCTGTTACAATGAGGAGTAGATTTAAAATGAGAGACATGTGACTATCATCTTGGTATCAAAGTGGAAGGGATACCTGTGGATAATTCTGTTATCAACTAGGTATAGTGAAGTGGCCAAGAAGGGAGAGAGATCTATTCTATAAAGTACCTGTTTTTTTATCTAAATGTTGAAATGTGACTAGACGGCATCAAGGTAAAGCAGACATCAGTTGATACCAATGCTTAATACATAGCAGAACTACCGCTCTTCCACAAGTAATTTGCTCTGTATGAAAAGTAAGGAAACTGAGAAAATACTCTTATAATTTAAACCTTTTCAGACAGTCTTGACCACAACATTTTGCCATACATCCTGCTCTTGAGGTTTAGTACTGTCCCATAACTAAGGACCTTTCTTTACAAACATTCCACCTCTGTTTTACTTATGAGTTGAAGAAAACAAGACACCAGTTGGGGATGGTATGGGTTGAATGACGTATACTAGGTCTATGTCATCTAATAACCATGAACAAAGATTGTGTATAGCTGAGTAAAGGAAGGGTAGAAAGACCTGGTCAGGAAGCAGTGGAAGAAGAGGAGAGTAAAGAGGGAGGATTTAGAGAAGGAGAGGAGGCAAATTAATGTCTTGGGGTTAAGACACTCAACTGAGACTCAGGATAATTGGCTTTGTCAAAGACTGTCCCAAACCTTGCACAGAGATTTTCAAAGGCGCAGAAGACAATTGTGTCAGCCAATTTCCAGTGACTTTCAATTTCCTGTCCTATTTCTCTGGGCACTAATTGCCCCTCTGCCTAGTGGGAGCCATTCAACTTTCTCTGCCAGTCTGTTTTGTTTATTCAAAGTGGAAGCCTTCCACACAGAGCAACTAGCACAAAGGGGCCTGTAGCCACTACAATGCCCCCCATACTAGTTATAATGTCCATAATAATGCTAAGAATACTACCCATAATGTGGGTAATCCTGTTAATAGTAATAACAATGAAGAAAAAAGAAAACATGGTGACAAAGAGAGTCAGGAGAGGAAAGGAATGAAGTCTTAACCTCCTAGTCCCATACTACCTATTGCAACTAGACTCGGCAGCCATCAAATTGCTTATTGCCCTATTTGCAAAGAAATGGGCCCTCCTTTAGCACTCCTGGGACTTTCTGCTTTTGGAAAAATACCCATCGAATCACACAGTCCAAACTGCAGCTCCTTCCATAGCTTCCTTGCTTCCTAAACTGGGTGACATTGTTTCCACCCTCTCTTGGGAAAGCCTGCACATCCCAGGTTATGGTTTGTGCTAGATGGAGTTGAACCGAGCAGGCCACAGCTAGTTCAGAGTAAAGCCGTCAAGAGTACAGTTACAGCACCTACATTTCACTATGAAGAATATTTTAATCTTCCCGGATTGTAGAAATAAGTGCAATGGAGACAAATCCCAATTCATCCATGTTCTGTCTTCCTACAACCTGCAAGGGATTCATCCTAGTGATGGTTGTGGTTGGAATACAAGCAGCCCACTCCTTGGTGACTAATGGGCTCGCACAAAAGTTAAATCATTCTCATCACGGAGAGTTATCATTTCTACTGCACTGCAGTGATAATTATCTAAATAAGTAATAAGTGAGGTGCTTCCGTTCTTGTTGCTGGGCTCGCATTGCTCAGTTTGGAAACATTCGGAAGATCTGCATTGACATAAAATCTTAAATAAATAGCAATCATAAAATTTACATAATGGAGCAAGAGTGCAGGAAGCTGTACAAACCAAGATGCTGGAACCCATGACAGAATACTCCCATGCAAATGTATTTATATTCCTGGCTGCTTAATCAAGGGATTGAAAAGGAAGGAATAAAAATAAGGTCTTGTAAAAATCTATTTGAAAATGCAGTATTCTCTGAGAAGTCAGGAGGGAATGGAAGAAATTTTCAGGGAAAGAGGGGATGTACAGCCAGGCCACCCTGCAGCTCAAGTGCGATTGTCTGCTGTGTCTGATATGGCAACAAAAACCAGGACAAGCAGGGAGATGCAAGCTTATACCTTCATTAGGGCAAGGCTCAAGAAGGGAGCTGCAAATGACATTCAGTGTCATTGTGCTTTTAAAAGAGGGAGTTACGCTTCTTCTGTGCATGTGCAGTCTGCAATGGGGTTGTTGTGTAATGGGGTGGAAGAGTTTGAATGGAATTAGATCTAAAGGAGACCGAGTAAGTCTAGAGGGAATCCTAACTGGGCCACTGCATGCATGTAAAATGTCAAGGAGCTGAGCAGTGGAAGGAGGTGTAACATAAATCTGGACTGGATGTCTGTCTTAAAGACATGCAGTTGCTCAGGGCTTGATGAAGCAAAACAGGTGAGCTTCTTTGATCTGTGTTATACATGAGGTTAGACAAGGGCCATGTGTACGTGGCACCAGGCAGTGCAATGCAGAGATAACTGAGCTAGCTCTAAACCAGCTAGCTTTCATGGCACTTCACTGAACATAGCCTAGATGATTGTGAAGTGTCTTTGGGTCTTAAAATCTGTGACCGTGTGAGCTCGGACGTAGTCCAGCTGCCCCCCTTGCAAAGCTCAGGGACGTCCACAGGATGGATTTTAGTTTTTTCCTTTCAGTATTCTTTGGATTATGAAATATTTCAACAAGCAACTCTAAATGCCAACCACAGCTTTCATAGAAGGCACTGACTGAGCTTTTGCGAGAGCCACATGGCATATGGAAACAACATATGGAAACCTGCTGACATCAAGAAGAGAGGAGAGAAGTGGAGATGAGTGATGAACTTCCTGGAAACATTTAAAAGCTGAGCCACTGTCATCTGCAGAATTCCTGATGGAGCATGTAGAGATTGATGTGAATTCAAGACGTTTCCAAAACTATCCATCACCGGAAAGATAGCGAGGTGCTAGACATGAACCATATGTCAACCAAATTTTGCACAAAGATGCCTTGCCTTCTGAGAAAAGAAGTGTGAAATCATTAGCTCATCCCAGAACTTGTGGAAAGCAAGGGATTGTCATGTAACCACACAAAGAAATTTACCTTGAAACATTGCACCAGCTAATGAGTTTTTCACGCTGATGTTTACAGCAAGGGAAGGTTTTGCATTTTCATCTCAAAGAGAATCAGAGGGGTAGTTGAAAAACATCTGTAAGATCAGCAGGGGTGAATTTGGCGCCTCTGTGCAGAGACGTTACATCCACTTCAACAATTCATCACACAATGGCAGTCCTGGATCCAATAGTAATTAGTGTTTAATTGACTTTACTGGCACATTCAGTGGTTTACACCTCCTCTAATTATGGAGCATTCTTTGTGGACTTGCATTTTCATCACAGCGGATTTTTCCCAGCGCTTCATCTGCATTAGGATGGCTCAAGGTGTGGTGTTAAAATTGATGGATCGTTTTAGAAACCAGCCCTGGCATCTGTCAGTCAAAAGAATAACATAGAAACCATAGTGCCTTTCATCAGAGAATCCCAAACCACTTTGCAAAGTAAATAATAATAAAACAGATGAACATTTAGTGGAAGTGTGGCATCAAAGATGACACATATCACATTAAAAATATATTCTGCTTCAAAACATTCCCACTATCTAGCCATAGCAAGGGTTTATTGCATACAATGATGAAAGAGTTGTCTGCTTTCATAGCCCTTGTAATTAGTGATTCTCTTCCAATTACCTTCAAGCTTGGCAGCCTGTGCTAATATTAGTCCTGCTTGCTCCTCTTTCCTATAGCATTGTGCTGTCACATTGTAGTGCCATGGTGATTATGGAAGTGGTTGGTCTCCTGGGGTCTGATTTATTGCTGGTTGAATTCAATAGTGAACTTTATTCTGATTTTAGTGGACACATTAGTGAAGTTTTGCCTGTTCCTTTATGCTGTTTCATTTCCCTTTTTAAGTGGGCTCACGTTTCAGGACCCTCTCCTTGAGCATTATGTACGGTTTCTAGCCAGCGACGGTCACTGTTTGGATGAAGCCAAAGATCCAAATTATTGTATGATGCAGGTAATTAAGCCAGGCTTTAGGATTAGCTTGAATAATAAACAGCAGCTGGTTTTGCGCATGATTTTGGTTGCTCTCCATCGAATGACACACGACGCAGCACAGGAAACAGAGCAATCAAATGCCTGTTGGGGGAAGGAATTACAGCATGGAAAGATTTGGCTCGGCACCTTTGGAAGTTGTTTGTTTGGCTTCTCATTTGGAAGTGTTGAAAGTATCAGAGATTTGCCATCAAGCCAGGCTATGTAGCTTTTTTTCGTGAAAGGATTGAAAAATGGAATATCGATTGGGCTAAAGTCCACTTAGCTGAGGTTGGTATGTGGATGGCTGCTGGGGCTGGTGGAAGCAAGAGCTTGCAGAGCTTTTCCTCATGTCTTAGCTGGCTCTAAATAGGATTAACAGACCCTGACTTTAAAGGAGACCTAGATTCAGTTGCTGAATAAAACAAGCAATAATTACCAGCTAAATTCTGATCGATTTCCAAGCAATTGAATCAGTTTCTCAAGGAAAGAAAAAAAAAGACCTTTAAACTGCTCCTGCTTCTGATAGTTCATTTTGCAAGCTAGCCTATTGATTCTCACTTGAGATCAGAGAGGAACTAAACTAATGTACAGGTGACTTCTTTGCATGATACTACTTTTCTACCCTTGTGCTATCCAATCTGGAAGAAGCGTGCCCATATGCACGTAGTGACAGTGGTCCTGATTTTCAGTATGTTTGCATGGGGGAAGAGTCCACAAAAGTTTTTCTTCCCTCCTCCGCTCTCTTTTCTCTTCTGCTTATTCTCTCCCGCACACCCTGTGCAAGGGCAGTCACACTTGTGGAAATTGGGCTCTTTATGGAGTGATAATAGAGTCCTGGGCCAACGCACCTGACAGAAAGGACTAGATGGCAGGACTAAGGGGATAAGAGTAAAGGTTGGGCTCCTGTAGGGAAGGCAGATTATAACCCTGAATCTGGCTACATGTCTCTCTCCTTTATACTACAGACAGGGCGGATAGGGGCACACGGGACAGATCGCCGTCAGGATCAACCTCAAAGCCAGGCTTACCAGCTCTAGTAGGATGGTGGCATGTGTGTGCAGACTTCCTTTGCACTGGGATGATGGTGCAAGAATGATGCTGCCTCTTTGAAGCACAGATTTTCCCTCTGATCTTCCATTTGAAGCTGTTGTGCAAGCCCCCTGCCCCATTCACTGCTGGCTATCCACACGCTCTCCCCTGCTAATTGGACTTCAACGTGAAGCAGCATTGATCTTTGATGTCCCCCTTTAGTCCTTTCATGAAAAAAAAAGGTATATTTTTTATCGCTTTCAGAAGCCAAACAAACCACTTTCAAACTGCTGCGCCAAACCACTCCATGGTGTCACTCCACCTCCCTCTGCCATTCCCACCAAATCAGGGGTGGTATTGGCCTGCTCCCTTTTCTTTCCGATATTGTGTGCTGTTTGATTCAGAACAATCCTACATCATAGACAAAACCAGCTGCTGCTTATTATGCCAATTAATCCTGAAACCTGGCATCTTTCACTGCATCACACACTAATTTTGACTGCCAATGGTACTGAACTGCAGTGGTTTTGTATACAGACACAGTTCTGCTATCATCTAGGATGGGGTGGCCAACCTGCAGCTCTAGAGCCACGTGTGGCTCTTCAGAAGTTAATATGCATTTCCTTGAATCTTTGCACAAGTACACAGTGACCAGTGTCCAAATGATCACCAAATGGAAGCTGGTACCGTGTGCTTGTGCAAAGATGAAAGGAGATGCATATTAATTTCTGAAGAGTCGCATGTGGCTCCGGAGCCGCAGGTTGGCCGCCCCTGATCTAGGTAGAGACTCCTCAGCTATTACAGCACAGATCTTTTCCTGCTATTACTGCTTTCTGTTTGAGGTTTGCTGGACTTTCCCAGCACATACCATCAGCCACACCTATGTTATGGGCTCATTAGAAGTTAATGTTATGGCACAGTGCAGCGAGTAGCTTGTTCCTGTGTGGCCACTGAGCACATACTGACTCTAATTGTGCAATAGCTTAATACCAATGTCCAGGTACAATTCAAGGTGTTGATGTTGATCTTTAAACTCCTGCAGTAACTACAGGAGCAATCGCCTCCTTTTAACCATTATCAATGACTGGTGGGACTCAAAAGAGCCATCCGTAGACCTGATTTCCTAAGGGAAAGCTGAAGGATGTTTTCAAAAGGGTGAGATGCACTTGGGAAGTCTTCTTCCACTCCAGGCCAGTATTTTTTGACAAATAATTTTTCCCTGGTATTTATATATGCACATATTCAGCTAGCCTGAACTGGCTTTCTGAATCCTGTTTCCTTTTCCATTCCATGTTGACCTGTACTAGAACTGCAATGCTGTGTTTGCCTCGCTGAAATCCCAGGAGTTGAAATAGCTGTAATTAAAGGTTTTCAGTTACAGGGCTGTCAAAGCCTTTTGAGTATCTGTTTTGGCAAATGCTTCAAATCCTAGAGCAATATTAAATAGACCATCTGTTAGCCTTCATTAGGCTTTCTCTCATCAACAGCACTATTAAATATAACTGAGCATACTAAAAGAAACCTTGACATCTGGGCTTTCAATTGGAACATTGATCAATATTAATAATGAAATGACTTCACCTGAATTCATTATTAATGGAAAGTTAAATACAGCATAAATATGGATGTTGTGCCCTACAACACACCTATAATCTGACTAATCTAAATGGTATAGAGAAACCCAACTTCATTACTATTCATGTCCATAATGATGCAGATACCTAAACACCTCTATGGCCACAGTGGTGCTCTGAATATACTTAAAGGATAGACCTTTGCTTCCTTTTGTATCATCCACATTACAGGAGGAAGGAGGTAGAGGCCTGCTGAACACAAGAGTTGTCATAGGAACCTAGGACTAGACAAGATCTTCATTATTCAGTCCAGTCCTCAATGAGTCCTCTTTAGTTGGAAGACTGTGTAGGAAAAATTAGTTACCTTGAAACACACTGGGGAGGCATTATAAGAAAGCAAGTGCATGTGTGCAATCAATGAGCCTGAAGCATCTGTCCTAAACTAAATGTCCAGAATTATGGTGAAGATGGTGAAACTTTTGATGAAACTTTTCTTTATTAGTGAATCAAAACCCTATATGTGAGCTACCATGAACAATACCTGAACAAGCCTTTTCTTTTTACACAAAAGTACTGAATGAATGTGTAGACAAGGTTCTTTGGGTAAATCTGATATCTTTTATTATGAATTTAGTATGAAGTTGTGGCACCCATATGACAGTGGGTTTTGCCTGTTGTACCTGAGGCACTATGCAGCAGCAAAGCAACTAAACTCATCAATAAGAGTAAAATCCTTTTGGATTTAATGGGGGCATGATTTCACCCTAGAACAGGTAAAATAAGCTTATAAACATTAGCATAGGAAATGCTAAGAGGTGGTTACACATATAGTGCACTTCCCAAAATTTCCCGCTTATGTTTCTTATTGTGCCAAGGTCTCTATGTGATTGTAGATGCATCATTTAGTGAGCTAAGGAAATGAAGACTAGATAAAAGGTGGATACACAACTGGTTTACTCACTGAGCACAATGAGTCATCACCAGTAGCTCAATGTCTAGTTGAGAGGAGGTATTGAGTTGGGTTCCCCAGGTGTCTGCCTTGAGCCTGGTATTGTTTAATATCTTCAATAACGATTTGGAGGATCAGGTTGAGCGAACACTTCGGAAATTCGCAGCACAACAGATTGGGGGGAGTTGCAAACATTGCAAAAGGTAGGACTAGGATTCAGAATGACCTGGATAAACTGGAGGAATGGCACAAAACCTATAGGATGAGATTCAACAAGACAAGTGCAAAGTCCTGCAGTTGAGGTGGAACAATCACATGTACAACTACAGACTTGGGAATGACTGACTAAGCTGTAGTACTACAGAAAAGGACCTGGGAGTCACAATAGACCATAAGCTGATCATAAATAGACAGTCATGTTGCAAAAAAAAGCCAATAGCATTTTGTATTGTATTATTAGGAGCACTGCTTGCAAATCAAGGGAAGTGATCCTTCTGCTCTATTTGGCATTGCTGAGGTCTCACCTGGAGCATTGTGTCCAGTTTCAGATCCACAACTTCAAAAAAGATGTAGGCATACTAGAAAAAGAGTCCCGTGGAGAGTGACAAAAATGATTAGAGGTCTGGAAAACATACTTTACAAGGAAACGCTGAACGAACTAGGATTATGAAGTCTAGAGGGGGTATTTGATAACAGTCTTCAAATACCTGAAGGGTGGTTATGTGAAGGATGGAGATAGATGCCAAAAGGGACAGTACAAAGAGCAGTGGTCTTTAATTGCAGCAATTTCAATTGTATACATTATAAAGAACAGTTTCACTACGAGGGTGGTTAATTATCAGAACAGGTTACCCAGAGAGATTGTGGATCATGTTTAAGAGCAGGTTAGACATCCTCAGATGCGTTTAAGAGCAGGTTAGACAAACACTTTACTGGAGCAAGGGGATGCCTTGAGGAAGGGGATGGACTAGATGACCTCCTGGAGTCCCTACCAACCCTATTATTTTATGATTCAGTGTTTCTAGCCTAGGGAACCATTGGCTGCTTATCTGTAAAATGAATAAAACAACACTTACCCTGAAGGGATGTTGTGAAAATAAGTTGACACTTTGATCTGTCTGCATGAGATTCATTTTGAATTATATGAACTGCATAGGTCCAGCTCTTACCATTAGTTTTTGCTAGATGAAACTTCCAAAAATTGGGATTCTCATTCTCTACCTAAAAGATTGATAAGTAGAACAAGCTCTGAGATTGAAAACATCACCTACCAAATTGTCACATCATCAATCAAAACCGTAAAGAAACGGAGTTTCAGGAGGGAGAAGGAAATCTTTGCTCTCACGCTGGTTTATGTACAATCTTTGCAGCACCCGAGTCATGCCAAAAAAATTGTATTCATGTATGTAACATAGCAAAATGCAAGTGTGTGTATATATATACACACACATATATCTATATCTATATATATATAAATAAAGCATTCCAAATACAAGTATATAAAAAAAAATCCCCAAGATAGCACCATGAGTAAGACTCCAAAGTAAGGTTTTCCTTTCTGCAGAACCAGTCCTTTGGAAAGAAAAAAACCCCATCCACATATTTATACCCTCTTACCAGTAAAACCAATTCACATTTCATCACTTCAGTTTCATGCATAATACTACAACATAATCTTGAATACAGTAAGTCATACACTTAGTTGGTGGAAATTGCCTCCAATAGAAATATACTTCTTTATGCCACACAAAGGTCTGGCCCAACAGTTTGCTTGATTTCCTTAATAATGCAAACAAATGAAGCAAGCTAATTTCAGTTCTGCTCTTATTTCCCTCAAATCTTTATGAAAGCTCTCCAGGCCTTCGCACTTCGGAGGTTATTCAATTTTAATTTTATGGCAATTTAACCTTATGCGAGTAAAGATGATCAATTTCCTTCCAGCTGTCAGAGAAAAATGTAGCACACCTGAGGTCAGAATTTGTTGCTATTTGCAGAGGTTTCTAAAGATTTCTTAAGCAGTTACATATATTTATTGTCATGCCTTTCTAAAGCTTTCTAGCTGTTACCCGATGTTTGTGATGAGGCAGGTGAACAAAACAGACTGTATAAATCAAACTTGAATGTGCTTTTGTTCCCTTTCCATCTCCAGATGAAACGCACAGAGCTCCCAAAAAAAGCAATATAGAAAGAGTCAATCTTTCTTATTCCCTAAACCTCTTTGACAATTGTAATTTCCTGAGATTATGGATTAACTCTTCAGTTGATGTAAATCACCATATCTCCATTCAAGTCAATGGAGTTATATAGGTTTGCAGGAGCAGAGACCCTCTCCGAACGTAAATCGAACAGTGCTAAACTCAGACACTACAAGTAAGATGCATCACAAAAGCGTCTATCTGTGGGCCATTTTGGTAATTCACAGCACATTACAGTGTCCTTAATGTAATGGTTAAAGACTTTAAAATCATTTTCCAGGTGTAAAGTGCCAGAAGACAATGCGAGACCCAGGAAAACAAAATGCAACAAGAAGTCCATCAGCAAGGAGGCTACTGTGGTCCAGTCACGCATGACGTCTCACCACGGAGGTGATAATTTGCTATATCTCTGCTGCAGCATCCATTGGTGAGACTTGAACTAGGGGGTCTCTGAGGGTCTCTGACAACTTGTAGCAGAAAGCCCATGCAAGGGTGGCAGAGGAAACAGTGCCTTCCTGCCCCAAGGGTGAATCCCCATGTATCAGGGAAGTCCAGCCCTGCAATGAGAGAGGGAATAGGACTTTTGTAGGCAGACTGTTGCAACAGCCAGTCTCAGCAAGAACTCCAGTTTGGCAGCCTGGGCCTGCTAAAATCCTTGGGAAGGCTGTTGGGCAAGAACAACCCAACAACCTGTTAGGCCGAGTTGAAACCTCTGGGTACATCTCCAGCAGCAGCAGTCAGCCAAGCCTACAGGCTGTAGAGGAAGGAGCTGGGAGGCAGAGCCAGCTGCCAGGGGAAAGGTGGTCTCCTGGGATGGGGGAATCCAGGCCACTCCTCATGAAGGTGACAATGGTTATGACCCTGAGGGGTTTGAGTCTGAGTTAGAACCGGATGGTTAATCCTGGGTATGTTGGTTTTCATTTCTTTATTTAAGTTTGTAACTGGAGGGCTGTAGGGGAGGTCTGGAGGCCACGGAGAACTGTGCCAGGGGTACTTTGTGCTTGTGAGATGTATGAGGCTGAGGCCCTGGAACCCAAAGTCTAGGGCAGGGACCTGGTGTGAGGTGGCTCAGCCAAATAAAAAAGGGCAGAGAAGACTGAAAAGTCCAGACAAGGGACTTAAGGGCCCAGTCTCTATTTGGGACAAAGAAATCCCCTACAAAATGGTAAATGAGACTCATCTGCAAGGCCACAGTCCACACTTCTAGCCCTACATGCAACTAAGAACCTTTTAAAGGGATGTACACCCATGAGGTGGGGCATAGAAGTAAAAAGCACCAATGAATAGACCCCTTGGCCCCTATGGGCAGCCTTGGCTTCACATATGCAACATCAAGTCGTGGCAGGTGAGAGATAGGTGGTGGAAGAGGCTGGCGGCTGGGCAGGCTGGTTTGGCCATTGGGGGTGCCAGAATCCAGGGGGGCAGAATACCCAGGCCTGTCACCTCCTTACTCTGGTGTGGTAGCTTTTCCTGTTGCACAGGTGACTAACTAATTTGTGGTGAGGTGAAGTGACTTCTCAAGTCTACAAGGTGGCTCAGTGGCAGAGTCAGTAACACAGCCTAGGAGTCCTGACTCCTAATACCTCTCCCTAAATGGTGAATGGTAGTCTCAAACGGGCACCTGACAGCATATTTAAGATCAATTTTGAATGCTGTTAGATCTCTTCCCCTAACTAATTTACAATGGGTTTTTATAAACTTCCATGTCAGTTGGAGCTTGACCTTTGGCATTTACAAGTCTGGAGGAGAAAGGAGTAATAAGTATTAAGGCAGGAGGGACATTGCTATTCTAAAGGAATTCGCACAAATTCTCAAGGAAGTTGCTTCTCTCATACTGGGAGCTACCCAGAGATTTAATTTCTGCTGCGGTTTCCTGAGAAGTTGTGTAGATGTTTAATAACTGAAACAAACAAACAAATGAAAAACCCCTGGACGTCATTAAATCAATTACTAATTGTTTATGTAAAACACACCGGTTTCATGGACCCAAAACATTAAACAAGTGCTGCAGAATCTATTTACAAGGTATTGACCTTCACGGCTTGCCAGGTATGGTTTGGCATGCTCAATGAAGACGGGGACTTTTCCAAATCTATGCTGCTTTCCCAGTGCCTTACCTAAATAAGAATACTTAGGAAGGCAAGGTGAAACAGCGACCATAAGCAAATAATTCAGGACACATGAAGGATGTTTACATCATAGTTATGCTTGGAGATGCGCGCGTGCGTGTGTGCGTGCGTGGGGGGGGGGAGGGTGAATGACACCATATGCCCCCCCCTGCATTTCCATTCCCTGTCTGATAGCCAGATCATATGTTAAAAAAATACTTTGTGCTTTCAGCACCCATGAGGAGGCCAGATGACCTGACCCCACAGGCTGGATTTGGCTCCCAGGCCACCGATGTCAACAGGGTTGCTTGCAAAGAAGGGTACCTCCACATGTGAGTTAAGGGAACATGATCTATTGATGATCATCACTTATTACAGTACTGCCTGGGGAACTGAAGAAGAATAGGACCCTTTTGTGCTAGGTGCTGGGCAAAAATCTATATAAATCAATATAGACATTGGATTGATGACTCATTACAACCTTCCTGGCATCTGATTCACCAGAGACCTGCCAGACCAGACCTCTTACACTTGCATCTATCCAAAGAACCTGACCTGCCTACGTCCTTACACCAACACGGCTACAACCAAAAACCTAGTAACAGTCTCTGCCTGTGGAAGCTCACAGTCTAAATAGACAAGACAGAGAAAAAGGTTGATAGGAACTGGCCTGATTTGGGGGGAGGGGTTGTTTGCTTTGAATATATGTTGGTAGGATTTTTGTTAGGGAGAAGTTTAAGTGGAGGAAAAGGCAAGGGAAGGAGAAGATATGGAAAGGTGATGGAAAGCATGGGAGAAAAAGGGAGGTTGAACGACAACGGTATGGAGGACAGGTGCAATGAGGCTGAGGTGAAGAGACTGTGTCAGAGGGCAGCAAGAGCCAATGGCTGATCAGCACAGGAAGGAAGTGAACCCTGGAAAGCCATGTGATGATGGGAAGTGTCTGCCAGTCTCTCCAGTAGCACCTTATGAAGCTGCTTTTGTGGCTACTCTGCTGGTTTCTGAGTTTCTCAAACTTGTGGGGACTAGTTCATCTTTCCTCATGTTACAGACCACATTGCTAGGGGGAGGCAGGGCTGCGGGGGTCCTGCTGCCCTTGGAGGGAAGGGTGAGGGTCAGCTCTGAACAATTTGGGTTCAAGGACGTGCTGAGGAAGGCATGGATCCCAAAGGGGACTTCTTTTTTCCCCCTTCAGTCAACTCTACCACCACTCTGTACTGTTCCTGTATAAACAATTGGTGCAATCCAGCACACATGGAGCTGGAAATTTGGTAACAGGGGAGCAGTGGCAGCATTAATTGCCGCAGTTCTGGAAGCCACAGCAGTTAACGCTGGCACCTCTCCCCAAATTTCCAGACCCACAGGCTGAATTTGGCTCCCAGGCTGGAAGTTGACCACCCTTGCCAAAAATCAAGAGTCAGTGCATTGAAGTTACATGGATGTAAGGGAAAGAAGTATCTGTGCCTTATTATCCAAGTTCAGTCTCTATACCAACAACAGCTGTAAGTAAAAATAAGTAATGAAAGCCTCTCACTCATCAAAACCCAAACTAACTACTTCTTTTGGGCTTGAAAAAGTGGGCCAGAGACGCCACGTAGGCAGACTGTCTCTTTGTAATGGAACAAATTCATGCTGACATCAGCAAAAAGGAAAGCAGTTAAAAGCAGAAGCCCTGATTCTTCCTTACATGAAGCCTTTCACACATCCTCAAAAGTGCAAAGAAGCCTTAAGTGTAAATGAAAATTAGCCCCAAATTGTCCATTTCCCCCCGCAAATCTATGAGAGAGGTTCAAGCTGTGACCCAAGAGGCAGTTCACTTATTTCTTCCTAATGATTTTGCTTACACCTAGTGGCTTCTAATAGGAACAATCCTGCACTGGCTGGGGCAAATAGATTATTGAAATTACGGAGGTAGTAATTTGGATGAATTAAATGCCCCAAATGTTCACTTCCATCTTTGTTCTGTGATTGCTCTAAGCCTGCAAAATGCCTCTGTGACCTTCGCGACAGGATTAATGGGAGTTATTTCCTCTATTGGTGCAATGCAATTACGCATACCGTCTTACTTTGAGATGGCTTAAATGAAAGTCACCACTAGAAATGTTAACCTTCACCTATCATAATGCTATTATGTTATCTTGGGTTAATGGTGAAAAGAAGTCATGATTTCATTTCGTTTAAGCTTCAGTTGGTTATTTAACCATAAAATTATTTATAGAAGAAAGACTGAAAAGGAAACACAATAAAGACAGTAGATCAAGAGTTCAGCAATGGAACAGAAAAGTGTTTGGGTACAGCCTGGAATATAATTATGTAGATGCTGTGACTATAAACTAGAATGGAGTTAGGTTTGGATTTTCAAAGGACCTGAAGTAAGTTCAGTGCCTAAATACTTTTGGTTCTTTAACTATCCCAGCTTTATTCTATTTTATTTTCACAGTTTTGTTAAGTAACAGAACATGAATACCTGAAGCCTGCATTGCTAGAAGAGCCAACATATCCAAACAAGAGATGTTTCGATTATAAATGAACCCAGAACAAAACCCAGATTGGATCGCAATGTTTTCTGCCTACACTACATTAAGAAACTGTCTAAGTGTATCCCAGCCAGACAACTGGTCCAATAAAACATATCCTTGCCTCTTTGCATGTATGTATTCACAAGTTAGTACTAGTGAGGGTGCAGAATTGGATTATGGGTGTTATAGTGAAAGTACAGCTGGTGCTCTTTATGCAGAGGCATAAGAGCCAGGGCCTGTACCCTGGCAAGCAGTGGTGGCAAAGGGGGGACAATGGGGGTCATGTCCCCTCTTAAGTGCCCCAGTCACTCACTACTTATTATGCAACTGCCTGTGTGAGTGTGAGCATGAGTGTGTGAGAGAGATTGGAATACCTACAGAAGTCAGGCAATGAGTAATAGAGCAGGTTGAAGAGAAAAACCAATAGTCAACGGTTTGGCATAAAAACAAATATATTAAAAAGTGGCCTGGCCAGAAAATAAAATTCCATTTTATGAAACATACTAAGTTCTACAAATTTTAGGGTATTTTTCTGAATTAGGACAAATTGTGTTTGTGTGTATTGTGAAAAAGCAGAGACAGAGACCCAACCATTAAGGCATTCAGCCAGTAGTGTAAGTAGTGGGGGTGGGGAGGGGGGTGAGTGGGGTTGATTATGGGGGGGGGGGGCGGGGGCGGGGAGGATGCCAGAATCCCTGCTGCTGGGAGTTTTGCCCTCACAGGTATGGTAAATAAGAGCAGCCCGGCACCCAGCAGTATGTCTGCAAGGTGGGGGCAAGTGGGATGAGTGGAACGATGCTTCCCGCAATCCCCGTGCCTAGAGAGCCTTTGCTAGAAGTCATGGCCCTGTACTAAAAGTATATCTGGGTGGGGAGGGTGGAAGTGAACAGCATGGGCTCCCAGGGGGTCTGTGGCACAGAGCTGCTGCCACTGAAGTGACTGCTACAGCAGTGGCAGCAGCATCCACTACCCAGGCAGGTAAGACTTCCAGTCTCTCTTCCCCCCACATACAATGGCTGGTATACCCCCATCCTGCCACCCTAGGTGCTCAGTCAGATCACTACACCACTGCATTCATCTGATGCATGGGAAAAGCCAGGGTGAAGAGTCAAACCTGCTTTTTGGAACAGGTTTCCCCCGCCCCATGGAGCTGTTTCACTTTGTAGAAAT
Organism: Alligator mississippiensis; assembly: GCF_030867095.1. Lineage (NCBI taxonomy): Eukaryota > Metazoa > Chordata > Crocodylia > Alligatoridae > Alligator > Alligator mississippiensis. The sequence goes on from NC_081827.1 coordinate 249,360,279, forward strand.
AATTAGTGATTGAGGCAGAAAGTGGCAGTGACTGGCTCCAGAGTCTAGTGCTGGAGACCCATGCTAATCTATCAAATATTAGATAGATTATTTGATAGGTAGGCATGTTTCTGTCTGGTTTTTCCTCACATTTCATAGAATAATAGAAAGTTAGGGTGGGAAGGGACATCAGGAGGTCACATCTAGTCCAACCCACTGCTAAAAGCAGGACTAGCCCCAGTTCAATCATCCCAGCCAAAGAATTGTCTAGCATGGTTTTGAAAACCTCCAAGGTTTCTATCTGTGTGCCGATAGATCTTTGCTGACCAAACTTTAGTTAAAACCCTACCGGCTCTGGTGAAGCCTCCAAGGAAGGGCGGCACTATGGAGTAGATTGAGAACTGGAGTGGGAGTCAGAAGACATGGTTGCGGGTGTGTATGTGAACTTAGGCAAGCCATTTCACATCCCTGCACCTTTGCTTCCCTTTGTCCCTTTTATTCTTTGGACTTTTGAGAAGGTAAGATCTTTGGGGCATGTGACAACATTGCTACAGCACTATGCTTTAGTGCTTCCTTTATGGATCCTGCTGCAACAAAATGCCATGATAAGGCCAAGAGGAGACTAGACAGTCACCTTGCTGGGGTCACCTGACCCCACCTGTCCTTTCCTGCTTGGTGCAGGGGGCTGGACCCGATGATCTTCAGAGGTCCCTTCCGGCCGCTTACAATCTATAGATCTATGAATTTTGTTTTCAGACTTGCTGCAGCCTCCTAAGACAGGGGGTTCATTTAGTGTGAATAGAGGCTTTTTTATATGATGTACTGGCTTTTTCTATATTGTATAATAAAAGCCATATGGACTGGATGTACATGCTAGGTTGCATATAGGAAAATTGGACTGAAGAATTAACAGACAGGCTGTGGTGTGTTTTGCTGGCATAATATGGCATGGTTTTAAGATGTAATGCTTTTAAGAGAGAACATGTGGTTTTATATCCGCTGTAGATCTAGACCCATCTTCCAAAATGTTTCCGCATTTTAAGATGACTTCTGTATGAGAAAATCCTTGATTCATCCCAATAGCCAGTGGATCTTGAGTAAAGCATTCATGTTGCATCCTTTTTCAGAAGTTCATTTGCACTAATGATCTGAAGTCATTTTTAATTCTTGCTGTTTGTCTAGATTGGACTATCAGAGGACTTAAGTCCCCTCCCCTGCCTTTCTCTTTTGCTAGCGGGCTTTGGATAATGAGATTTCAGTAAATAGATCAGTAAGACTTCCCATAGGATAACTATTAATAACCATACAATACCCAGGTCAAGCACAAGGTACAATCTACCTTGGAAACATGTAGACACTTAAATGAGATTTTGGCATCAATAAGGAATTTCTTGTTCTACCATAATTATGTTATCAAGGTGAAAGATGGTTTAGTGTGAAATAGCCTTTGAAATGAATAGCATTAATAGCAGTATTTATAAAGGAATATATTATATTTGTTTCATTTGATGGTGAAAAAGGCATGTGAAATTACTGTTTTGTGTCCCTTAATAATTTCCAGTTGCAAAAGATCTTGGCTTAAATGTCCTCATAGCTGGAGTCAAGTAAAAGATTTTGAAACTACTTTTTATTTAATGAGGTCATTCTAGCGGGGGACTTTTCTTTCATGTAATTACCTGTTCTTGAGGAAGAAGCTCCTACTTTTTCCCAGAGCTGCATTTCCTTCACACTTTCTTCATTTCAACCCTTCTCTCCCTTACAGCTCTCTTCTGCACAGTCCTTCCCTACCTGTAATTCTGACAGCCTCTTTTGGGATCCATTTGAAGTCCTGTTTCCTCCTTATTTTTTAATCCTTTCCTTCATTGAGGTCTATGAACTCTCCAGCATTCAATGTCTATGGACTCGGAAGCAGTCCTAAAGCTTTTGGTTAACGTACCTGGTTCTTATTTTTATCCTATTCATTATTTTGCTTCCTTTGCACGGTCATTCTTCCCAAGTTTGCCTGGCCTTTTGCATGAAGCAGTTGTGCCAGAGTTCACACCTATCTATTTTTCCATTCCGATGGTTTGCATGATTCAAAATTGCAGTGATGGAACGAAAGCACCACGTATCGACTTTATGGTCTCATCCAGGCTGAGCAATATGCTCCGCTGCTGAGTATTTCTGTTGTTAAAAGTGCAGCTCTCCTGCATGGCTAAATAGGATAATTTGCTCTCTCTGCAATGAGATACAGAGAGCCACATATAAACATATTAAACCCGCTTGAAATTTTAAGTAATGAGTATGACAGAGGTTTGAGGCTTTTTAGAAACCTCAAATTATTGTAATTATTCTTTTCTATGGTTCCACCTATACTTTAAAACCACTGTGCAAGACCCAGGTGCTGGGCCAGTGCATGCCAGAATACAGGGCCTGTTGAAATATTGTTTAATATAAAGAAGCAGGCTGATAAATGGAAGAACCTGAATTGATAGCTGCTGACTACGGAGCCAGTACTTTAGCTGCAAAGCCAACCTCCCTCTGGACTACTAAACAAAGTCCCAGCCAGTTAAGGTCATGTGTACCCAGTCGACAAACCAGTTAATGTGCCAGAAGCAACATAGATATGTTAGCAGGGCATGATTTCTAGACTAATTAGACCTGATGAGAAGACAGGTATATTAGCCCAGATAAGCACCATGCTAACCCACTTCCACTGCCCCTGGTACTCAAACAATATCAAGTTTAGCATTAGCTCAAGTAACTCCACACAGCATTGCATTGTATCCTGAAGATGCATCCTAAATAACCAAGTAGCATATCTGTGTCTTCTTTCAGAGGCCAGGCAGGGACTGAGGGATTTTCATGAAATCCCAACACAACTCAGCATCTTCACACAGTGTTGTGAAGCCAGATAAAACCTCTGTGGGTTCAACTACCTTTAATTTTGGGATGATTCAAAACCCAAATTCAGCATGAAATTCTGATTGTGCAATCCCGCATGAAGCAGAATAATAATAAGAGGCTTGGATGAGCCTCTCTCAAAGAAAATACCTTGATTTTCCGTGAGCCATAATGATGGTGAGTTAGGATAATTTAGCATTTGCTTTTGTGCTGCTGAAGACAAAAGAAGCAGTGCCAGTGACATCAGTGGGAGCAAGATCAGGCTTTTATACTGTATCCAGCTGTTTGCAAACAGAGTCCCAGTGTGATTTTTCTGCTTAAATTCATAGCTTTTGTTCAACCAGCCTGGTCCTACAGGAGCTGAAAAATATTGATGGGAAGAGAGGCTTCGAACTCCACAATGCTGATTGCTTGGAACAGCGGTGGCTATTTCTATGCCATCCCTTAAGGCAGGAAGGAAAAGGGACTAGCAGACTTATTAGGAAACTATTTGATGGAAAAGGAAAATGTGAATCAAATTAAAAGAATTATTTACTTTATAGAAAGCGATTGCTTAGCCATTAAGAGACGACTCTACTTTCTTCTTGGCTGATCATACTTATAATTATAAAGCAGATCATTTGCAGCTCATTTGAATTCCCAAATAGTGTGCACCACATCCCAGACACGTTCACATTTGTAATCCCCGATTCAGGGTGCCAAGGCCAAGCATCGGGTATGATCGGGCATCCAGGATATATGGTGCTGAGTAGACTGCTGTCACTCCAGGCAAGTGCCTTAAATGGCCACGCCATGTTCAACTTCCTGTGTGACATGGACAGATTAGCCAATCAGGACACCAGTTCTTGGGGTAGATCAACCTACTATAAGTGAAGGAAGGTCTTTCTAAGGGGTGAGCTCTGGATACGAGGGTGAATCATACCAGCACAATGTTCAAAATAGCCACAGAGCAAATCTTCCTCATCCATCTAATGCAACTAGTTTCTCCTACATCCCAGACAGATACTAGGCGCCTTGCCTCAGGAAGACAAGCACAGGCTTATGGTTCAAGTATGATCAATTCATGTTTGGGAAGTACTTTGAAGCCTTCATTTGGCAGGCATTATGCACGGGTCCCTAAGTGCTGCCAGAATACAAGTAATAAAGGGCAGGGATAAATGGTGGGCTGTATTACCACTTGCAAACACATCAGCCTTTCTCTGCCCTGGCCAAGGCAACACTATCATGAACTGCACAGTTATTATAGCCCTTGAGACTGCCTGAAAGATCTGGGCGTTTGGATGAGAGCGAATCGCCTGAATGTCAGCCTGAAATCTTCCCTTTCCAAGTTGCTTAGCTCCCTTTAGACCGAGGCTGCGTTGAGAGGACAGGCTACTACTGCAAGCGCTGGTGACTGTACTGCAGCCTTGCTTTTCAAGCACGGAGACAGGGACTTTACACCGACAGTACTACGACGGAGAAGCGGCAGCACTGAGTGATGCTTGTTTTCTTAGTGCTTTGGTGAGACTGCATATAGGCCGAGGAGGCTGCGTTCAAGCCAGACGTTGTTCAATGTGGGTTTCAATTTACTTGCACCATGCAAGGACATTATTTTCATTCATCCCTCCTACCCCCCATCTTTACATTAGACATATTTGGGGGGCAACTTTTATCTTGCATGAGGATGTAATAAGGGCATCACATGTTGATCTCCTGGTAAACAATTCACCTTTGTTTCTTGGCTCCAGACATGTGGCTTTGGTCCGGGTTGCAGCAGTCTGATGCTTTGGTTTTTATTGCAAGATTAATAAAATCTCCACCCGTCTATCGGCATTCACTTGCGTGTGTGTCAAACTGCTCATGCAAATATATGCATCTGAATACATGGGTACAAATACCTGCTAACAGTTTTAGGAGGTACGTGATCTTCAACTACTCTAACAGTATGCAATTGGGACTTGTGGTAGAGGTGATATCTTTTATTAGACCAAGTAGATGTTTGCAAAAAAATGCCTTTAATTACCATGAGTCCTGATTGCTTTTGCTGCTAGACCAGGGGTGTCCAAGCGTTTTGAATGTGGGGCCGGATCATGAACTTTTTATCACCCAGTGGGCCGGCGAGCCATATTCAAAGACCTCACAGGAAGCGGTATCACATCACCCCCCGCAAAACGAAAGTACAGTGTTTACTTTTGTTTCCCGTCGCAGCACCTCAGGCCTCAAAAAATGGCTTGGCAGGCCGCATGGCGGCCCACGGGCCGTATGTTGGACAAGCCTGTGCTAGACCAATAAGGCTACAACCCAGAAACCTAACATTATGCATGCTTTTGTGTTTAAACTTATATTCCCCTAATTGGAGGAGTGTCCATGGGAGCTGCTTCTGAGCCCCAGAATACACAGTTCCTGCAGTCGTGCTCCATTGGCAGGGCTTGAAAACACAAGCGGCAAAGGGGCGCTTTGGCATCCATTACACAGCACTCCGGGGTCTTGTTAAAGTCTATCTACCACAGTTGGATGCAAATGTGGGATTCTCTGTTTATTGGCAAATTCATGGGGGAAATGATTCAACTTGGGAATACCAAGGGCTTCTGGAAGGTAAAGGTGTGTCCAGTAGCTGAGAGCTCTGTAAATCATCCATTTTGCAGCACATGGTCCTTATTTTTAATTCTCAGTCACTTAGAGCCAAATGGCAACTCAGAAATAGATTCTGGTTCAATCTGAATTGGACACATCATTTTAAAAGATGAGTAATCAGGTGTGGGGATTCCTGGCTGCTTTGTGAAAGACAACATATAGGCAAAATAGCCATGTTTTCACTATTCAGCCACAACGATGCCCTCTAATCAAGGATGTCCAGGCCAGAATAGGTCCCATAATCTTGTGCCCAGTTTCACATCCCTTGATTCAGTGGGATGTTCATTTCCAGCGGATTTTATTTGCTTCCCTGGCAGCTCTTCTTCAGAGTAACTCAATGCAAGCGCTCATTTTGTGAACCACTGTGAGCAGAATCTCTCTATCGCACTTTGTAAACTATCATATTCAGCCCATAAGACTAGTGAAAATGGAAAGGCTCTTAAAAAATGGTTTAGTTATATTGTTTTAATACATTTTTGCCCAATCTTGTTACCCCTTACTTTTTGGTAGCAACAAAGAACCAAGCTTCTCAGAGATTAAATATTCTTATAGAGGGCTTTATATAACTCCTTAGCTATACGGGGCTTTAGATAACCATGCCAGCCTTGTGTCTTAAACAAAGGGCTTTTTTCTCTCAAGATCTTAACAGGCCCACTTTCATAAGTATAAATTCACTTGATCAAAATATTTTTTTAAAAAAGAGCAAGCGAGATGAAATGGGATTCTGCACTTTAAGGCAGAAGTGAAACAGAAGCCATTATTTCATTTTAAGTTAATTAAGTTTGCCCTTGGGAGCCAGGGAGGAATCTTTAACTAGGAAAAAAAGAATTGAAAAGAAATAAATGTATATAAACCAGGGGTCCCAGAAGGATTCTATAGATGTGGAGGGCGAAGAAAAGCAAGGCTATTTTGAGAGGTCTATTCATTATTCTTACTTATAATTAATTATCTTTATAGTTAATTTTCAGAACAGTTTTTGAAGGGATAGAACAGCTTAGCTCATGCACTAAGTATTAAGGGAACAGGGCTATGCTTTTATGTTCTAGGGCCGTACTTGACAACTGTGTACTAACAGTGAGCCAGGCAATGTCAGCTGGTGAATAAGGTGTTATTCCAGATCAAATCTCAATGGGGGCGTCTACATGGCGCTGTATGGCTCTGTTGCTACAGTGCTGTGTTTTAGTGTTTCCTTTTGGAAGTACTCAAGCCTGGCGCATTATGGGTGGTTGGCTACTGCGCCCATGTGCATGGCGCACAGTTAGATGTTGTCACTACATCACTGTAGTGGAGCGCTATAACAGCGTTGCTAGGTCGTTATAGTGGGCGATCACATGTAGATCTGCACAATCACTATGTTGCCATAGTGTGCCGACGGCGATGTAGCGCACCATAGTGTGCCGTATGACGATGTAGCGCATTGCTATGTTGCCATAGGGCGGCATGCAGACATGCCCTTTGTGAGGGGGATCTGGCTTCTGGGCCATAGCTTGCCAACCCCTATTCTAGGGTAAATCTTCAGGGAGAGTCACCTACCCCATGCTTAACAATTGCCTGGAGTCTCCAGGGATGGAGAGTCCACAACCACTCTGGGTGACCATTTCCAGTGCTGAACCACCCTCATAGCTGGAAACAGCCTTTTTTGTACTTGTTGGCTGTTACCAAACCCCTCCTCAGTCTTTTCTTCTCTAAAAAATCCCCACTCTTCCAACTTTTCCTCATTTGTAACGTTTTTTAGACATTTTAGTATTGCTGTTGCTTTCTTCTGGACTCTTTACAATTCCTCTATATCTATCTTGACATGTGGCACCCCAAACTGGACCTGGCAGTTGAGGTAAGGCCTCCTGAAAGACATACCTATAATACATAAGCTTATAGGGAATATTTCTCCAAAGCATGAAGAGTGGTATATGAATATTATATAAGGAGCATGTGTTATTGATAGCAGAAGAATGTTAATAATGATTTATTCAGGTTAATTTGGAGGAGAAAAGGAAATATTTTTACTATGTTGTGTGAAAACCTTGGTCTTCATCCACACACGAAAAGGTAAAACAGAAAACTTGGGTATAACTTTCATTAAAAATGTCTCTGTATGATAACTGCTTATAACTTGGTCTGATTTTTCTCACACTATAGAGAATATGCAAAGGGAGACCATAATTAGCTCATTCTAGCCTTAATGTTAACCCAGATTTCAGCTATCCCCCACATTTAAAATGGGGAATATGACTCAATAGAACAAAAATGGGCACTTGAAATGTGCTCACTCTATTAGCGGTACTGCTGTATGTAATTGGGACTCACACATGGTTTTGCCACAAGTCCCATGTAAAGGAATACAGGGATGAATTTGCATAAATTCGTTTAGCAGCTGATGAGAAAAACTACAATGACTAAGAGGAACCAAACTGGTTCCAGTTCTCCCCATCTTCTGGAGTGGAAATAATCAGATACAGCTCTATATCCAGCACTGCTTACTTTCCATTTTCTCCATATGTAATATAAAAATCAAAGGAGGCCTTCATCTACGGTGAAAGTTGTATATCAGGCAAGAAGTGCATCTACAACAAAGGACAAGTGAAAAGTGGCATTATGAGGTCAGGTTTGCTTCGAGAAAGGCCTGATTATGAAGAGGGCAGTTGGAAATCATGCTGATTTTGGCTGAGTTGTGCTCTCATACCAGCTCTGCTAAATCTGCTTTCTTTAGCTCACCTCCTCCTGATGATATTCCTTGAACCTCAGATGTTTAAACACCTGCTGCCAGGAAGGGGCATTACCCTGCCTGTAGAAAACTCCTGCTGGTCCCTTGCTCCATCACAGCCTTACTCTGCGTGATGCCTTTCCAGGCCCAGCAAAGCTGAGCCACATTTTCATTAGGCAGTATATTGCCACTCCTGATTTTGCAGGCTTTCAAAAATTAATGCAGTTGAAATACCAGGGCATTAAAAGAACCCTCTATTACAACTACATCCACCGCCTGATGGCTCTACCTCCACCTCCATGGGGGTGAGATTTCTATTCAAGTTCAGTTTCCATTTTTACAGAAAATAGGGGTATTGAGTTATGAACAGGGCCCCTTAAGCAGGTTGTCTGTTGACGTCCAGTATCATTCCTATATCGGCCAACTATTCAAAATGATAATGATTCATTTTTCCTCATTATTTTGCTGGTTTTCTGCATTAACAGTTTGTTTCAGATTCTCAAGGGTTTAATCTTTCTTCTTTTTTGCTGGTTATCTCTTTAATTTACTGAGATCTCTTCCTTCCCCTCCCTCTTTCAAAGCCAGGAAACTTTTCATTACCCTTGTTCTCCCAGGAACTACTTGTTTATGATTTGGCCCTGCATTTTTTGGTGTTCAATCATCTTTTCCTCTTCTTTGTTGTCAACCCTTTCAAGATGTTCCTCTTGCTTTCCTGTAATTTATAGCTCCTCACAATGTATAATCAATTTATATCTTCCCCACAGGTTCAGATCTGACTTGCTCGTGTTGGCGTTTGGAATTCACAGCAAGAGGCGTTGCATTTTTGATCGTGCACTTACTAGGGTTTTAGCCAGGTTGATTTATAATGGGTGCAGGGGAGGGTTTGATTGTTTTTGACATCCTTAACGCAGATGAATTAGGTGAAATATTTCTCAATCACAAACTGCCACACAAGCTTCGTTCTCAAGTGGAGCATACATTTGCTCAGATGGGATCTGAGAGCTTGAGGCATGTTGCATAAATACTATGCTATAGTAACAATGAGAGTTTGAAGTGCTTGGAAAACTCTTTTAACCATTGATAGCCTCTCTGTGGCTTAAGTCAAAAGGGCCGCTCTCCTCGGGCCTCAAATATAGTTATAGATTTGCTTACGCTGATGACTACATAGAGATTTATCACTTTCTTGGTATACATACTATATTCCTATTGAATGCAACCCAGAATTACATTTGCTTTTGAGTGAAAACATCACATTTCTGCTCATGTTGAGACTGAGGTCCACCAAACCCCCAAAGATCTCTCTCAGCAATGCTGCCACCCAGTCAATTCTCTCCAATTGATGCATTTGGCTTTTCTTCGCGAGGCGTAGCACCTTGCAGTTACCCGTGTTGAGTTTACTTCCATTATCCAGTGCCCAGGTCTCCTCCAAAATGCATTTGAATCTGGATCCCGTACTCCAAAATACTGGCATCCTCTATTAGTTTTATGTCCCTTGCTCCCTCGATCTTGCTTCCGGCATCCAGATCTTAAGGATGATACCCAGGGCTGAGCCCCCGCACAGAGCCCCCATGGAAAGCCTCAGGGAAGCGCTCCATTTATAGTTATTCTCTCCTTATGGCAATTCAGCCAGCGTTGTATTCACCTAACAGGAATTCTATCTATTTTACATTTCTCCAGGTTTCCTTATAGGAATATCATGTGGGACTGTATCAAGAGCTTTCCTCAAGTCCAATGTTCACTGCATTCCTCTCTTAAAATCCACCAAACTAGTTATCCTGTCAAATAAAGGCAATCCAACAAATCCCCACCCCAAGAAGAGAAACTCCCCAGATTTTGGGCTGGCGCCTTTTGCCCCCATTGATGAACACGTACACAAGAAAACCCCATTGACTTATTGACTTGATTTCGATTCCTCATCTATATAACTGTTCATCCGACATAATCAAAACTCCCATTTCATGGGGAATTATTATTTTTTTAAAGCTGATTTCTCTGATGCCTTGAATATGGAAATGTGGAAAAAGAGTCTGATAATATTTATTTTTAAACTATTTCTATTGCAAAGGCTAATTCTTTGCTAATTGGAAACAAGTCATGTCATCATTTCCAATTTGAGGTTAGAAATTCGAGTCTCCTGCTGAATCTATGTGATTTTATTTTTCTCAGGTTTAGGTTGTCCTTTCTAGAATGAAAATATTCCTTTGTTTCTTGCCCTTCTCCAAAGCTTCATAAATGAGGGCAAAGCAACTATTTTTAAATAAGGCAGTAACCCTTCTCCCAAGTTTGACGTGACATGGTCAGCAAGGCTAGGGAGAGAAGTTAAAGTAAACTATAAACAAGTTTAAGTGATCAGGATGTAACCCGCGTACACCCAAGGGTGCACCCTATTCTCAATCGGATGGGATGGGTAGGCAGGAGGGGGTGCTGTGAGAGGGATGCTGAAATTTCGGGTGAATCCCTCTTTCCTCTATAGAGTTAGTCCAGGCTCAAAGTGCTTAACTATATACAATTTATTGAGTTACTAACATTTATATATAAAACTCTTTTAGATACAGTTACAGGTAAAGATACAAATATTCATATAAAGGTCTGTTAGCAAGAGGAAGTGTGCCCCAGGGAGGGCATTTGGGTAAGTACCCATGCCCCAGGCCCAGAAAAGGGGTGGATCCCAGGACAGTCAATCCAGCACATTTATACCACAAGTGGGTTAGCTAATAAAGACATCCTTACAGAGCCTATTATACAGAATTAATACACCCAATCATTTATAAACTCCAACAATAACAATAGATACACTGTCCCAGGCCTCCTGGAGTCATCAACCTTGGCCAGGCAGACCCAGGTTGGGATGCCCCAGGGGCAGAGAGGAGGGAGGGGGAATAAACCTCCTACCTACTCCCTTTACCTCAGCGGGCCATGCTGAGCTGGCGTCTGGCTATGCCCCCACCCCTGCCACTGGATCACCTGTCATGGTGTCCCGGGGCGTGCAAGCCTCTTCCCGGTGTGGGAGCTGCACTGCAGGTGGGAGCAGAGCAGGCAGAGCTGCCGCAGCCTGCATGGGGCAAGTGGCGGTGGTGATGGGGCTGGGAGGGGTGGATACAGGGGGCTAAGTGGTGGCAGCACTGGAGAGGTTTGGGGGGCTATGGCCACCCCAAGATTTGCCTTAACCCCTGTAGCCACCCCTCCCAGCATCTCCGCCATTGCTGCTCACCCTGCAGCAACTCTGTCTGCTCCACTCCCACCTGCAGCGCATTCCCCTCTCAGCCCCTGCACTGGGAAGAGGCTTGCACATCCTGACAGGGGCTGTTGCCGCTGTGAGAGTCCTCCCCCCTCGCTGCTTCAGCGGTGGAGGGGGCGTGTGTGTGTGGCAAAGCTCCAGCTGGCATGCCCCCATCTGCCTGCCTTGCCCCGGAGCTGGAGGTCTCCCTCCCGCCCCCCTAAAACCTGGTAAGGGCTGCTTCCCCCTGGCTTCTGGCCTGAGCCACTGCAGGCAAGTGGCTGCATTTCCAGAATCAAAAGTGAATGTCTGTTCACGTGCTTGCCTGTTCAATCCACACAGGTTCGACTAACCTGCAAAGACTAAATCAATTCAGGCTCGGTCTTTTGAATGCCTGTACTTAGCCCAAGTGCTTTCTTTAACTATGTTTCTATAACCATGTCTTTCTTACAATAACCGTTCTGGGTGCACTTACACAGGATGCTTTACTGCAGAGCTGACTAATTAGCTCCACAGTAAAGTATCAACGTTTATATGTGCAGTGTTATTTGGCTGCAGTAAATTAATTAATGCCGCTGTAGGATTAGTACTGCCCAACACAAGTGCCATCTTACAGTGGAGTACAGTAGTTACGTGCAGTGAAACACAAGTGTAGATGGCTACCTGGGGGTCTTCAAGAGGAGGCTGGATAAGCATCTAGCTGGGGTCATCTAGACCCAGCACTCTTTCCTGCCTATGCAGGGGGTCGGGCTTGATGATCTATTGAGGTCCCTTCCGACCCTAACATCTATGAACCTGTTAGCCAGCTTCACACTGTAGCACCTTCATGCCCCATCCAGGTCCTCCACAGCAATTCTGAGCCAGGGTAGAGCAGCTACAGGCTAGCAGGTTGACCCCCCAGGTCCCCTGCCAGCCAGGGCTGCAGTGCCCAGGCTCAGCGTGCTGCAGTCCTGGGTGCATGTGTAATTCGTGCACGTGGGAGCAGCAAACTGTGACACGAACTGGTCTGGAATTTATTGCGTTGCATTAATATCACATGTCGTTGCACCCTCGGTGTACTACTTCAGCACTGGAAGTAACCAGATGTTCAGTACACATTGGATTGCTTTGATAAATGGGAGCTTGAGGGATTACATAAATAACTTGTCTCAATTCACACAGGGAATGTTGTAGCCCAAGTGCCCATTCAACCAAGATCCTTGAGACCTGCAAGAGCATCCTTCCTCTTAGTCACGCCGTTAATCAACTTGTAAGCTATGGCAAAATCCTTAACACTCCCCCTTCATACCAGTGATGGTGGCACCAATCTATTTGTGCATCAGGCACCAGGTCTGTTCCTGGAGCTATTCAGACAGACATTCACTCCCTTTCCTCTTGGGTGGCTATATTATTTCCCAGAGAGTTTTGTTGGCATTTCATTGCCAAATAAAAAGCATAACTCAGTATCGGGCAGCAAGATAGATAACCTGTAATTACTGGTCACTGTTCCTACGCATGGTTTGTCTGGTATATTAGCATTAGTATCTCCCCGTTAATTAATATTAATTCATATTAATGCAACAGTCATTTAAAAATCATCTACATCCACAGAATCCTTGTTCTTTCCCCCCACCCCCCTTTTTAATTACTTGTAATATTTTCCTGGTGAATGGTCACTGGAGAGGAGATAAAATCCATTACAGCTCTTACAACCAAAAAAGAATTATTAAACAAAACTGAGGGGGGGAGAGAGAGAGAGAAATATCTTAATGACCATTTCATTAAGGAGGCACATAATTCCTGAAACTAAGAGAACGACCTAGGATTCAGTTACCGACAGGGGCAAGGGTCAAATATAATTGTATGAGAAATGTGGCGAGTATAAGCACTTGCTTAATTTATGATGTTTTCCCACTGGATGGGTGCTGACTTCACTAAGTATTTGCAGAGTGTGTATGTGTGTGCTCGCACATGCATAAATGCCTTTGACTATTAGATCTTGAGGACACGCACTGTCACTTCCCACATGTTTATGAGAGCCTACCACAACAGAGCTGTGACCTGGCTGAGGATGTCAGATCTTTCGTAATACATATAAATAGTAATAATCTTGCTCTTCTCTCAATTGGCTACATTCCCATTGGTCTATCCCGGGATTATAAGCTCCCAGGAGCAGGAAGCATAGTTGAGTGTTTGTAAATTATCTAGCTCGTAGTACGCCTGACGAAGGGTTTTTGAACCTGAAAGCTTGCTTAATAAATATTCTCCAACTATTTGGGTTGGTCTAATAAAAGATATCAAATTCACCCAAGGAACCTTGTCTGCCTAGCGCATAGCAAGCATTCTTCTACACAAACAACCGCACAAGACTGAAACCCTGTCTTCGATTTCAGTGACAGCACAAGTGACTTCCAACCTTTCTGATACAATCATTCTTTTGTCAAGAAACAGGGGGAAGGATGGGTGGGAACCAAAGGGAGACAAAGACAAAGTTAGATACCCCTAGGCAATGCCACTACGCATCTTGTCGGCTTTCTGACTTGACTTTAAATGATGACTAAAATATATTGTTTGTAGGACTCCTTGATTTGTTTAAGTATAATCATGAAATTGAATTACAGGACAGGAACGATAATAATAGATGAAACTATTATGTGTCATAGAGAAGCAATTATGCTGTAGATAATGATTTTTACTAATAGGATAAGATATACTGCCACATGTGCCTTGAAGACCATCATCAGACAAAATGGAGTAATTCATCAACTAAACCTTTAAGGTAGTGCTTAATTTGAGAGGGGAAAAAGAAATGAAATTATGCTTTGGAGGACATTACAGATTCCAACCATGTAATGAAATGGAATATCGATCTAATGAACTACCTGGAGTCTAGATTGCACTATTTACCTGAAGCCTGGAGTTTCAAGGTGTAAAGAGTTATAGGCAGAATATAAATTAACTTTTCTAACTCAAAGGCAATGCCATATGATGTATGAATCTGAATCTGAACAAGGCCTTTCCATAAATTGTGGCATTGGCCATTAATAATATTAGCTGCATGGAATGATGTCTAGTGGCCTAAGCAGAAAAGATGAGCTTCAGGACTCTGACTTCTAATTCTGTCTTTGCTAATGACCCAACCTTTGACCTTGGTCAAGTCACTTATACTTATGGTCCTTCAGTTTATCCATCTCTTCAACCCATCTCATGAAGCTTACGTATCTTAATGATATGTCATAGGACTTCACTCAAAGCCCATTCACGTTAATAGTAAGACTTAATGGACTCTGGATAAGTCCAATAACATTCATAAATTCTGCAAAGGTTCAGAGGACCATAGACTCCCTTTTTGGTTTTAGCTAGTATTTTTTTTTCCCATTAAAGAGAAATATTAACAAAAAGGAATATTTACCCAAAGAACCTTGTCTGCCTATGACCTTGGACCAACACAACTACAATCTACACCCCTGAAACAAAAAGCAAAGCATTTTTCTTTTATTCCACACTAGACAATATTGAAAAGAAAATCCCCAAACCAGAAAACCAACCTTAGGAGCCATAGAAAGAATAAGCACCAAGGATGGCAAACTCTGTATAGAGTTCAGCTTAAATGAAAATTTTCACCAATCAGCATGCTTGTAATCAGGGACATTGATGTGAAAATTAATTTAGTTGCACTAAAGATATTTGTGCTTTTGCAGGAGTTCTCTCTCCATCTTAAATCACCGTCTGTTTAAAAATGCAATAGTCATAATCCTGTTCTTATGAACTAACAAAGGAAACATGAAATCCTCACTCGGCAAAAGATGGGGTCTACTGGTTAGAGCAGAGAATTTGGAGTTCTGATTTCTTGGGTTTTATTCATGCTATTGACACTGGCTTTACTTGATGACTTTGGCAAAACCAAGGAAGTCTCCTCTCCGTCTCAGATGGCGCATGCGTAAAATGGGATAGCAACTGCACACTTCAGTAATTAGTGCTTGTAAATTGCTCTGAGAACCTCGGATGAAAGGTGTTGCATTTAAAGACAAACTATTATTAATGCCATGGTAATGATTCGGACATTAAGGGCTAGTCCTATCCATTGGTCCCTTGTTTACGGGGTAGCATTGCCTAGTAGCAAGACCAGTGGACTAAGACTCAACAAACATGGTTCTATTCCCAGCTCTGCCACTGGCCTCCTGTGTGACCACAGGCAAGTCACCTTGCCTCTAGTCTAGTTGTCCTGTCTATAAAAATGCCGTAATTCTCTTTTCTTTGTAAAGTGTGTATCATTATTATTACACAAAACACTTTGCCTCTCCGCTTCCAAAATTGTTTTAATTTACACTGAATAACAAATCTGAAAGCCATGTAGGAGCAAGGGATATCAGTTCAAGTCCATAGCAGTAAACCTGGGTAAAGCTAGCTGTTAGCCCCACTGCACAAAGATGTTTCGGAAGAGTTAGTGAAGATTGGCCACGTCACACGATGAGCAGAAAGGAAAGAGTGCACGGGGGCTGGGGAGGTGTGGTAATAGAAAAGAAGTGGGATTCGGGTTAGTTTCCTGAATCTGGACACAATTTAATTTTCTACTTCTCAGCTGACATGTTCTCAAACATGCTTGGGCAAATAAGCAGTCTCGTTTCCACCTGCCCCTCGCCCCCGCTGACTTACCTCGTCAAGAGAAGTGAATTTTGTGTTGCAAACAGAGAATTGGAGCGTATCTTCATTTTTATTTTATCTTTTTCTTTTTTAAGTGCCGAGAGTTCACTTAGTGCTTTACAGGACACAAAGCAAGAAGAGGTTCCTGCCCAGAGGAGACTGCAATCTAAACAGACAGACAAAGGTCATGCATTAAAATACACTCCGAGGACATTGCTGACTATCTCGTAGCATCTTTTTGGAAATATTTTTCTGTTGTTTCAATTTCTTTCACCTGTTTCCTTTGCTTTCAATGATGTCCTGACCAGCCCTCCATCCTCCCATCTGTCTATCTTTTCTGGAGGGTCTTCGAAACCAGGGGTGGACTGCACAGAGTTTCAAGGTTCAAACAACTACCCTTGGCTCAATCAGGAGCTAGTCTACGTCAGCAGCAATCCCCTTATTTCCCCCTGTATTTCAGGGTGAGAGCAGCCACGGTGACTTTCTCGGTAGCAGATGGGATTGAATGGGCAGGAGTGGGATGGGGGAAGAAATACTGGGGAGGAGAAAGTACAGGTACATCAACATGGCATAATTTAGTGCAGCATAGGGGGATTGGCACAGTTTAAAAGAGCTAGGCAGAAGGGACTGACTCTAAGGCAGAAGCTGGGACTGACTTGGTGCTCTCCGTCACCATGCAATCCTTACTGTTCCTGGGGTGACACATTTACACATTGCATTTACTCCTGATAGGAAACAATGAGTTGATCTAAGCCTATCTGTGTCCTCCTGAAAACAAATCAGGGCTAGAGGCTTGAACCTGTTAAAGGGAGAAATGAATGTGGCCTGTTCCCTTTTGCCTCCTCCTCCTAGCATTGCTTTTTCCCCCCGCAACAGCTGAGGCTAATTCTTATTTCCCACCACCCTCCATTCTAATAATGTTTTATTTCTTTTCTGGACAGCTCTATCCACCAGCAGCAGAGGCCACTCACGGGCTATCTACTCAGGGAAGACTGCTCGGGCAAAGTAGATAACAAAAAGTTGATTGGATTATTTCTGTGATGAATTTCCCTGTGCTTCGAGAGGAGAAGGCATTTAATTTCTTATCCAGTGGGAAGATGCCTACATGTAATGGTGTGTCAGAAAATGTATTTTTTTTTCCTAAAGTCTCTCATTAAACTGAATGGCATATAAAACAATTAGAATTCATTTGCTGCTGCCTGAGCCAAGCAAAATGCCAATAGACAGAAATGACATTTATAAGCACTAAATGAACAAAGTGGAAAAAATGCTTTTAAAAAAAAGCCAGCAAAATTCAGTGAGAATTGTCTGAGAATTGTCTGCCTTGATATCATAACCCACCCAATCTGTGTTCATAGGATTTCTGCAGAGGGGCTGCAACAGAACTGGGCCTAAGGATTCATTCTTAATCAGAACTGGTAGCAATAAATAAGAGCCGGGTTGTTCAGTGTGTTTTGTGCACTTTAGGCTCATCTACACACGCAATTAATGTGCATGGATAAGCTCGGCAGCAAACTGCTGCACAGTAAGCTAATCCAGATATCACTGTTTATACGTGCTTTAGGCATAGTAATTTACTCCATTGTTGGATAGTACTTGTGTCTGACAGGACTATCCGATGGTGCAGCACAGGAACTTGGTCTACACCAGTCTAATTGCTTACATGTATAGATGATGACATTTCACTGTGCAGCAAATTAGTCTACTGCGCAGCAAAACACATGTGTAGACATGCTTGCTGGGTACAAATAGCCAGAGTTCCCTTTCTTTGAGGATGCAACAGTTTTTAAATGAAGCAAGCTGTTGAAGTGTGTGGTTTGTGGTCATTATTGCTTGGTAAAGGTTAGTTTTAACCCATTTTGATTTGGATAAAATGGCATGATCATCTCAGGTTTCAATGCATTTACACAGGGCTGGACAAATGATCTGCGATTTAACTGCTTGTCTTGGGGCCGCGGGATGAACCATGTATGTTCTTGAGGTGCCTTCTACCCCTATTTTCTAGGATTCTTTACCAGAAGGGGTTTCATTCCTGTCAGTGGAAGATTAGTTCATTATAACCTAACCATTTTCACCTTGACAGAACATCCACAATCTTAGAAAAATCTGAATACAGCTCTGTCCATGCCAAAGCAAACTGGAGAATCCAAAGTCCCAGCCAAGGTTAGGACAATGTATTTAGGTCTGAGTGAAGGTGAAAGACTTAATGGGCACGTTTACATGAGATGCTAAATGTGCAGTAGACTAATTCTCCTGTGCATTAGCATGTCATAGTGAAAACCATGCTAATATGTAGTAGAATTAGTCTAGTATGCATTAGCATCACTTAAAATGTGCACGCTGGTGCTACTGCACAGTAGTGCTGATTACTCTGCATTGAGTTTGTACCTGTTATTACAGGTACTAAACTTAATGTGCAGTAACTACAGCACGCTAATGCATGTGTAGACATGCCCAGTTGGACTCAGATCCAAATGATAGATGCTTCTGAAATTCCCATTTTGCATATTTGATTCCAATACATGTTTTATTCACCTCCCCACGTACAAGCCGTGTGCTAAATCAGAAGAAAAATCCAAACTCATTATGGATTTCACTTCTTAAGCTACATTATCTGCTGCAAACACTTTCTTCAATAAATTAGTTTTTAGACATGGAGGATAAAGTAGGAGAAAGCAGGAGGTAATTTTCAAATTACCCTTTATACTTTATTTGGAGGGAGAGAGAGGTGTGGGCTGATGGTTACTTTAGGTGTTGTAAAATGCAATCTATCATTCAAATAGGATCTGTCAAGTGAAGTTTCACTTTAAGCCGATTTTAAATCTAATTGTCTTCTATGTCAATCACACAACATAATGTATACAGTGGAAAAGTGTTTAGCCTCATTAAATAGAGAAAACTCTTAGCTGGAAAGCATTGTGTAATCGGTAGCATTTGCAAAACATGGAGACAGTTCAGAGAGAGAGAGGTAATTCGGGAGGTAAACTAGTCTGACCCAACAGCTTACTATTCAGGCCTGAAAGAGAATCCACCCACTGTCAGAAACAGCATTAATATTTAGCTGTGCCGAGTTCTCTGTACAACAGTCGACTGCTCTTCCTCTAGCACCTAATCTCCTCTCGGCTTTCTGGCATTTGAGCAATGGCAGCACCGACTCTACGGTATCTCACTGCGGCGAACCAAACTAAACTACGTCTGAGGAGTTTTATTTTAATGCACCAGAAAGACTTTTAAAAGCATCCGGAAAACCTGCTCTTGCAAACAGTCATGCCGTTGGAGTGCAAGAAAGGGCAAAAACCGTGACGTGTACAAACGCCCTATATAGCCCAATGTCTCATGTAGATACTGAAGGGAAAAGGCACTAGTATGAGTAGATCTGAGTGAGAGGGAGTTTGGGAGTGAAGGTGCAAGTTTTGCTAGAGGGTAACCAGCAAAGCCACCGTAGCACGGACCCAATGACACATACCGTTTTGGCGCCTGTCAATCAAACTTTCATTGCTTTGTAATCTTGCCATGGGTATGGTGTTGTAGAATTACCCATGAACTAAGATGCACACTAACTGACCAGTAAAAAGCAGATATCAGGTTATGTTTCCACACAGTGGAGGGGGTTCCCCAGTTCTGCCTAAGGTACCCCTGGGAATGCTTCCCATCTTCTGGTGAGGCTAGCCCAGGATGTCCTTCCTCAACTGCTGTCAAGCATATTAAGACTATCATCATGGTATAGACAGGCTCTGGCAAACCCAGGGTGAGGGAAGAGTCTAGTGAGCCCTAGAGATTTTTTCTTACATCTCATAAAACATGGTGCTTTTCTTAATACCTCAGAGTCTGGAGCCATATAATTTTGGTGGTGAAAAGAAAATTCTAGTCCATTCAATTGTGGAAAGGCAGGCTTGAAAATGTATACAAAAAAAGAGATTTTTGAAAATATAAAAAAAAGATATAAAATAAAAAATTGTTCTAGAGACAATTGTTTCAAAGTAGCCATGAGGGACAAACCTGTTTTGGCTGAAAGACAACCCCCCCCCCCCCCCAGGGTCCCTCAAACACCAGGCTACCTAACTTCCCTTGTCACCAGGCCTTGCAATAGACCCAGGTGTCCTCAGCAATGCACAGCACATCATTACTGGACCAAATAACATGGATCCAAGGTTCATGCACCTGCAGCTCTATCAACATCATGCACACCATCACCTGCTTACAGCGTTCCTCTGCTATCTGCATTGGACAGCCCCGTGTGCAAGAAGGAACGGGCACCAATCTGACATCCGTTCCAGACAGACACAACACTGGCCTGGGACAGACTTTAACCTCCCTGGACTTTCCATTGCTGACCTCAGAGCAGCTGCTTCTAGGCAGCAATCTTTAAAAAACAACTTGGATGGGATGTCGCAGAACAAGAAACCACCCACTGACTGCATTGTGTTAAACGTGATTTAATCAGGGACCCCCTTGGATTAGCTTTTGCAACCCTTTTGTCTCCATGGGTTTATTGCTTGCTTGCCTCTCCCCCGGCAAACAAGTCCCTCCTGTCTCGCACCCTTCCTGCCTTTCATATTCAAAGCACTCCCTCCATTTGATACATGTGCGCATCCTTTCCCAGCATCTGATTAAGTACGATCAAGGTTAACCAAAGCTTATGCTATAGATCTCTGATTTAGTTAGTTTATAATGTGCCCATCTACCCTGCTTTCTGCCTGACTTCAGGCTAACGCTGCTAATTGCCCCTCTTTGGAAATGTAAACCCTACATTCCCTCAAACCAAACCAGGAAACGGCAGGACCCAACTTCCCTCCCCTCCCACTGTTCCTTTAAGATAATCCCAAGATATAGTTGGATTTGTAAGCATGAAGAACAGGAGTCTTTCAGCGCCCACCTTCTCCACGGGGACTGCAAGGCTGCCAGCACCGAAGGAAGTATACCAGCTGTTCCTCCGCGAAGGGCCACCTAATGAGTTTACTGGCACGAAGAGCGCAGGAGGTAATGTTGTCTCCTCCGAGACTCACTCCACGATTCACTGCAAGCTCTCGCTTTGGTTACTTCAAGTTTTAGGGTTGAGAAGGCAAAGGGCACAAATTCATTCACCCACAATGTTTGCACGTTGACTGTCAAGCTGTCAGCAGTTTGACTGTAAGCTAAGTGTGTATCCAAGCTTGAATCTATCTGCAGACAAGAAAACAACAAAAAAGGAGAAAGTCCCTGAGCGAAAGGCTTCTCTCTTGTTGCCACTGGTTTAAAGCTGCAACGATGGCATTCACTTTGAAGGAGCCCGGGTGGATTTGCAATGGGGTTCACTGATTGCAAACGGCTGAGAGCAATTAAACACACAGAAGGTCAGCATCAGCTCTGTATTCCCTTCCCTTTGCTGAACATACCCCTGGGTTCAGAGAGGAAGAAAATATCATTAGGCCTTAAAAGAAATACAAGACACATCCTGAACTCTGAGGGCTCCCTACGCTTCCCTGCAAATGCACTCAAACCTGACACCGTTCTGCGACTTGGTACCTTAGTGACCGCTTCCCTGGGTTCAGATGCTCAGTTTAAGCACGCACATGTCTATCTGCATGTGAAAAGTTGATGACCACCCAGCTTTAGTGGATCCAGGATTGAGGCAAAGGGACTTCACCTTCACTATTCCTTCACCTTCACTTCATTATTCTCCCAATGCTGTTCAGAATAATCTACCAAAATGTTTTGATGCAACTGGAGCTGCACATTTTTTCTTGTTGTTCTCCTTTTTCTTGGGTAAAGATATCCCACTGGATGTGCGAGGGAAGAGGGATTACATATTTTCCCCTCTCTTTGATTTTAATATGCAACTGCTGGGCACCTGGGAGTGGGGAGTCCTGGATTCTGGTCTCTGCTTTAGGGCCTGTTTCTGGATCCTATATTAAACGAGATGCTGCAGCAGTTCAGGAACGATGCCCCCGAGGCCTCCTTCTATGGGCAAATCCTTTAATCCCTATTATGCTACCAAGTAAGTGGTGGACGTGATCATCTACACCACCTGTAAAGGAGGGATATCATCATCTTTCCCCAAAGCAATGGCTTAGGCATTTAAATTCAGGTGGGGTGTGAAGTTATGAACCCCTTTCTCACTTGGGTTTGGGACAGACATTGCATAAACCAGTTTGAGCCCAATCCGTTCAGTCTGATACTACATTCAACCAGGTTTATCTCAAACCGGTTTCAGCCATTTTCAAAGTGGTTTATGTGCACTGAACATCTGTTCTGTTACAGGTTTAAACCTGTTTCTGATCACTTAAACTGGTTTGTGTGTAACTTCTATCCCTAACCTTGATGTCTAGCTCAGGGATGCAGGAAGGTGGAAGCAGGCAGGACTCACCTCTTCCACTCAGCAAGCTGCCTTATTATGAATCCCATTGCAGACACCGAACTCTGTCCGTACATTGTATAGGAAACGTATGCCCCTAACCCAGGGACACGTATTGCACTCCAGAAGCTAGGCACCTACGGTCAGTCATGGTGACACTTAGCATCGCCGTGCCTATGACCCTTTGTGAGTTTGTGCCTTAATATCTTTGTGCCTTGGTGGGCCTCTGGGACCTACCTTCCTACTAATAAATAATTGAAAAGGAATAGGAAGCAAACTGCTAGCAAAGGGAAGGAGGACAGCATTGCATGCAGGGTGCTGAAGCGGAGGCTGTATCTGTGCAGAGACCTCAGAACATAAATAAAATAAAGTGCTGTTTGCAGCTAAGAGAAACCTGCAATGATGGAACCTGTCTGCTTTGAAAGAGCAAGTGGTAATGGAAAGAAAAAAGGCCCTGTAGTAAAGCAGCATCCTTTTCTTTCATTCAAGGTGGAGTCGATTTTTTTCCCTGAGCAAGCCAATTGTATATTGCTTTGGCTCTTTATTTTATGTATCAGACCACTGCTATTAGAGAAGCACTTTGAGTGGTATAGCAAAGCCTAATGTTGGATTCTCACATTTCCCTTCTCCTCTGATTTGTCTCAGTCAGGCTATTATCCTGCAATATTGTTCAGCTTTTATGGTAATGGCAAAGCCCCGTACGGGTCACAACGAATACGTCTCCACAATCTCACACTGTAAGGAAAGCTCTGTTAAAATGGAAACAACTAAGTTGGCCATGCTCCATTTGAACAAACTTCAGCATTGGATCTCCACTATTACTAAAATGTCAAGCTTAAGTGGAGTGGAAAATCATTCTGCCATTTAAGGCAAAAAGAAATAAATCAACAACATCAACAAAAAATAAAACCAAGCAACTAATATACAGTAAGAAACTTTACCACTTTGTTAGACATGCAGAGATGGGGGAAAAAGACTGGTAAAATTAAATTAGGTAGTCCACCGCAAAGCCTCTGCTGAGAGAAGAACTCGCTAAGTCTTAAAGAGCACACGCATGCTCGCACAGTTGAAACTATGCGTCGAGTGTCCCTTTAGGCTCTCGTGCAAATTGAGTAGACATTGATGGATTTGTTTTCCTTTCAGATTAAATTGAACCTCTGGTTTGAAAGCAGTTTACTTGTTCCTGGTCTTGAAAGCTACATTTTTCCTTAACTAATTTTCTCTTGCTTAGACAGGTTAGTTTTGTAGAGGTTTAGAAACTGGCCCCTTAATGCTGGTGAAGAAGCTAGGGAAAAAAGCCTTTGAAAATAATGCTGAGTCTTTTTTCTAGGGTCACTTTCACCCACGTGACTTGAATCTTTCTGTACAAAAATGTGATCGCACGTCATTATTGCAAGGGCATGCAGAATATTTCTTTGCATCAGGAGCTTTGAGTATGGAGATGGTTTATCCCATTTTAGGAGCTACTGGAAGGCAAGTGAAAATAATAAAGCAGTCCCCCAACAAATTACATCTCAAGACTCCCCAGATCGTACAACGGGGCCTTTGGAGCATTGGATCTTGTATCTCCTGGTGTGAATGGGAATGGTTATGCCGTCCATTTGGTACATACAGTTCACCACAGAAACATCTTCTGATGCAAAGCATCGTGTTTACTCGGTTTATTTGTATTATGGCAGCACCAGGAGCCTGTAGCCAAGACCGGGGTTTTATCATGGGAGCTGCTACATAAACCCATAATAAGCTACTGCCCCTGCCTTAAAAGAATGTACATTATCAATACACAGGAGAAATGGAGGAAACATTGTTATCCCAGATCGGGGAATCAAGGTCCAGGGAGATTAAATGACTGGCCCAAGGTCAGACAGACAGCATGTGGCAGAGTTAGGGACTGAAACCAGGTCTCCACGCTCCCAGTTCATTGCCCAACCCACAAGGCCATTCTATGCACATCCACCTTTATATACGTGTATCCCTATAAAAATCAGATGCAATCGGGAGCAGAATTTGGCCCCGTAACTTTGTGACGGGCAGGACACAAGGCAGTGCCCCAGGAGTGGAGAAGGGACCAGACTGTGACCTGGGGCAAGTCTGCATTGCCTGAGGACTGCTGTAGGGAGGAGCACGGTGAAACACAGCACGCTTGCTCCACGGGTGTCATCCCTGAAAGGGATGCATGCAGCCGTCTTAGTGCGGTGCTAGGCATGTACCAACAACTCACTCTTAGGAGCGAGTATCAACACGTGCCTCAGGCTGCGGTAGCATTTCTTTGGGTGGACAATGTGCAGCATAGCAGTGCTGTCTAGCACAGCATGGACACTTCCCCGAGGACCACTTCTACATGCTGTGCAATCTTGGCTTCCCATGCACTCTGCAGACGAGGGGAGCGGATATGTCCCAGAGGACGATGTCCCCTTACCAGTAAAGACATGGGGAGCCTATGTAGAATTACACATAATCTCTTTACACATTTTCTCCCTTGTGTGGGTACATAAAGGAAATGGTAAAATCTCTAGCTCTTCGGACTCATTCTTATTTCTGGAAATGTATGTACACATTCCCGAATTATAAAAAAGAGTTAAGGCCTCTGTCTTGCAAACACTCATGCATATACTTAATAGGAGTTTTCAAGCTCTTAAAGTTGAGCATGCTATAAAGACTGAGGATTAGAACAATATCTAAAGTTCCCCTAGGCAACCTCTTGATTAAAAGGGGTCGAAAATAGGTTACTAATTTATGGAAGTATTCATTACACATAGATTGGTTGGACCAAGCACTAAGGGGCACCATGAATCATATCTTAATCCTGCAGGTAAAAGCGCCAGATTGCTTTTCCTCTGTCGCAGCACTGTTGTTGGGTACTTTGCATTTGGAGCATCTGTTCGGGGGAAATGTCAAGGCAGTGGGTTTCCTGCTTCATGCATTGATTACCGCCTGAATGTAAAGGGATTAATGACATATGCACAGACCAAGAGCGTAATGCTCTTTGCATTTGCTGCAGCTGTTTTGCTTCTCCCCCAACTGCTCTTTGTGGTGGTGTAGATACCCAAAGGGGTGGGATGGAGGGAAGGAAAGCAGAAAAAACCCACTGATGACTGTTTAAGCATTAAAAATGAAACAGCCGAGAACATGAGCAAGCTGGCGCTGGTGGAGGAGAACTAGATGTTCCAAACAAATGTCACCAGAAGGTATTGCTGTCCCTCTTCTTGTTCCCGGGCTCACTGCTGGACTGTGATTCAAGCCAGTCGAGTTCTGTTTCCAGCTCTCTCTCTCCTGTATGCATAGAAATAACAAAGCCAGGGGCCTGTTTGAACGGAGGCTAGGCTTTATTTAAATGTTTAAAATAAATGAAGGCTGCATCAAGGGCCCGGATCCTCAACTAGTATAAGAACAGTCTAGATTTATCAACCTGAGTGGAGCTAAGTGGGTTGACAGCAGGTAAGGATATGATCTTAATTTCTCCACGGGCAAGGCGGACAAATGATGTGCCCAGTGCCTGACACATACGTGGGAAGAGTCACTGCTGGGAGTGGGAGAATATTTGACCTAGCGCTTCAGCCTGCTGCTAAGGCAGCCCCAATGGCAGGGGTTTGGGGTGCAGCAGCTGATCTTACTACACCCACTCTCTGAACATCACGTGAAGGCAATGCATTTGCAAAGGGGACTGGACCCGGTGATCTACAGCCCCTAATAATCTATGAATCTATGAATTTTTGTCCTACCAGAGGCTGATATTTGGCCCTGATTTCAAAATGGGCCTGTGGGGACACGCACCTGTGCTCATGCAGGACACTTCTGAGGTGCATGCAGCTTTACATCGGGTAATGTGATGTTTTGGAGCATTATGGAGGAAGGATGGCTTTTTGTTATGTGGAATGAGTCTCATAGGATCAGCATTTAGTACACAGAGAACACCAGTGGACCGGCTTTCTCAACTAGGAATTTGCTTATCTGTCTTTGCCTCAGTTTTTCCAGCTGTAAAATGGGGTTGGAAGAGGGAGCCTGAAAAAAAGATCCCTACACCAAGTGGGCAATAGGAGAACAAAGGTGACAGGATGCTTGACTTCCTGATGAGGATTGAAAAAGCCATTTGAGCACGATGAAAGGGAACCCTAGAGTTTGGAGAGACGTTCTTCTGCGGTGAGACGGGGGGAGTGATAAATTGTGTTCAAGCACAGGCGTGTAGAGATCCTGCTTCACTGGCAAAAGTAGTTTGCACCCAAAAACTGGGGCTAGAAATGACCTTGGGGAGCCCAAGGAAGAGCAAGGGTCCCGACAGGGCGTCCCTAGTCGGAGGGAAGTATGGAGCAGAGACAGAGTCAGCTTCTGAAGCAGAAGTACATGAGCAGCCTTGAGGACGGTAGGGCTGCAGCCGAGGAGTGCCCAGGAACTGAGAGCTTGTTTTGTGAGGATTTAATAACTTATTCCCAAGAGGAGGAATGTGCTTTTAAGCTTTGTGGCTCTGTAGGTATTGTGTGGAGCATTAAAATGGGGAGAGGAGGCTGGAGAACTGCATTGCCACATCTAGAGCTGCTCTGAATTAGTGTTGGAGCACCCTTTTTTATTATCATTAAAAGGTCTTTCATTGCCACTGACATTTTTCATCAAATTGACTGGCTATAAGAGTCCCACAGGAAGGCACAGGCCAAATATATGTGTTGGCTGTAAACATCAGATGAGGCGGAAGGCAGGGGCTAATGGGCTTAGCCTCTCCCAAATAATTTTGTGGCAGCTGGTGACAGCAGCAGCATCACGGTGCCGCCATCCTGCTGCGCTGCTTGGTGCCACTGCCGCAACCGCGCGCCCTTGCCATGCGCTCCTCTGCCGCTGGCATGTGCGGGCCCCACAACGGCCCTCATCTTAGCACCCCCCAAAGCATATTTTCTCTTGCCACTACCACTACACAACTTTCATTTGTGAAAATACAGGTTCTCATTGTTCTGTTTTTCCAATATTTCATGCTAGGTCAATGGCAGCAGAGCATATTGTACTAGTGATAGATTCTGAACCAATGTAAAAATAAAAACTATAGACTCATAGAGCTGAAAAGGACCTTGAGGGTCATCTAGTCCAACTATTACACACATGCCTGATTTACTGTTGGCTAAAAAAGAAAAAAAAAAGTTTGCAAAACATACCATTGTGTGTGAAATTTTGAAAATGCGTGGTTTTATTTGGTGTTCGAATATCAAAACTTATTGCAGAAATTCTGAGTTTTGACCATTTTAACTACATTCCTGGCTGAAGGAACGTACTTTGCAAAAGTGAGGGAATAGGATGTCCTATCTCACAGCTTTGGTCTGCCTTGCCAACATATCCCTTGATCCTGAACCATTGAGGTCAATGTGAATTTCCCCTTGGATCTCATCGTGGGCAGAATCAAGCCATTGGATTTATTCTGCCTCTGAAATATGCCTTTGTATCGTTGCAAGAAAAGCAGGCCCTGTTCTACTTTAATAATCACCTAAATTTATCTTTACTACCTAGTTGCCACACATCTCTGTATCCCATGAAAAATACTCTGTGTATTTTTTTTGGTAGCAGCTTCAAGCGAAGTATAAAAGGGCTTTGTCACAATAATCCTCTCGTTCAGAGGAGAGGCTCTCAAATAGTGAGAAAGAAGAGTAAATGCCATGCACCAGGTTCATCACTGGGGGTAGAATAACACTACTGAAGTCGGCAGAGTTACACTAGGGATAGATCTGGCCCAGCATGTAAGCAAGGGAATTGGAAAGTGTTGCCTGCACAGGAAATTGCCCCCACTTTAATGTATATACTGGATCCAAATTCAGAGAGAGTATGCTGAGTGAAGTAAACTTTTTAAATTTCTGTTTGAGAGCCTGCCATCTGAGATCATGATGTTGTATAATATGATGCATCGAATTCCATAAAATAAAAGAGGAAGAGAAGCCGTTTTATTTAAAACCTGTGACAATGCCCAGTGTTGTTGTTGCCTGAATTCCAATTACCTGAGAAACATTCAGCACATCACATTGCAACATGTCATCTCTTCTAAGTGGAACCAATTGCATTAAAACAGTCATGAAACTTCAGGCCCCCACACTCCAGTAAAAATGTAATCATCAAAATTTAAAATGCACATATTCATTTCCGCCCCCCCCCTCCTTCAACAATGCCAGGCAAATGTGTCTCATCAAGATTCACCAGGGTCACAATTATCAATGCTCTGTCTGCAGAATTCTTAATGGAAAAATTACATACACAGACTCTTGATAAACCGTGCATCTGATTTCACTGCTTGTGAAGCACGGAGCTATTCATTATTACTCCTGTCATTCTCCTGCTCGCTGAAAAGAAAGCGATGAAAGTCTTTCATGAATCTCTCTGTCTCTCTCTATAAAGCATGCTGCCATTGGATACTATGGACAGGCACCAAAAGATCTTAGTTGTTATCATACCAAGCCCACGTTTATACCAGAGTGGGCAGAAAACATCAGGTCGGCTTCCCAGCGGCTTTTGAGACTTAACATTTTGTTTACATTTTAATGCACGTAGTCCAACCAGCCTTAAACATATACATTGCTGGAATATGTTATGCTAACCCCTTGCTATTATAGCTCCAGACCCAAATTATATTTAAAAAGCACAATAATATATTAAAAAAGCACATTTTAGAAGATTAAAACGCCATTTAACTCCTTTCCTTCAGCTTAAATGAAGTAGCACGTTCAGGGCCACTATCTTGCTTCAGCTGGAGTGAGTGGCAAATTATTTTACTCTCCTTTTCCTTGGGGAACAATTGCACACTACATGTGGCCTGCAGGCTCCTGCCTGGGTACCCTTTCTTCTCTCCGTTTGCTCCTGCTACAGCAGCTGGGAGGGAGAAGAAGTGCCCCTGCTGTGTGTGTGGCAAAGAGAGCAGCCTGGCCACCCTGCAATGGAGGTGCAAGCTTGGGCAGGTGGGTGGTATATATGGCTGGGGATGGGATGGGGTGGGGTGGCCTGCATGGGATATGGTCTTTGGCTGCCTGGAAGTTGTGCGTCCCGTGCCACACCCCAGAACCGGTCCCCCGCACCGCACCCTGTAGTGGGAAGCACACCCTGGCCCTGACCGACTCTGCCTGTATGTCTCTGTCGATAAGCCTCCGGGCGGCACAGATGGAAATGCTATGGCTTTTATTATATTAGAATATTTTTGCTAGTTTAATTTATAAAGCCAATACTTAGTTTTCACCACTAATTTCAAATTCAAAATTAGTTTGAGAATGGAAATGTTAGCCTTTGGCATGCATGTTCTGAATATATACACCTCAACCTGTACAATCTCTCTTAAGTGTCTTTGCTATCATATATCACCTCCTTAAACAACTCAGGGGAATGCAATATTTCTGTCTCATCAAGTTTTACCTGGCTGTCCTTTTTTTAAATGCATGTGCTAAATAAAAGAAAAAAATCTCTCTAATTGTTTCTCCATAATTCATTTTGCCTGTTTCCGTTCTGCTGAAAGAACAAATGATAGAGATATATATTATAACCTTGATATGCATACAAATATACGTTGTCACCAGAAAAGAGTTAACTTTAAACCAAAATAGGTTTGGTAAACTAGAATGACTACAAAAAGGAAAGAAACTTTATAAAACACACAGTAGGTATGCTTAGTAGCGAACCCAGAAGTGGACCAGAAGTACTTCTGCAATCGGCCATGGGGGGAACCCTGGATGCCCCCCCAGACCCAGGAGGCACCAGCCACCGAGCCGGTGGGGCTTCTGGTCCACTTCTGGGTCTGCTGCCAAGCGCTCTGGAGACTGCTCCGCACTTCTGTGGGACACTGCATGCACCCCAGCGTTGCAGCATTCACTAGCTGCCGGCTACCTAGAGGTATGTAGAAAAAACATTTAAAGCTGTGTCTATGTCTGAATCCCCAAATCGGAGGGCTCCGATTCGATTTGGAGAGATTAAAGGGTCCTCTGATTCGATTTGGATTTGGAGATTCAGCCACCGTATTGGACCGAAACTCTGCCAAATTGAATCAGGGACCGCAGCTTTGCGCAGCCCTACTGCGTGGTATATAGGTCCTCTGTTCTTAGTGGTGGGGAGAAGATGGAAAACAATATTCTCCAATTGCCATCAGTCTCTCCGGCCAGTGCGGGGCTTAGATCGGATTCTGCCTGGATGGCAATCCCATTGGTGCCTGGAGTGAATGCATCTCCAGGCTCCATCACAGATCTAGCTGGGTCTAGGGAGACGAGTTTCAATGGCAGTAAGCATCAGCTGACTAGTTCTTGCAAAAGGGGTCATACTCCCTCCTCATTTCTCTCCACTTCCTTTTATAAATAGTGGACTATTTGATCTGGAAATGCACCCTTACATTATAGATCCAAGTTTATTGTGAATAAAGGCATATGACTTTTCAAGCCATATACCTTCGGTCTAAGAAGGAAAGTCCAATAATTTCTCTCCACCTGAACAATCAGTTTGCAGCAATGCCAGTTTTCAAGGCAAAGGTTACAAGAACCCCCCCCACAACGTTTTGTTCCTTTTCTTTATTTCTCCAAATGAGCGAGGTTTGGAAAAACAGAGCTCATGTCAGTTCTGTACCCTTCTGTGGCTAAAACAACTTGGAATAGCCTGGACTCCTGCAAGTAGCTTTAGGAAATGGCATAAGAAATCAGAGTTGGCTCGAGTACACTCAAGAGTGGTCAGACTTGCATATGATTTAGCGTATGTCCTGTGAAAATAACTTTAAAACTAAACCTCTTTGCAAATACAGGGCCAGATCTTACTTCTTAAAACTGCACAGGACTTCAGAGCAATGGGTCCACAGATTATGTCTAAGGGGCCCGCGAAAGATGACTATGACCAATCAAAAAGTATGTGAATACCCACACTTACAATTCAAAGGGGTCCACACCTCCATTCAGTGTTTTTAGGGATCTGCAAATGAAAAAAAAAAATGTTGAAAAACATTGCTTTAGAGGCAGGATATTTCAACTGGACTTCTAAGGACTAAATCTTCACTATTCGTTCGAGTCTGGAATCAAGAAGAAAAATAAGCTATGTTTTGGAGTTAATTTTGGAAGTAAACCCAGATGGTGGGAATCTGGTGAAGTCATCCTGTTCACTACTAGTCAGTGATTTATTGAGGCCTTAAACCTGATGTTTTCATTCCTCTCAAAACATTATTTTTACATTAGCTCTGGACTGTCTTACCCAAGTGCCTAAATCTGACTTGAACATTACTATTACATTTGGTGGGAACGATATCTTGTGACAATGAGTTCTACACTTTAATTATGCCTTGTATTTATATGCACAGTGTTTATTAGCCTGTATTTAATTGAAAGGTCACCCACCCAAAACAGACTGCACCCTGTTTCTTTTACTACAAGAACAAGCAGAAGCTGCCAGGCCACCTCCACTAAATTATTCATTTTTTATGCATTTTTCATATTCCCTCTTACTCATCTTCCTTCTGAAGGTAAACAGCCCAATCTCTTCATACTATAAAGGAGATTCACAGTCTTTCATTCTTGTTGCCTCTCTCTGAAGCTCCGCAAATTCAAATCATCCTTGTTTCAGATGGGTCCTGCACACACAAAAATCACTGATGAAGCTACAGACAAAAAATGCTCATGATGCTGTATGCTTGATTTATAATTGCTTTATTATAATTTTCTGAATTTTTTAAAAGTCTGGCTTCTTATGCAATTGGACCCCGCGTTTAGGTCTGGTCAAAAACCAAAACATTGAGCAGAAGTCATCGCTGACTTGTTCACAATGATGGCCCTTTTCTAAGGGGACAGAGTTTATTTTGGACCCTAAGAAGGTAGGTAAGTCAGTCTAATTTTTCCTCTCAAAATGCATATCTTCCCCATATTGAAAAATTACCCTTGCTTACCACTGTGCTTTCCTCTTTTTGATCTGTTTTGGTAAAATGCTTTGGAAATTTGAGGCCTGACTAGCCTAACAAACTTCAGGGCGGCTGCAATATTTTGCTGCTCAAGTGCTCTCTCCCTTCAACCATATGAGCAAATGTTGGGTTCAGCATTGAACCTTCAGCAAACTTCTCCCATCACTTCAGAGAGAGCTATTTAGAAAGAAAAGGAGGGGAGGGGGGGCAAGTAGCTTCTTGGAAAGCAGTATATAGCATTGCATTGTCATTTTAAACAGTTTCCATAAATGAAAATGGTAGTTTGCAGACGAAAATCAGCTTCCTCTTGGGCATGGGAAAAACTACTCTCAAAGAAAAATGGGCACGTTTCAAATAGCTCCAATTATACATTAACTTTTATTTCATTCTTGGGATAACTTTGCTGGCAAATTCACTGGCAAGATCCTCACCGAAGCACCATTGCTGGAACATACACAGCCTAGGTTATCCCTCATTTTTGCTTGGACAGAAATTAATGGATCATTAATATTTGCAAATTTAAGTGTGCCATAAGCCACAGAGGTCACTTGAAGCCTATAAAGGAGACGGTCATTGATTGCAGTAGCTCCCAATTAGGATCAAGACCCTTAATATACGCTACAGGGAAAATCTGTGTATCAGTAGGCAAGACAGCAGAGGAAACAGGGAAAGGTGCCTGACAAGTGATGGCTGGTAAACATCATTGCCCTAAAGACCATGATCCTGCAATCACTTATATGCTTAAGTTAAAGCCTTAATGAAATCATTAAGGCTATCTGGATGTTTAACATTAAGCTTGAAAGTAAACTGTTGTGTAATCAGGACCTTTATGCATAAGGGTAGGTGTAAGATGAGATGGATAGGATGAGTGGGTTTATTATTATACTAGCAAAATGCCCATCATGAATGACGGGGTGGTGGTGAGGGGGGATGGAGAGCAACGCCATCCCCCCACTGCTCCGGGTCCTGCCCCACTCCCCCTGTTGCTGCTGCCCCGGGTCTTGCCCTGCTCCCCCTACCCTCCTGCTGCTTCTCTGGGTTGGGACCCACTCCCCCTGCCACTGTGGGTCCAGTCCTGCTCCTGTGAGGGAGTGTGGTGCATGGCTGCACGGGAACATAGTAGCACACATCCACAGGACATGATGCAGAGAGTGGCCACGGTGTGGGGAGCACTCAATGGCTGTGTGGCAGGGGGAGCAGCCCCGGGGTGTGGCGTAGGATGCATGTGCGTGGGGTGGTGCATGGCCACAGGGCAGGGTGTGGAGTAGGGAGCAGCCCTGGCACATGGTGTAGGGCACATGGTGGGGCATGGCATGCAGTAAAATGGTGGTGGCATGGGAAGTGGCTACGGTGGGGGGAGCACCCACGGACTACGGCTGTGTGGTGTGGGGAGCAGACCTGGGGTGTGGTGCACAGCGGGGGTGTCTTGTGGCCACAGGGAAGGCACGGGGAGTAGCCATGGTGCAGGGAGCACCTGCCAGCTGTGGCCACGTGGTGTGGGGAGCAAGCCCAGGGTGTGGCACAGGGCATGTGGCAGGGTGACGGTGTGTGGCCATGGCATGGGGAGCGGCCATGGTGCAGGGAGCACCTGCCGGCTGTGGCGATGTGGCATAGGCCATGAGCTCGGGGTATGGCACAGAGCACATGGGGTGGGGGGTGGTAGTGTGTGGCCGTGGCACGGGGAGCAGCCATGGTGGGGGGAGCACCTGTCAACTGTGGCCACAGGGCATGGGGTACGGCTCTGGGGTG
This sequence comes from Alligator mississippiensis, assembly GCF_030867095.1. Classification (NCBI taxonomy): domain Eukaryota; kingdom Metazoa; phylum Chordata; order Crocodylia; family Alligatoridae; genus Alligator; species Alligator mississippiensis. Next base: position 249,394,252 of record NC_081827.1, read on the forward strand.
TGATACAGGGCATGCATGGAGGGGTGACGCATGTGCCCATGTGGCATGGGGTGCATCCCTTGGGTGTGGCAGAGGGCTTGGGGGTGTGTAGCGTGTGGCCGCAGGGTGCCATGTGGGGTGCGGGCAGGGGGCCGTAGCCCACCCCATGGCTGTATGCTACAGCCGGCAGACACTGCCCATGCCCCCTATGCCCACTCCGAGTGACACCTTGCTGCAGCAGCTGGTGGGCATTCCTGGTGCAGGGAGGGTGGGGGACAGGGCACACGGGGCCATGGCGTGCTGCCACAGGGTGCCACACAGGGAGTGGGCACTGAGAGCTAGCATTGGGCACTGGGTACCCCACCCCATGGCCATGTGCCATAGCCGGCAGGCGCTTCCCACGCCCCCCTGCCTGCTCCCTCCCATTCTAGTCCATCAAGCATAAATGTAAGTGGAGTTAATTGCATTTTCTGACCATTTTACATTCACTTTACATCCTCGCTTATTGTCCGCATTGGAAATGCACCATAGCACCAGACAAAGGAAGGGACTGAAGCAATTCTAATATAATAAAAGCCATGGCACTTACATCTGTGCGTCTGTCTCTCTGTAATACTCCAGGCCAACTGTGCATGCGCCGCTTGGAGCCTTACTGACAGAGACAGACAGAGGCGGAGGTGGAGGCAGAGGCAGGCAGGGCCAGGCTGTGCTCCCCACTGTGGGGCATGGCAGGGAGGGATCAGCTGCACGGAGGGGGTGAGGCATGACTGGGGGGGGTGGGAGCAGGGAGTGCAGCTGCAGGGAGACATGGGCAGCACCCGCCAGCTGCAGCACACGGCCACAGCGTGGGGCATGACCCCTGCCCTGACACACTCCCCGACACAGCTGGAAGTGCCATGGCTTTTATTATATTAGAATTGCTTCACTCCCTGCCTTTGTCTGGTGCTATGGTGCGTTTCCACTGCAGACAATAAGATAGAGGATGTAAAGTGAATGTAAAATGATCGGAAAATGCAATTAACTCCACTTACATTTATACTTGATGGACTAGAACATGGCCCCAGAAAATCTGCAGGTGACATTAACCTGGGAGAGGTTGCAGACACTTTAGAGAACAGATTAAAATTTAAGATATTTTAACTAAAGTCATTTTTTAAAGACAATCACTTGAAAGTTCATACATTGAAAAGTATTGCACGTTTGAATTAAGAAAAGAAAGGAACCCCCCTCCCCCCTCCACAAATACAAATTGAGGCTTCAGAAGAGATGCGGCTTCTAGTAGACCACAATCTTAATGTGAATCAGTGCAACACCATTACAAAAAAAGCCAATCCTGTACTGGTTGACAGCTGTGTCACGTGCAAATCAAAGGAGGCAATTCTTCCACTCTATTCACCACTACTGAGACCACACTAGGAGTACTCAGTACTGCATCCAGTTTGGGGCACCTTGGTTCAAGGACACATATAAAACAGGAAAGAATCTAGAAAAGAGCAACGAGAATGAGCAGAGGTCAAGAAAGCCGGACATGAAAGTTTGGAAGAACTGCAACTACTTTGTCTGGAAAAGAGAAAACTGAGGAGAATTTGATAACAGTCTTCAGATACTTGAAGGCTGGTTTTAAAAAGGATAGTGATCAACTGTGCTCTGCGTCCACAGGAGCTATAGGCACGTTCAGCTTGTGGAAAAGGCGCTTAAGAGGAGACATGATAGCAGTCTTCAAATATTTGAAGCCTGCCATAAAGAAGAGGGAAAGCACCTTTTATTTCTTGCTGTGGAGAGGAGGATGAGGACCAATGGCTTGTAGTTTAAGCACAGTAAATTTAGATCAGATATTTGGAAAATCTGAGAAAAGTGAGGCAGTGAAATAGACTGCCTAGGGAGACTGTGGACTCTCCATCACTGGAGATGTTCAAGAAGAGGTTGGCCGATACTGGTCAGGGATGATGTAGGAGTAGCTATGCCTATTTTCTACCAAGAGGATTTCCCATGTTTCTGGATTTTGCTGGTTGTTTCTGCCCCCCACCCCTTTTTTTCCCCCACTGTGTGTGCCAGGGTATTTTTAAGCCTCCCCAGAGGCATTGGGTGTTAACGGCAGCTAAGGTTGGGTGCTTCAATTGTGGTGTGCCAATTCTCCTGTTAGGAGCTGGGTTCCTTTGGCCACAGCTGACTTCCTGCCCCTGGGGCAGGGGCCTGGACTCGGTGATCTTCCGAGGTCCCTTCCAGCCTGATCTTCCGAGGTCCCTTCCAGCCGTAACGTCTATGAAATCTAAATGTATATGAGCAAAGCCAGAGATTCCCGGCTGGAGGGTCTTGCCCCTCTGCTCAGGTTTAGACTGATTGCCATGTTTGGGGTCAGGAAGGATTTCTACCCCATGGTCAAGTTGGTATGGACTGTGGGGGTTTTTGCCTTCCTCTGTAGTGGGGAGAGGGGGGGAAGTGCCCTTCTACCCAAGACCTCTTGAGCATGTATTGACAACGTTTTATAGAAGCAGGCATTGACTGCCATGGTTCCCTTGCTTTACCTATGGCAGGTTAGGGTGTTAGGTTTGCATTGTCAGGGTTGAGTTTTTTGAATAGTTTAGATTTTGGCTTTTAAGGAATGGTTTGGATAGGGATGACCCTACTTCAGGTAGGGGGTTGGACTAGATGACCTCTGGAGGTCTCTTCCAACCCTACTCCTGTATGACTCTATAGATCAAGTAGTAATGGGCTGAAATGTCAGCCCAGGATATGGGGTGGCTATTAGGAAGAGCTTTCTTGCTGTGAGCGTTGGAGAGCACTGGAACAAATTCCATAGAGAAGCTGTGGAATCGCCACTACTGGGGACTAACTCGTGCAGCGCAGACAAACAGTTGTCTAGTACGGCTTAAACAGGGATGTTTTTGCATTGAGTATGGGATTGACCTGCTGATGTCCCTCCCAGCTCTATTTTAATATGATTATGGTGAGAATAAGACACCCAAGTAATGTGACCCAGTGACCTGCATTACTCGGTAGGGTTTTGTCCTAGAGAAGCACCTGATACTATCTCAAGAGAACAGAGCTTTGATAGAGAAGCCATGTGTAACATATTTGACATATAGGCAAATTGGCAGAGTAGAACAGATGCTTCTTTTGTTGGTTCAATAGAATAACGCCCGAGAGTAGGGCTGTGCTTCCGTTTCGATGTTTCAACAGAACGGTGTTTCGTTTTGAGTTTTGTTTAATTTCGAAAGCACTGTTCCGTTCTGTTTTGTCAAAACGGTTTCTGTGTTTCAATCGAGCTGGGGAAGGGAACTTGGCCCAGCTGAGATCCCCTCCCCAGCATTGTGATCAGGCTAGGAAATGCGAGGAATGGCCAGGGCTGCCCCCTGATCCACCCGCCCCAGTGACCAGAGCCCTGTGGCTGCAGGGGAAGGATCTTCAGCCAGGAACTCAGCATTGGCTCCAGGTAGGGAAACCCTCTGAGTCCTTTCCAAAGCCACTCCAGGCTCATGGGGGTCCTGGGACTGGGGAGGGACACCATGCCCCATCAACCTGGGCCAGAAATGTGGAATTCACCACTGGCAACACCTTCCTCCCAACAGCTCATGACCCATGCTCCCCCTGCCTGGGGCAGACCCCCGGACCCCTACTCTGGACAAAGCCCAGGGACCCCCAAGCTGCCGTGAGTGGAGGCACCTCCATAGAGCCGGAGCCCGACCAGGTTGTAGGGTGAGCACGCCCCCTCCATTTGCTTCCTGCAGCTGACAGGTGCCTCTGTGGCTGACATATGGCATGACAGCATGGGGTGGTGTGCTTGCCGGGCAGCCAATCAGGGGTGGCTTGGCTGGTAGACGTGCAGGAGTGCCCCCAACTTGCTGGCCTTGACCAGTACAGGCAGCCTGTGTGCCTCTCCCCCGCCCCCCGTCTCCCCAAAGGCTGTTCTGTTCACTCTTGATCTAACCTAGAGCACTTAGTATAAACCATGTAATTTCGATCGATTCAGCCTCAGGCTCCTTGAATGTGTGTACCTAGCCCTTTGGAATCTAGGCCTTAGGGGGGACATTTTGGGTAGCTCTGTTTTAGCCAACTGCATTTGCTCAGCTTGGGATCTTACTTCTTTTACCACGTCACATTGCTGTTACTAGATACAAAAAGTAATTCTGAACAGAAGAGCATATTGTATGTGACATTCACAAGGTAAGCTCCCAAATATATTGACATGCATTATTAATGTGATAAGTGTTACACAAGGAGGAGACATCAGAAGAAAAACAGTGTTCATACACTATATGCAAAGCCATCCTGTTCCATCATTTTATGGCAAATACAATTATACATTATCGATATTAAAGATGCCCATGTCACGGATAATGTGGATACATATTACAAAGTAGTAATGAAATCTGGAATATCAGATTAGTTGGGGGGAAGCTATTTAAAAAAAAAAAAAGTATTATGCCTACAATTCAGACATAATTTAAAAATTGAACGTCCAATTACACTTTTACGATACGCCATTTATTATTTTGCATATTTTAATGTCTAATTAGTGATAAATTGGTAATTAAGATGACATTGATCTATTAATGTTTAGTGAATGTCTAATTCAGACATAGTTTAATATGCACTTTATTGCACAGGGTCCTTATGGGTCTCAGCAAGCATGCCAGAGGAGAGAAAAGTGCCACAGACCCCAGATTCCAAATACTAGAAAATTGGAAACATCAGTTGCATCTGAATTTTAACTCACTTCCTTTATTGCAAAATTATTTCATTTTGTATCAGGATGAATATCACTTCTGCTTCTTGCATGTATAGAATGAAAAAAGCATGTCTACACTGCTTGTCGACTGCCCCCAGGACTGCTGTCTAGAAACAAACCCTTCCTGATTACTCCTATTCCATGGATACCCAGACTCAACCATTAGGCCATACAGAGGGCTTAAAGGTGTCCTGAGCATAAAACCAAGCACAGTTCTGTCTTAGGAGAACTGCTGGGATGTATTTAGCTTGTCCATAGTACCTAATGGTTGGGGCTGCACACCCACACAATGGGAGGCAGTACTTAGGCCTTCTCTCCACAGTAGTCCAGGGTTCAGCCTTTGAAGGTACACATGCCTCCCTCAGGCCCTTAAAATAGTGTTGGCACATAGTGAATGTTTCTCTTTATGCACCGTATGCCATTTACTATGTTTTTAGGGAGCAGCAAGCACTACATTGTTCTCCTCTGACCTACAGCAGTATTAATAAGTATAGTGGTCCTAGCCAAACAAGGCTAAGATGAAGGGCCACCAGGTTGCCTGTAGGAAGGCAGTAGTCTCGTCTCTAGGGGGCATTCAGATATGAGAGCATCTCACTATGGCTCTGGAGGTATGCATTTGAGACCTACTCTGAACTCATCCTGAAGGGCTTTCCCAACTGATCCAACTGAAAACGAGTCCCTGTTCATTTGGATTGGGAAGCCAAAGGCATCTAAATGCAATGCTAGCCACATCACTCCCTTGCATATCATTTGCTGTAGCAAGCAGCATGAATTAACCATGCTAGACCAGTGGGGCATCTAGACCCAGGCAGGCCTTTGCCCGTCCTTGAATCTTCTCTCTGAGCCAGTAATGAACCAGTACCTTACATGTCGCTAGAGGCAGCAGCATCAGTTAAGAGAGATACCACCATGATGAAGGCCACGTATGTTTTCAGGTAAACAAGTGTAAGTTCCACCCCAAAACTGAGAGTGCTTATGGATAGTCCTGCAGCAATATTTTGCAAGAGTAGTGCTAGTTATAAAGTTGGTAGTTGCATTGGTAGGAGTGTTGCCAGTAGATCAAGGGAAGTGATTATTTCCCTCTATTCAGCACTGGTGAGACCACATCTGGAGTCCTGTGTCCAGTTTTGGGCCCCCCACTGCAAAATGGATGTGGAGATATTGGAGAAAGACCAGTGGAGGGTGTCAAAAATGGTGAGGAGACTGGGGTACAGGACTGGTGAGGAAAGACAGAGGGAAGTTGGCTTGTTTATTCTAGAGAAGACGACTTAATACCAGCCTTCAACTCCCTGCAAGAGGGTTTGAAGGAGGATGGAGCTGGGTTGTTTTCAGTGGGGGAAGAAGACAGAACAAGGGGCAATGGTCTCAAGTTGCAGCAAGAGAAGTTTAGGTTAGATATGAGGAAAAACTCTCTAACTAAGAGGGTAGTAAAGCACTGGAATAGGTTACCTAAAGTAGTCATGGAGTCCCCATCCTTGGAGGTTTTGAAGACCCAGCTAGACAAAGCCATGGCTGGGATGATGTACTTGGGGCTGGTCCTGCTTTGAGCAGGGGGCTGGACTAGATGTGCCCTCCGGAGGTCCCTTCCACCCCCCTATGGTTCTATAGTCCCCCCATTTACCACACAGCACAATTTCACTTGCTTGTGCCCTGTTACAGGCTAGCTGCATGCCATCCAGAAATAACTAGATTTCTATGATGGGTGATTTAATAGACCTCCCCCCCCAACCTTTCCCCACTTCCCTTATAGAGATATCAGGAGGCTTAAAGTAGCATTCACACAGTATGGTGTTTTGCCATCCTCAGATGAAAAGCTGTCCAAAGAACCATCTATCTATAGATATATATAGTTCTTTGCATAGCTTTCTATTCGAGGATAGCAAATCAGCATATTGTGTCAATGCTAATTTTGGCATTCTGTTCCTTATAACAGGAGTCTATATGTATTTTATCCAGAGATGCCAATAACAGAACATTGTTAAGAGTAGCCTTTCCTAGTTGCCATTATTTACAATGAAAATGAGTTTCAGGTTATGGAGAGAGAGGAGGAAGAAGTAGTCGCACGTTGCCCTGTGCTGAAAAAAGAAGTAATTCTTATCATTAATCCTATTGTGGAATAGGCCTTGGGATCTTACATTAAAATACATTTAATTGTTCTCAGGTGTATTGAAATCTTTGCCAAGTCATTACTAGGGAATGTACATCGCTATTCCATTCATTTCCAAGTCGACTAAGGTAGGGAATGCTCATTTCTAGTTTCCCTTTGCTGCCCTCCCCAGGTACAGTGTCATGGGAGCATTAAGCTTTCAGCACTGGAGAAAGATTGGTTCAGTGATAGAAAATACTTAACAAATAAGGCAACCATCTATGAAGAAATCCTTACATTCTCTACTCTTTGCAGAAGGATACATTACTTTCTTGAGTGGAGTTCAATTTCTCCATATCGTGGTTTATATGTGGTAGGAAATAAGATTTTATTCAGGGGCACAATATGGAGAATGGACTCTTTTGGAGACTCTAAGCCAGCTAATACAGTTTGCTCTGACGTGCGCATGACAGCCAGTGGATTACAATTAGCCATTTGTATGCTTCTAAAATGTACAGGTACAGGATTGCCAGTGATAAGCCACATGAAGCTCATAAAACAAAACACAGAAGTTAATTATTAATCAAATCCAGCAAATGTGTGTTCTGCGCTAATATGACAATGCCAGTACATAAACTCTCGAGCTAACAGACACTTTAAGAAATGAATGGTAATTACAATTATACCAGATGTCGCATCAGCAGCTTTGGAATCCACAATATGTTAGTCAACCTTAGCCTATTTAGCCTGTATGTTTTTTAAAGCAGGGACCAATTTAATGTTTGAACAAAAGCACCATGTACATGGATAAGAATAAATCAAGTGAACACATAACTGGAAGTCAGGATTTCCATTTAAAAAAAAAATTAAAAAATTGTGCTTGGAATTTTTAATTGTTCCAAATTGAAAGTGAAAAGACTGAATTTCCCTGAGGAACAGAAAATCCTTTTTTTTTTTTTTTAAATTGAACCAAAAAGGTTTAGACTCATGCATGTTTGTTTAACCTAAAAATCAAAAGAAAATATGATTGATCACAACATTTTGATCCTTCTGCCCTACTTCCAGTCTCATCCAAATTAGCACATTTCTGCAAAGTGTGCCCATTACTACCGAAAATCGTTCCATCAGGTGTCCCACTCTGCCCCCTTCTCCCCCACATCTAACATTTAGGCTGCCTATACTTGTGCTTGTCTGCATTTTAATTAAAATACATTGGAGCAGACTTGATTAAACAGAGTCTGCTCCACATTTGAATTAAAACACTCTTGTGTTGCCTCACTGTCATGTCTATTTAGTCTCCATGTGTTTTAAAATGGCTGCGGGGGCGCTATAGCTAAGCCTCATTGAATGAGGTTTAGCTACATCCTGTGGCCATCTTTAAATTAATAGGCACGACGATGAGGTGTTTTAAGCAGAGTGGCAATTTGGGAACCACTCTAATTAAAATACTCCTCTCCCACTCCTAAGCACATGTATTGGTAGCCTTAAAGTCTTAAAAGCTGATATATAATAGATCATATAGGAAGATTTCAGCACAGACGAGTTTCCGTATCAAAAAACCTACCCAGCTCAAGCAGCATTTGTTGTCACATCCGTGCTGGAGGTTTCAGATTGGTGAGGGATGTTGACCCTCTGGAGACAGAGCATACACTCATCTCCCCACTACAGGTGGCCCATTCAGTTGAAGGTGGTATAAGAATATATTTGTGTTGCCACTCATCATCACTTTACCGCTCTCTGCCTTCATTTTGCCTTCTACCCTTTGCCCATCTCGTCTGTTTAGACTGTAAGATCTCCAAGACAGAGACCATCTGTCATGGTTGAGGCACAGCATCTTGCTTGGATTTGAGATGGCACTTTCAGCAGCATAAAATAATAAGAGGGAACCGAGTCTCCTGGGCTTTTAGGCTGACACTTCTCACCAGCACTAAATTCACGACATATTTTTAAAGTATTTAAAATAAGATTCATATGGGCTGATGCCTTTGAAACTTGTATTCAAGCGATCGAAGGAAGCTATTCTTTAAAAGGGTAAAATATTGACTAGCTGAGCTGTGAGGATCCTATCCTGGGCATATCTATCTTAAATGCGATGCATTTCAAAGGTTCACACTAGAAGAAGTTATTGTGATTTAATGCATGTTGCCTGTATATACTCTGATGATCTACTAGCAGGATCATATTTACGGTACTCAGTTGGCATTTTCAGGGAAACAAATCCAGAGGGAATTGCTTCGGCTACATGGAGTAATGGAGTATTAATGAGACCACTACACAGAAGAAGAATAATTAAGAATTCATTGAGTGATAGACTATACAGGTCTGCAGAAACTCAGATATCACAGGCCACAAATATGCAAACCCTGCTAAGAAAAATCAGGCTTCTGCTATACCATAGCTAATCCACGCATAATGCACAGCATAAATGAGTTATAGTAAATCGAGATTGGGAGAGATGAAGAGATGGGTTATACACCCCCCCCTCCAAAAAAAATCTGTACATTTTCTTACTTCACTTTTTTAATTGACTCTCTTCCACAGAAATCCAAGCAGCCATTTGTAGATTATTAGTGCTAGAATTTTTTTGCCAAGAGGCCCAGACAAAAACAACTCAATTGTATTAGGTGTGATAGAAATACATGGAGAGAAAAGCACTTTCCAAAAGTGGACAGCTGTGCTAATGTTGCAGGTACTTTGCTATCAACTTTAATTTCCTTGTGTAACAGGATGGTGCCAAGGGCCACTGTGATATCCCCTGGTGGCCACCTTGATTCTGCCATGCCTTGGTTTCAGGGTACTTCTGTCGCCTGCCATACCTTGGTGTTAAAGAGGTAATGAGGGCAGGCTGCCCTCAGAGGCAGGTGAACTCAGGTGTTGTCTCTCTCTCCTTTTATGTACTGGCTCCTTTTCTTGGCCCTTCTTGGCCGGTGTCAATTTTGGGTTCCCCCCACTCTGGCCCACAGTCTCTTGGTCTTTGGGGACTCCCAACCCCACTGACCCCAAAGTGCCTTAAGAGCTAGAACTCAGTCTCCTTCTGCCCCTACAGACATACCCATGCCTCGCCGATGTTACTCTGTCCACAGTTTAGTTCTTTTGTCGTGGTCTCAGCCCTCTTGGCTTTAGCCCCTCTTTTCTCTGGCTGCAGGCTTCCAGCCCTGGCCCACTGATTTGGGCTCAGCTCTCTCATCCTCAGCCCCCTCCATGCCTCTTGGCCCTGTCTTGCACCTTGTCTCAGCCTCCTGACCTCCCTGACCCAGGGCAAAGCTGCTCTTGGTTTTGCTTCTGTCTGAAGTGTTTGGGCTGTTGCTCCACACAGCCCACCAGGTCCCTGACCCTGGAAGGGCTCTATGCTGAGTGCCCCTGCAGAAACCGCAGGGTCTCCAGTACATCCCCATCAGTCACATCCGACCCTGTGGTAGGAGCTAAAACAAAAAATACAACCCACCGCTTCAAATTCAAAGTCTCTCCCTCTGGATCATCACAGCACTGCCCACTCTCTGGCTCTCTCAGTCCTGGGGGTACCTGGAACACCTGCAGCTCAGGTGCTCTCCCATTTCCAGGACTAACATCCTTCCTGCCTAACTAGGGCTCTGCCCTACTGCCCTATTGCTAGGAAGCTAACCCCACAACAGGCTAGGAGTCCCTGGCTGCCTACTCCCCTGCAGCTAGCTCATAGAGCACTGTTTTCCTCCACCTGGGGACATCCCTGCTGCACCTTCTCTCCAAGTAACACGAGCCCCTAGCTCCCTGTTATAACCCATAAAGGTCTTTTGGGGGAGCCATGGCCTAAGGAACCATTAAATGGTGCCTAATTTTAGGATCAATCCTCAATCCCCCTCCAATCCTGTTAAAAAGAGTTGCTAAGTCTCGCATTGAGTTTTATCCTCAGCATTGCATGGCTCAGTGTTTCTGCCATCAAAATATCAAATGACTCTTCAGGCATTGCTGGCACGTGCTAGAAGAAGACTGATCTGAGATTTCTCATTGATTTACAGGTGAATTTTGCAGACTGAAGAAGTCTGATAAGCATCTGGGCTTGGGCCTCTGAGTTTTGCTCATCACCACATCGTACTAAAGCATGATTAGGAAATAAGTCCCCAAGGCAGTGTGGACTTCATGGTGCAATACATTAAAGGACTTGTAATGCATTTAACTGTGATACATATAGCACAGCTGATCCATTTATAGTGCCCAGCATGAGTGAGTTCTATTATAGAGGCTGGAGGTACAGAGGTGGGCTATACAAAAAGAAAAAAAAAAATCAGTGCATTTTCTTACTTCACTTGTGCTCAGATTCTCTCCCCCATTACTGGTGGGGGGGGGGGAAAGAATAGACTACGTATATTGCTTTTTAAAATTGACCCTCTTAACACTTAGAAATCCAAGTAGACATTTCTAGATTATTAGTGCTATGATTTTTTGGTTGCTGAGATGCCCAGACGAGATCATAACTCCATTACTTTGGGTATGGTGCCACTATATGGTCAGAAAAGCACTTTCCCTAAGGACCCCTTAGGGTATCCCTTCCAGGAAATGACTTGCTAGGGATGATTTGATGACCCAACCCATTTGCCACCTTGAATGTGTGACAGCCACCAGCCCAAAATGTTCCAAGTTCCCCAGAACTCATGAATGGGAAGGAAACTTTTCTGTTTTCTTAGAACGGAAAATGCGGAGCAGGACTGTTGAAGCAAAAATCTGTTTGTGATACTGAAGTGAAGAAGAGAGGAATACAGCCTGCAAGGAGTGGAACAGGAGAGACAGCCTCGCTTGGTTATGGCAAGGCAAGCAAAAACTCAGCTTCTGCTGTCGAGCCATTCACTTCTGCTGTCCCGACCACCGGAGCGAGCAACTGAGCAATTCCAATCAGCTTGTGAATGTATCCTTACCACCTCCTCTTACAGAAAGGGAACTGAGGCCTAAAGCTTAAGGCACTCACCCAAGGTTGCACAAAAGGTAGACTGAGACCTTGTAGTGATGGACAGGCAGTCTAAATAAGCCAGACAGAGGAAGAATTACGAGTCTCATTTGATAGAAGGGAAACCGAGGCATAAATATCATGTGATGTATCTGGGGTCACAAAGGCAGAATCACGACTAGGGCCCAGATCTCTCATGTCACAGATCAGTGTTTTAATATTAAATTCACATTTTCTTCCTAAAGACCAGTCATGCTGTTTTACCCAATTACCAATGGCCATTTAGTGTTCGTCCTGCTCATTGCAGTCATGGACTTCAAGTAGATTAGGCAATCGACCCCCTGACAGGTCAGCTGCATACTGTACACTGGTTTTTAAAATTCATTGCATGCCCTCTGTTTTTATGTCAGAAGTAAAATTCCTGCTGGTTTATGATGCCAAGCGCAATGATCTAATAAAGACAGGCTTTGCACTATGTACTTATAATGCTGAATTAGTCATAGTGGCAGTTTTGAGGACACGTTTATTTCTAGAATCTCCTGTTTAATTTATGATTCTATCTTGTTTTTCATAGCTCACATTTTTCTCAGTATCACTCCCAGTCCTGCAGGTTTACCCAGCCAAAGAATTTCACCAGCAACAAAACTATGACTCTGTTCATTTATTTGAACGCACGCACGTTATCGATACATCCTCACTTTTTCCACCTACTGGCCCATTGGGATGGTACATCACAGCTGGTTCTCACATCTCCCCCACTACTATGCAAGATGTGGGCAACAACTTCATAGGGAATTAGTCCTGTGAATCTGCTGTCCTACTTCCAGCCGCGCAGACCCAACTCCCCTTCCATTTGTATGCTGGTTGCTGCAATAATTCATGGGAATGAGTAATAAAGAAAACATCTTTCCTATTCTACTTGAAATATGGCTACAATCCCAGGTAGGAAACTCAAGAGGGTAGGCACCAGGTGAATGGGCTCTGTTGGCTAAGAGATAGGAGGACACTGTTGACTTGGGTTTTAGGCCTGGTTCTGCCCCAGGTTATGGAGCCATAGGAGCAACTGCCTACCCAAATTTAGGTCCACAGGACTGAAAAGGAGCTGTTATGTTTGTAGGGAACCCTGTATCCATAATAGTCCATGAGAACAACTACTCAAACCAAAATGTCCACAACATGCTGCAGGATGGATAGACGTGCCTCCATCCCTAGGCCACCACATGGGCTCACACGATCATTGAAGCAGACCATGCCTTATACTACAAAAGGAAAGCAAAGAAGTCCCCTACAGTCCTTGCCAAATTGAGCCGAGGGGAAATTCTTTCCGGACTCCAAATCTGGCATCCAGTAACAAGACCCACCAGCCCAGCCCTTGAGCTGTTCCTCAGTACTATTAGGAGCATGGATGCACCCAAATCACTAGTGCTTCTGAAAGTGGCAGTGGGGAAGAGGTAGTAAATCTCCCCAAAACAAGCCATGACTCCCTGCACCTGAAGAGAGAGGAACTAAATAATGAGATACAAATAAAGAGAGCACACACCAACTGCAGATGCTTCCTCAGCCTGATGAAGGGTATTTATACCTGAAAGCTTGCAAAGAAGAATTTTTCCAACGATTTGAGTTGATCTAATAAGAAATATCAGATTTACCCAAATAACCTTGTCTGCCTAGGAACTAAATACTGCATGCAAAGGGAGAGGGAGGGAAAAAAAAAATCTTATAGCCCTGCCCAGCAACTAGAAGAAGCCATAATATATTTGCTTACCAGATACCTCCGACATACGCAAGCAGTCTACACCGCTATCAAGTTCCTCTCAGCCCTTTCAAGGGGATAGCAAAACATTTTCTATTCTGTTAGCTTCTCCCCATCTGATCATGCTTTCAACTATTTAGTTGGTCTAATAAAAGATATCACATCTACCCAAAGAACCTTGTCTGCTTATGTCCTTAGACCAACATGACTTACAACCTATACCCCGACTTTATCTCGCTCTTTCTTCTGATTGAACATCCACCACCCTGAGGGATTTCAGCTTCCTTGCCTCATCAAGCTTTTCCAGAATGTCACTCCTTCAGTAATCAGAGACCTCCCAAATTTCTTGTCTTAACTTCTGGGTGTCCAATTTTTATTTAATTTCACTATGTATCAACCTTGTCTTTTAACTTAAAGAGCTTATCTTCTACCCAGATATCCTCCCCCTTCCCCCAAATGTATTTGAGTCATATCCCTTTTCAACCATTTATTTTGCTAAGCTAAACAAGGCCAGCTTTTTCAACCTCCTCTCAAAAATACACCCTCTGTTCCCTTAATCTGCCTAGCAGCCCCTTCTCTGATCCTGTTCCAGTTCATATTCATCTTTTATGGAAGAGTACAGGTGATCACAACTGTACCTAATAGTCTGAAAAAGGGGTTTACTAATATCTTGCCTAAAACCTCTCGGTGGGAACCAGCAGTCTCCCTCCAGGGTTACAGCCCAGGAGTTCAGCAGGGTCAATAGTCTAGAAAGAAGCTAGAAGAAGTTGGAGTCTGAAGTTGGTGTCAACAGCCAAGACCTGGTGATGAAATTAAGACCAAAAATCAGATTAGAGGTTCAAATAAATGCAAGGATCACAGCAGGGGCTAAGACTAGGTCACGAAGGAGCAAGAGCTGGGCTGAGGGAGGGACCATGCAGGGAACAGGACAGGAGGCAAGACTGGGAAGCTCTCAGAGGCCAGGACTAAACATTTGCAAGCTACAGACCACTCAATAAAGCACTGGGCTCCCTGCAGCCCATTGATTAATCAGGCACAGCTAGAGCCAATTAAGGCAGATCCTAGGGCAGACCCTAAAACTTGGTTTAAAGCCTTACCTTAACAATAATAATCCTCCTGTCTGTCCTGGTGGCACCCACTGTAATCTTCCTCTGAGACAGATCTTTATCCACTTGGCAATGATATAAATCCTCATCTTAGGTAATGAGTTTTCATGAAGCACAGCTTCAAACACTTTGCTTAAATCTTGATAGATTAGGTACACTTCATTGCCCTTACTTAGTAAGTCAATTATTCTGTCAGAGAGGATAGTAGATTGGCCTGAGTTTTCCTTCCATCTGCCACAATGCCCCTTGTCCCATGCCTTGTTGGCATGGTTATTCTTCCCTTCAATATGCATTTGAATAGCTTGCAAAGTCAATCTAATGGGCTCCTTGTTGTCTGGGGCTTTCCATTTCCTCTTTGGACTATAGATAGTAGGTCTACCATTCTCCAGTTGTGGGGCACTACCCCAGAATCAGCAGATTCATTGATGATCTGTGTGACAGTGGTTGCTGTTTCATGTGCCAGTCTTTGAAATATGCTAGGATATAGATGCCCCAGCACCCTTTGGTTTCATCACAGTAAGCAATCCAAGTTTGATTTCTACCTCTGATGTGCTGATTTGCATTAGAAGAATGAGAATGTACCAAGAGCTTGCCTTGCTTAGCTTAGCAAAATAAAAGGTCAAAAAGGAGTTGCCATTATCCTCCTCTTGCTTGGTCTCCAGCCCCCTGATTCTCCCATTTGGTTGTGCAGCAGGCTTGATGCCCCAGGAAGAGGTGCTTACAGCCCTATTCATCCCATAACTTGGAAGTTAAGGCACTCTTGGGAAATAGAAAATGGGTTGAGCCCTCCAAAAAGGGAGGTGAGAACCCAAATGGAGAGGAACTCTAACCCAGGGAGGACCATCTGTGCCACAAAGTAAGCTTTGTACCACCTCAATGCCACTGATTCCTTTCCCCTGCCTGATCTGCTGCTTTGCTTTCTGCTCCCTACCCCATGTGTTACTGGGTTCCCTGCTCCCTCCTTGAAGTGCTGCATGCCACACACACAAGCTGCTAGTGTGCCAGAGGTTGGCCACCCTTGTTCTCACCACTGGGATATTGGAGCCACAAGTGCCAGCTGTTCAGATGTCAAGCCACTCAGGTCAGAAGTCCTGCTAGGACATGTATGCTCGACGCAGCCAGGGGCAAGTAGGAGTCTGAGCAAACATTGATATCTCCATACAGGTTACAGATATGGAAATCAGCATGGGTTGAATTAATGGAGCCGTACACTTCCTGAGTCAGCGAGTATTTGTCGCTGAAGGTATCCAAGTGCTGCCCATTAAAACGAACAGGGGCGATGTGGGTTGAGCAGGAAGAGGCAGACTGTACCCCTGCAGGTATGCAAATGGTACGACTTACTCCTTGTCAAAACTACAGGAGAACAGCAGGTCTACATGGAAGAAGCAAGTTGTGTGCCAGATCTCCTGGTTACGTATATCAGGACCTTCACAGCAGCTACAGATTACATGTCTAGGCAGCAAAAAAAAAAAAAAATTAGCTTTGTGATTTCAGGCTTCCCTATTTAAGCCATCCAGGCTCCTTGCAGTGATGGAGAAACACCTCCATTGTTTCTATCTGGCTTTATCCGAGTTTTCCCTTGGAATAAATACAGTCAATTTACTGTGTGTAATAACTTCCTTACCTCCCCCAGTCTCACCAGTGCTAGTGCTAACCTTTTTCTTCTCACATGTTCCTTCCTCCTTTACTCAAAATTTTCCTCCTGTTGAATATTGATTCCTGGCTTGGGGTTTTCTCCCTGGATTTTGTAGGTTGAAGTTCTCCCTATCAAGCAGTGCCAGCCTTGATCCCAGGAGCCTATTTTCTTTTCTACTCCTGCTAGCATCCCAATATCCTAAACTTTGCCAATAAACACCAATCCTCTACTCATCCACTGGTCTTGCCTTCATCCTCCTTTCTCTTGGGACTGGAAAAATCCCAGTGAAAGCTTCCCCCTTTGAGCCCAGCTATCCTTTATCTGCATCAGCAACAATCTGGTTATATCATTTGTCTTCACCTGATTTACTAGAATTAATGGATTCTCATTGGCAGCCTCTTCTTCAGGGCTATATCCTATGTCTTTGCTCTTGCTTTCAAAGTATTTCCTCATGACATATCTACCTGCTCTTTTCACCAGGAAGCCCCCATCCAGGTATGTACACCAGTCTCATTCAGTCATTAATTTTGTTCTCACTCACCTCATCTTTTATTCTCTCTTGAATCCTTCTGTATCTTATTTATGCTCTCACCACCAATTCACCTTGCTTTTCATGGTAGCACCTATCTCTTTTTCCCTGCACTCCCCCATCAGATCCTCATCATTTCTCCCCCTCATTTGCTAGTGCATTAACTATGCTCTTTGATTGCGCTTAATTTCCTTTAGATGATCTTCTCTATGTGCTATTATGATCATGTATACCTCAAGGCTTCTTGTCTGAAGGTCCACCCAGTAGATCACCTCTTTTAACAATCATCTTCTCAGCTTTATGTGCAGTCTCACCAGTCCTCTCCCCCATTGCATCTAAAAACTCATTTTCAAGCTCAATTGCATTTTCAGTCCTTGTCTCAATTGCATTTCCAGCCCTTGTCCTCCCTGACCTCACTCAGGTGAGGGTTCATACACACTTAGCATGCACTAGGATCCTGCAGTATCTGCACCCTGTCTGTCATTCACCCTTGCTAAGCTTGGCATCTGCTCCACAGTTACCCTCTTCTCTTCACTCAAACTCCTCTGCTTGTTACACTAAGCACTGCCTGGCTGGCAAACTTTTAAAGCTTGAGTCAGCCTCAGCCCTGATTAGGTTCAGCTGTAAAAAGAGAAAAGGAAACAAGCCCCCAGCTTTTAAGCAGCACAGTCTACTCAGCATGTTGCAATGTCTTCTCACATAGAGATACTATAAGCTGCAAACCCAGTCCACCTGCATCAACATATACATTCACATAATTTTCCTTTCTGAGCTGCAGCACGTTGTTTGGGGCATTTTTTTCTGTCTTTGTACACTGTCTAGTGCAATGGGGCTTCAGTCTTGGTTGGAGAGCAGCTTTTGTGTGTGCTATTGCAGAAGCAGTTTACTTAAGGAAGTAATTAAGCAGAAAGGCTATGCTGAAAAGAACAAAATGGCTTTTTGCCCCCCCAAAACCCTGTATCTTTGCATTGTCATTTTAAGTTTGCCAGCTTCCAGAGAGCCTGTCTGTTGGTGTCAGTCACGGGGGCAGCATGCATTAACAAGCTTAGCAGTTAGTGCCTGAGCGCTGCCGTGTGCAGTGACAATGCTTCAGCTTAAATGCATTTTTATTTGTTTAGCCAGACAGAAGAAATCCCTCGGAGCTGAGAGGCCCAGGTTTGCTCCAGTTGAGTTTTGTCACCGACTCTAATGGGTAGAGGATCAGGCCATAAGTGCTACATAAACTACCGATGCAGTAGACACAGATAAAGACAGTGCTACCCGGTGCTTTTTTCAGTATTTCTTTTCTCTCTCCGTGGATATAGGAGGGAGAGGAAAGATATAATTTCCATTGATACTATGGGAACCTGATCTCTTAAAATAGTGTTGCTTTATTGCATTTTCTTCCTCACCTAATAATACTGTATTATTTCTTGGGTAAAAGGCAAAGTTATGACAGGCTCAATATTGATCTAAGATTCAGCTGAAGATTATACTTTGGTACACTAGACTAGGGAACAGATCCCTAAAAGGGCTTCAGCACTAGAAGTTGGACTGAGGAAGAATATAGCTTCCTATGTCCCAAACTACAGTCCTTAAAAACCCTACTTTGCTGCTTCCCAAGTTCAATGGGGTCCTCAGTTTTAGACCTTAAGGTTTTCAAAGTGCCTTTTGCACCTACCCAGAAGGACCCTAGTCCTGAGCTCAGAAGCTCAGCATATATATTATACCTCCGCCTAATCTGGGAGCATCGCTGGACCGGAGACAGCGTGCAAGAAAGAGCATGACTCCATGTCTCAGTGGTTAGTTCACTCACCTGGAAAAGGGCAATTCTGGGTTATGGATCCTGATTCATGATATATTTTATTATATGACTATTTACTGTAGTCATTAAAGCCCTTAGTCTTCCAGGGATAAGGAGTCCACAACCTCCCTAGGTCATCTCTTGCTGCCCTCATATTACCCACCTGCTCACCTTTACTTCATCTTTCTGACCCAATTTATCTTTCTGCGCAGCTGGAGCAGTTCAACAGGATGGTTCAAGGATGTACATAAGCTCTGAAAAGGGGCAGAATTGCAAGCATCCCTATCCTCAGTGTTATGTGGCTCCCTACCCAGCATCTGTTTTGGGATCCCATTGTGAGCTGCCTTTTTCTCCTTATATGCGGCATATGGAGTATGCCTAGCAAACTGGATTCGGGGTCTGGATTCCACTACAGGCGCCAGAATCCTAAAAGTCAGGAACTGGAGCATGCAATACTGGGGGCCTGAATCCCACTGTGGATATTTCCCTTGTTTCTTATTATATACCATTGTACAAGAGCAAAGAAAGCTAAGCCTGGGTTTTCTGCTGAAGTACGTGGAATTACTCTGGTGTACCATACTGCAACATCAGGCTTGCATCTTAATGGAGAAAACCGAGGGGACGATCCCTGCGTTTTCTCCCCTTCTTGGAGACGTGTGGAAGAAAGCCATTCGGATTGCAGCCTGCTCAGGGAAACGTGTCTGTAATCGTTGTCCTACTAAGCTCTGTGTTTTTAGATAGCACATGCTACGGTGGCATTCCCACAAGGAAGAATGGTATTACATTTACAGAGGGAAAATAAAGTGGAGAGGATAAGCAAATATTTGCACACGTATCCTGCTGCCCCAAAGCTTAACAGGATCAACACTAATGATGATCGCTGTGGATTTTTCTCTCTTTTCTTTTTTTCCCCTTAATATATGCTGTCTACAGCAGCTATCACTGAGCCCTCTACTGACCTCCCAGGTTCAGCTAAATCTGGGTGAAGTCCATGTCAGGATGACAGTGCCTGCTAGTTAAGTCTTGTGGCAAAGGTTAACTTATAAAACAAAAGGATAGCCTGTCACTTGGTAGGCAAAATCATACATCATCTAGCAAATAAGTCGGCACCTCCAGCATGTCGTTCCTCCTTCTGTGCCGGGTTTGGCATGTAGGAACGGGAGCGGGTGTGATTGAAAACAGTTCCCCGAGGGCATATCCCAACTGCTCTATGGACAGTTTATTAATGAGTTGTCCACTCTGTCGTTTCTTACTGCTTGCTCCAAAGCACTCGGTACTTGCCGATGTCAGTGACCAGATACCGGACTAGGCAGACCACTGGGCTGATCCCATTCGGCAATCCCTAGTAGTGACATCGCCTTTACTTAACTGAAGATATTTTTACCGCCAGAGAAGAAGAGTACTAATAGGGCAGGCTAATTAAGCTTATACAAATCCCATTTTTTTTTTTTTTGCTAATAAGAAAATTAATTTCATTTTTTGTGTTAAGCGTCTGGAACTCGTAATACCAGCGTGGAAAGTTGGTCTGGAAAATTAGAGTATGGATAACAAGAAGACTGGGTTCATTGCTGATGTGAGAAGAAAGGTAAATAATAGGGAAGGGGGTGGGTAGATAAGAAAAAGCGCAGAATATTTAAGGACTAATAGATGAAGGAGACAGCTCAGAGCAGATAAGAGATGAATAATGAGCATTTTTTGCTGCACATTTCCTACATTCCTGGGTGTTTCATACAGTTGGAGGGACATAAAATATGGGTCCAGATCAACCACTGTGAAATAGATTAGCTTAAATGAATCTAGTGGAGCTTTACGGATTTACGCTGGCTGTGGATCTGGCCCTGTAATGACCGAGTGCTGGTGATGAATGGTGAGAATCAGGAGAATAAATCACAGCTCCACTGGAAGTCTAGGGTGGGGCTATCGGGGTTACATTATTTACTTTTTCATTACCATTTCATCTGCCCCTTTTGCAGACCCCATTTGTTAAGGCAACAAGGGATGTAATAGGAATTTGGACATGGCCAAAAAGCTACATGGAGTGTAACTTAACCATCCAGTGCATCGATGCAAAATGAGAAGAGGTGTTTAACTTTCTTGGATTTTTTATTGCAGTGCTCTGATAGCCATCTAGTGTTCATCACTTCGAAGAGACAAGGCAGCAATAGCTCATGTTTTTCAGCTGTCGGGCGCAGCTGCCTCTGCTTCCCCACCTCTTTGCCCCTTGCTGCAGAGCACGCCTCTCATCTGTGGCGCATTTACAGCCGTACAAGCACAGCAGACTGCCACCTCCTGAATAGCAAGTCATTTGAAACTAAAACAAAATGCACCAGTGAGTAAAGAAGGAAAACCCCCTTTCTTCTTTCTGGGTTTGGAACAAGCCCTTCCTACCCTTGAATGCTGCGTGCATCATAACATTTTGCTTCGGAGTCATGGAGCCAATATCAAGAGGATGTATTGCATCTCACTTTTCTCCACAGCCCGTCAGGAGGTACAGGCATGCTCACTTCCTTCCTCTACAGAAAGCCAATCTCCAATCCGATAACCAGCTTCTCCTTTTTCTATCTGCTAAATTCTTATCATGTCCTGCCCTCGTGGGAGTCCATTATTCTTCTGCCTGCCTTGCCCAAGACCTCCTCACCAGGCTTTCCATTTGGGGTCAGAATTTGGAATAGAGATGACCTCTACCTGGACTTATCTTTAAATGTACAGCACATCTTGCTACGCTGGTGACACCTCTTTCACTTCCTTTTACCTTGCAGAGGGTTTTCCTACACTGTGTTGATACTTCTTCTGTGGCATCACTAAAGTCCAGACTTTTTCTCGCAGCCTATGCCTAAACCTCGATCTTTTCCTTATACTTTAGCCTTCATCTTAGCCAGAAAGACATCACTACGATTATAACTTCAGACTACAGTAACTTCCCCACTTGAATTCTTTTCCCTGCCTTGGTCAACTGGTATAACTGTGTCCTGGCTTACCTCCCTACTCCAGTTTAATAGATTAATCAATTATGAAGTCGGGAGAATTATGATGACCTAGCCTTATCTCCCATGTCATACAGGCCATACACTTCCCTCAGTAAATTATTGCTGGGCCTAAAGTATATCTTTTAGAAAAACAGCCAACACTCCACCACAACGCTTGGGAAGTTGTTCCAATACCTAATTGCCCTCAAGGTTAAATATCTGTGGTTACAATATGAATGTGTCTAGCTTTAACTTCCAGAAGGCAAGATAGATAGGCACCTTTATAGATTAACTAAATAAGACTTTTACACAGAGCACAAGCTTTCATGAACCCAAGTTCACTTCATCAGATCCAGCCATGTGACCTCATTAGACTCTTGTCTGATGGCCTAAAGAGCCACCTATTATCAAATCTCTGTTCCCCAGGTAAGCACGTATAGATAGTCATCACATCACCTCTTAAACTTCCTTTTGTTGAGCTAAACAGACTGATCTCTTTAAATCTTTCATGATATGCCATGCTTTCTAAACCTTTAACTGTCAGAGGGGTTCTTCTCTGAGCCATCTCCTTTTTCATTCCAGACTTCATCATCCTTACCCTGCTCCGCAGAAACCCAGCACTTTGTCTTCTCCCTTCCTCAGCTTCCTCCCGGCAAAGTATAAAAACATCCTCCGTCCCCCCTTCACATCTCTCCATACAATGCATTTAGTTCTGTTATGCAGGATAACTAATGCACCACAGCTGTCGGAAAGACGGGATGCTCTCTGATAGACCACGATCAGCCCCCGGTTTGTGGAGCAGAGCTGGGATTCGCAGCTCTCTTCCCATCCAGTCACAGGTTTCTGCTGTGTCTCAGTTCTCCTCTCTGGACTGCCATTTAGTTCAATGAGTGCATGGGAGTTCAGTGCAAAAGATGCAGAGGAGCTTAATGGCTAAATAGGTCCTAAGTGAATTCTCAAAGGCAGAGGTGCAGATTTAGACCTACATGTTGCAGGCAACCAGTCTCCCGCTCCTCTCTCTTTTCCCCCGTAAAATTGCTGGCATCCGTCCCAATCACTTCACCAAATAAACTAAAAACCTGACCCTGATCTTACCATGGTTACATTTGCAGCTGACCAAAAGATGGGGAAATATTTTCACAGGAGTTTTGGTCTTTATTTTGGCCGGCTGTACTTGCAATCCACCTTGTCCAGTATGAATATACCAGACGTTTCCAGTGTAACAACAATATATTTACAAAGGATTTCATTCTGTGATGCTGGAATTTTTTTTTGCATGGGGCAACTTTGGGGGCATATACTTAGTACTCAGCAAATTGCCATGTTGATTGTCAGTCCTTCTCACTTGGTGAAGAGTGAGGCCTGTTTATGGCATTTTATTGTGGTCTTTCAGACAATTATGCAATGATGAATATTTCATTGTTTCTAATGCAGGTGTATTATGGCTTGTTGGATTACTTGTGTGGTCACCTGCATGCAGGCCAGAGGGGGATAAATGGTGCACTGGGATAGGATTGAGTACTGGCTCTCATTAAATTTGATTTACTCCATCCTATCAGGGCAAAAGGTCTTATTTTCTAGTATTAAAAGGACCTGTAAGCTGTTACACACTAGATAAAATAGAGAAAAGCCCCAGGTTGGCAGAGTCATTAATTACCGTTAATTGAGTATGGAAGGCAGCCGCCAGCTATGCATAGCCACACCATGTTTATTTTGGCAATTGTTGCTTTAACTGATGGTGGTACTGTTTAATTTATGCCACAGATGCTCTGGGGAGTTATGTGCCAAAAAAATATGCAAGGAAATATTTTCCCCTGCTTCCAAGTATGCTACATGGATAAAGCCCCCAAAACAAAAAGCAAAGCAGCATTGGTCACAATGAGGAAATGGGGTTGAAATAAACACTGCCAATCCTAGAGAGGGGTTTGAGCTGAAAATTTCCTCAAGTTGAAAGGTGCTCACATAAATGGCAGTCTTTT
This sequence comes from Alligator mississippiensis, assembly GCF_030867095.1. Taxonomy (NCBI): domain Eukaryota; kingdom Metazoa; phylum Chordata; order Crocodylia; family Alligatoridae; genus Alligator; species Alligator mississippiensis. Next base: position 249,417,716 of record NC_081827.1, read on the forward strand.
CAGGCCATCTCTAGTAGGACTTTGGTCCAACCAGGCACCTAATACATACTTAAATTGAAGCATGTAACTCATTTCAAAGAAGCAGGAGATTTTGGCTTTGAGTAGATTTGTCTTGCTTTGTATTACTGAGCTAAGAAGAGCTACAAGTGAATCACAGAACATTAACCAATAACATCACACACTGTGGTTTTAGTGTCATGAGTGTGAAAACCCATTTCTCACTTACAAAAAGGTCACATTTCTCACCTTCTGCTGAAAAATTCATCATGTACAATGAGCAACGGACTCTGAAAAGTCTTGTGGAAACTGTTGTGATCCCCAAAGAAAGATCTGGGAACCAAAGCAGCCAAGGACATTATATTTTGCACAGCTCTGGACAAATCTCAGTACAATTATTCCACCTCCATTGTCTTTGACTTTCTTGCTTTCTGTTCTTGAAATCATCTGTCATGCCCTCCCTCTTGACATTTGATCCTTTTTTGGACTTGGGACCTCATCCTCTCCTGGTTCTTCTACCTCTCCAATCACTTCTTCAGCATCTCTTGAAAGGGTTCTTCTTTTCCTGTCTTGTAGTCTGAATGAGTCACTTGTTTCTGCTAACATAACCCTTCCTTGGATGAGCTCATCTGCTGACATGGTATCGACTACCATTTTCATGGCAATGATTCTCTTTGGCATTAAAGATGATATTCATAGTTTCATAGTTGGTAGGGTTGAAAGGGACCTGAGCAGATCATCAAGTCAGACCCAAACACCAGGTTGGTCTGACAGGACATATTACTTGATCTGTCTTTCTTGTTCTTCTGTCTCAGTCTATCTGTAGCTGAAACTTATCCTGACAAAAGCTGAGCTCCTCGTCTCTCCCCACAAACCCTCCCTGCTATGCTGTTCTCATTCACAAAGGATGGTGCACACACTTTGAAGGTCACTAGAAGTTTTGTTTTGGAATCCAGTCTGCAATGTAGCCATCTTTCCATCTCCATCCTACTGCTAAATTCAAGTCTTTTCTTGCTAATCAGCCTTGTTCCTTGCCCCTTGAATCCACATCCAGGACACAACAACCTCCTTCTTTCTGGTCTCAATGAACTTCACTAGTCTCTTCAAAATGAAGCTTTTAGGATTACTGTCCTAGGGATGGATCTAGCCATGTCATTCCCAACACCATATTCAAGTCCTTCCAATAGCTCACCCCTTTCCACTGGTTCAAGCACAGTCCTCAGCTGCACACCACTGAACAGTCCCACCTGTCCTTGGACACAGACAATGTCAAAATCATCATTAGCGCACAGAAATTTTTTATAGGAGTAAGAGACAACATTGTACTAGAAACAGCGACATTACCCTGAAAGAAAAAGCCACATGCAGTATCAGGTAAACAGGTGATACTCAGGTAGTACTTAGCTTGCTTAGGATGGCAAACTAATCTCAAGTAAGGCAAAGAGTGAACTAAATGAACTGGAAAATAATAAAATGGAAAAGATACAAAGTGTTATAGTGCAAGGGAGAAGAAAAATGCCTTATCCATTATGGGGTTAAAAACAAGTCAAGCTATTGTCTTAACAATAGGGTGTATTCTTTGGAGGAGCTGGGAATAAAAACAATGAAGGATGAGTTTGAGAATGGCTTCCAGGGAAGAGGAAATCTTTCAAGAAAGTTTAGAATAGATTTCAGAAAGCCCAACTTTTTCTTAATTTGGGCTGCTAGGAAAGCTCCCATCTGCCGTGGCAGAGGCTAAAAGAGGATCCGGATGAACTTATTGTTCTGCAAATAATAGGTGTGAGTAGAAAGAATGGCAGAGTAGGTACACTGGAGGGATGAAAAAAGATAGAACTGGTTGCTTATGTATGGGTCAGAATAAATCAAACAAATGGGGGAAAAAAAGAATATTTTCACAATTTGCATTTGATGCCAAATATTTTTCTATGCTTGATACATGGACCAAGTTCTGCTAACGTGCTCCTAGAAAGAAAAGGCACACATTTATGCACACTGGGTCTCTGCTTTGGGAGGGACTACTTACTCAGCCTGCCATTTTGGATGTGGTTGTTATTGAAGGCATTTCACAGAAAAGCCCAACAAGTTTTTGGTGGTAAAGCGGGTCACTCGGGTCTTCATAGAAGATGTTTTGATCTAGAGAAAACAGTAGAAGAGCATGATCAGAGGCTCCAAGCAGCTTTATAGAGATCCTGCACTGCTGGGATTGAAGCTAAACAAACAGAAATATAAATTCCGTATAACTGAAATAATAGCATGGAGAGCAGTTAACACAGCTCTGTACAGGTAAAGAACAGGAAGGTGGAGGCTCTTACCTTATTGTGTTTACTCTGACAAACAAGGATGGGGTGCAACAGCTTTTTGGAGGGGTGAGTCCTGTAGGGAAATCTGCATCGCATCTAGCTGCCTGAAACCAACCCAAGAGACCCACTAATAATGTGCTAATACTAGGGCTGTGCGAAGCTTCGGGTGCTGGCTCGATTCAAAGGAGATTCAGCCCGATTCGGTGGCCAAATCTCCAAATCTGAAGTGAATTAGGGGACCAATTAAAAGGTCCGAATTGATTCAAAGCTCCCTGAATTGATTCGGAAAAGATTTGGAGAGCTTTGGTGATTTGGGCTGGACCTGGACTGGACCTGGACTCCGACCTGGTAAGCAGGGGGCAGGGGAGAGGGGACCATGGGGGGACCCCTGTCAGGCCCCATCCCCTGCCTGCTCCCCCATCTGTCCCCATGGCTACCCCTCCTGCCCCAGCTCCCAGTGCTTAAAAAAAAAGCCCCAACTCACCAGCTGCTGCTGCGTGGGGGGCAATCCCTGCTGCCTCCCGCTGCCCCATGTTGCATGGGGGGCTCTGCCACAAGCCCCCCAACCCCCTCTTCACTCTCCCAGCCCCCCCACGGCTGCCCTGCCCACCCCAGCTCCAGCCCTTTAAGAAACCCCCAAACCTCCCCAAAACCCTGGACTCACCAGCTTCTGCTGTGGCCTTTGATTTGGGACAGTGATTGGAATTACCGAATTGAATCACTGCCCCCCAAATCGGCTGAATCAGAATCTGAAGAGAATACTAGCTGCTTCGCACAGGCCTAGCAAATACGTCCATTGGACATGGGATGTCATTCTTACCAGAGATCAGTAAACTGAAAGAATTACCTAACCAGACCCCAGTCCTGTAATACTGTGTCAATAAGCACAAAACTAAGTCATCCGTGGATGCTTCCAAGGAGGACATTGATTCACTCTAACAACAGTATGGCCAGAACTGGAGAGCAATGCCTTATGTATCCTGAGTATTTGCAAAGCCAGTTTATCAACCCAGTGAAACAGAAAAGGCAGCATTAGCTGTTTAGCTCATCAATGTAACTGATTTTGTATCTTTATTCAAAGGAGAACAAGGGCTGTAAACTGACCATAAACCAATTATTGCCATTGCCAGAAGAGGTTGGCAAACACATCCCTGAGGCTCCAAGTAAAAATGTATGATTTGCAAATTGAATACAACCCTGGGAGAGATTTGGTGGTTGTGGACACACTCTAGAGCATTTTATTTTGATAAAAACGCAGTAGAGGTAAGTCCAATTATAGATTAGATCTAGGTCAGCCTGGTTTAAAAGAACAGCAACAAAAAACAGGGGCAATCCTATCCCTCCATCTCATCCCTGGGATGCGAATACCAGAAGGTAATTAAGACTTATTAGGAAGTAGTAGCCAGGAAAAGAGAGTCCCTGTTCCTATTGCTTTAAAGTGGACCCAAAATGGGTCACTTTAAATGATTTAAAGTAACACCCAAAATGCAGGCCAGATTAAGCAAAAGAGCTCAGCTTTATGTCACAGGAAAAAAATGTTCCCTTAACACAAAGTAGGCTTAAGTTTTTCCAGCCAATGAAAATCTAAGAGCATACCCTGAACTGTTATTCTTACTTTCTTGAGATAGCCTTACTAGGAGATATTATAGTTAAGTGGGTAATCATGTATATCAATTCCATTTTCACTAGAAACACTACATCTAGCATACTAATGCTCGACAATGGGGCTCAGTGCAGTGGGCATGAATTTAAGCAGTTTTGCAGTGACATTCAGATTTAGACAAGTAACCATTTTCAGAGAATGGAGAATGGTTGTGAAATAATAAAGTGACTACTTAAAAAAAAGGATACGGAATCAGACTTTGATTTGTATTTAACACTGTCAAATTACAGAATAGTAGCAGTGAAGCATGAATTGTCACTTGGCATTTTGATCAACAGAAATGTGAAAATAAGGAAGCCTGCCCTATTAAAAGACACCAAGGGCTTTTATATAAGAAAGTGATAAGACAAAACAGAAAACCTTGGTTTGATTTGTGATTCTGGGAGCTCCAACCCTTTCAGGATACTGTATGAGAAATGATTGTTGCAAACAACTGTGGTGTCACAAAATATCGGCATGTTGTCATAGGAGAGTATTACGACAGATGGACACAGGCAATGTAGAAAGAGGCAGAATAGATGCACCTACATGTTGCCATGCTTTAGTATTTCTTTTTGGAAATACTAGAGCATGGTGTAGTAAATGCCCCTACTTTGCCGTGCACATGGTACATGGTTAGATTTTGCTCCTATGTCACTGTAGTGGTGTCTAGGCCTGTGCGAAGCGGCTAGTATTCACTTCAGATTAGGATTTGGCTGATTCAGGGGGCAGTGATTTGATTCAGTGATTCGAATCTCTGTCCTGATTCGATTCAGCTAAATCTCTGAATCAGCCAGGCCAGGCCCATCCCCAACCCGTCTCCCAGCCTGGCAATGGCTGCCCCAGCTCCCGGCACTTGTAAAAAAAACAAACAAACAAAAAAGCCCCGGGTTGCTGGGTGCTGCTGGGCAGGGGGCAATACCTACTGCCTCCCCCCCCCCACTGCCCCACACTGCATGGGGGATTCTGGATGAGCCCCCTGACCCCCCCTCACTCCCCTACCCCCCCTGGGTACCCCGCTCCCCCATGTGTAGACTAGACCCACATGATTGCTATGTCACCATAGAGCACTATATGGAGACCTAGCACGTTGCTATGTCACCACAGGGCAATGGGTAGACATGCCTACCTTCTTCCAACTTCCAGTTTGCCTGACAACAGGTAATCACCATAGCAGGCCTAATCAGAACGAATAGACATAGTGCTGACATCTCCAGGGGAACCATAGGTTTCTTGGGCCCTAAGGGACTGAATAAAAGTTACTAATTAATTTAGTTAATCAACTGCTTATAAGTGTTTGAAATTCTGTGAATCGCATGAAATTATATGAAAAATGATAGTTGCTATTATTGTTTGGCTCAGAAACACAGAAGTGGGGATTTGTACCTTTAAGAAGCCATTTGGATGTAGTTCTGTTACATGATAGCTCATGTTACTCAATGATGACCAACTGGAAATGGAAACAGGCAGACCGCTGTCAAACTCCTTCACCCTGAGTGCCTGTGGCACAACACCGGGCACCATGTCTTCATATATGTGCAATGTGGGTGGTGTAGCAATCTCAGTAAAGGTGCTTGGGTGCTACTGCCCTATAAATACAGATCCCATAAATAAAATAATATAGTCAGATTGCCCTCGGTGCTGACTGAGGCTCGGCATGGGGTTGAACTGGGCTGCCAAGTCCAGTAACCGGCTTACTTGGTATTTATAGAAGTGAGGTACACACAGGAAAAGGCCCTGCCATCTTTTCTGCACTTCAGTTCATCCTGAAGAGATAATAGAGTCAGATTGTAGAATCAGCCTAGCTTCTTTCATTTCACTGGACCACACTGATTTGGATAAGATGAAGAACCCACGTTCTAGCTATGTACTGTGCCTTGGGTAAACATTACGGTAAGGGAGAGTGAATGTGGGCAGCACTTTATTTCCAACGTGAAATCTTAATTAAAGGCAAAACTCTTGGGAACAGGGTCCAAAAATTGCATTCCTTTCAGAAACCTCCCATTTCTCATGGCAAACCAGCCCTGCACCAGCCTTTGTGGATTCTACCCACGCTGAGGTCAAGTAGGGCTGTCCAACTTCAGTGCAGCCGGGGGCAGTGCACTGTGCATAAATGGTGCCCTGTAATCTTCCCTACCCACTGCCACGTGAGCAGCCATGGGGGACCCTCCACCTCCATGCAGCAATGGGAGGGATCACTGCAGGGTAACCACTCATGGACCACCATTTGGAGCTTGGACTTCCCCCAGAATGGAAAAAACTATTAGGGATAGGGACCTACCAAACTCAAGGCAGCTGCTAGCCAATTTCATGGGGGAAATGTGGGCCTGGCAGCCATTTTTATGGGTGGATCTCAGTGGGGCCCCTTTGCCTTCGATTGGCTGAGGGTCCCCAGTGGCCCCATCCCCCACTGCTGTTTGGTGGATAGGGGAGAGGCCATATGACAGACAGCCCTGGCAGCCAATCAGAGGTGAGGGGTGAGGGTGGCAGCCATCTTGGGCTTCCTGTTCTGCAAGCAGCACTCCTCCCCTTACCTCCCATTTCCCTGCCAGTGGGCTGCACAGCCAGGCTGCAGTGCAGTGAGGACTGCTGACTCCCCAGAGGGGGCCAGCATTTTATTTCAGTAATTTTTTTCCCTCCCCCACAGATTTTGTGGATTTTGCAGGCAATGGCTGATTTTGCAAAATCCATGAAACCTGCAAAATCATGATTTTGGCAAGTCCCTAATTATCCCCCCCTAGTCTCAGGTGTAGATTTCCATCCCATTAACAATGATTTTATAACATACCTTTCTTCCAGTTCAAATTCTCAGTGCCAATATCTGCATTCACTACTGATGCTGCTCAGTCACTTCCCAGCATCACAGCAATTTCCCTTTTGCTAACATCTTGTGAAGTGCCTCGTCAGGAAGCCAGTTGCCTGATGCTCTTGACATACTCATGGGGTGGCATCTTTGCCTCAAGATTAGTCAGAGGAGATATTCAATGTGTTTCAAATCCCATTGTTAATTCATTGGTGCAAGATGAAAGGAATTGTGCTGATAATAAAGAGCACCTGAGTTTCTCAGTTAATGCTTAGCAAGTTATTGCATCAGAAGCAAACCTGGCAGGTATATGGAAATGCAGCCTGTCTCCCAGAAAAATGTCATGCCATTAATTGTTTGAACCCTGCTGAGACTGGGAACACAACCCTCTGGCTGTCCTCTTCCAAATGAAGACAGCCTTTCCCTTGACCGCAGAACTAGTGCAATTCTTCTGTGCAAGGGTGGCAAAGAGGTGCTTGGCTCCCTGACTAGTATTTCACAGAAGGTGAGTGGAACATAGGGCAAACTTGAGTAGTGAGGACAGGGACAAGATCCCAGCTCATACCCTGGATTATAGGAGCATCCATGTCGCAGCTTGGTCAGCTTAAAGGAGAAGACTACTTGATGTGCATCAGCCCAGTCCTCAGCCTGAGTAGATGATTTGCTCCTAAGTGAATATAACTTCCAGCAAAGTTGTTCATGAATCCACCTTCTTGAGGGAAGGGAACTTGGTCAAGATGAGTTTTCAGGGCAGCTGTGATAAAACACATATGGTAAGACAGTAAATTGGTCAGTGGCAGAGGCTACAGCATATGACAAGTTCAGCAAGAACCTTACTGTCTGCTGGGAGGTTCAGCAAGGACGTACTGAAGATATCTCTTCAGTAAAATAATTAAATACAAGAGAACCTAAAGCAAAATCCTCTGCTCCAAGCTCAGCCCCTGATATCACTAAATCATAACTTACATGACTCAGAGACACAAGGAAGGTGAAATAAGTGACCACCCGGACTTGCAACCTCCTTACAGAAACTTTCCCTGACAGCTGGAATCTAAGGCTAGGGGCAGAAGTGACACATACACCGGTTTAAGTGGCCAGGAACTGGTTTAAACCTATAGCAGAACATAAGCTCAGTGCACATAAACCAGTTTCAAAATGGCTGAAACTGGTTTAAGATAAACCTGGTTGAATGTAGTGTCAGACTTAACTGATTTGGGTTAAACTAGTTTATGGAAATTCTGTCCCAGACCAAAGGGTTGGGTGGGGGGCAGCACCCTGGAGAAGGGACTGTGTGAACACATTTCCTGCAGTCCCATCTCACAAGCTCTCCCTTTCCTTGGGTCCCTTTCACTGGGCCACGGCCTGGGCACAGGGTGCTATTGATGGTCCTGTGACACAGACCCGGGCAGCCCTGGTTTGGCTTGGGTTTAGCGCCTTCCTGCTTGTCTGTGTTGCTTTTGTTCTCTAGCTGAGACCACTCTGTTCAGACACGTCCGCTTTCTCCTGATGCTGGGCCCTGTTATACAAACATAAGCTCCCGCTATGTACCCAGCAATAACTCTGTTAGATAACTACTAAATGCATGTGAATATCTTCTGTCTTGCTCACCATGGTTTCCAGCCTAGTGACATTTTAACAACAGAACAACGGTGACAAAAGTCAGTGATGTGTCTAAAGATGGGACGATTTGTTTCTACAGTATATGATGACATACAGGCTATGACTACATATTTTGATCTTTTATTTTAAACAAGGTAGGGGGGGATACTTACCACTCAGGAGGAGTGTGCATGAGCTGAACTGATGCAATGGTTTGGAACACGTTTAATGTTACAGTAGTTTATTTATTTGGTCATTTTTTACTTATAAGTAGAGCTTTTATTTCTACTTGCACTGTTATAGGAGGAGGCAGACAAAACAGCTGCATCTGTTCAGCATGACCGGAGGTAAACCAGAATAATTTAAATCTGGTAAAGTTGTTTCATATATTCCCTCCCAGGTGTTCTTATGAGAAAACTGGAGGATTGTGGGCTTAATTGTGGGACAGTCAGGTGGGTAGGAAGCTGGCTGCGGGGTAGGACCCAGAGAGTCCTAATGAATGAATCTGTCATCGTGGTGAGAAGTGGCCAGCGGTGTCCCTTAGGGGTCCATGCTCGGCTCGGTGCTGTTCAACATCTTTATCAATGATTTGGATGTGGGGGTGAAGAGCTCACTGGCCATGTTCGTGGACAACACCAATTTACGGGGAAGCGTGGTCACGCTTGAAGATATCTGCCTGTATCTGCAGCCTCTAGACAGGCTGCCAAGTTGGGCAGATCGTAACATTGAGAAGTGTAAAGTATGAATACCATGGTATGAATATGAGATGGCAGCGCGATGCTGTAGCCAGCAGGGCAAACAATACCCTGCAATGTATCAATTGATGCATCTCCAGCAATGCCAAGGAAGTGATTCTTCCGCTATATTCAGCACTGGTGAGACTGACAGCTGGAGTATGGCATCCAGTCCTGGGCGCTGTGTTTTAACAAGGACATGGAAAAGCTTAAGAAAGTCCAGAGAAGGGCCACCCATATGATTCATAGATTCATAGATGATAGGGTCGGAAGGGACCTCAATAGATCATCGAGTCTGACCCCCTGCATAAGCAGGAAAGAGTGCTGGGTCTAGATGACCCCATCTAGATACTCATCTAACCTCCTCTTGAAGACCCCCAGGGTAGAGGAGAGCACCACCTCCCTTGGGAGCCCGTTCCAGACCTTGGCCACTCGAACTGTGAAGAAGTTCTTCCTAATGTCCAGTCTAAATCTGCTCTCCACTAGCTTGTGGCCATTGTTTCTTGTAACCCCCGGGGGCGCCTTGGTGAATAAACACTCACCAATTCCCTTCTGTGCCCCCGTGATGAACTTATAGGCAGCCACAAAGTCGCCTCTCAACCTTCTCTTGCGGAGGCTGAAAAGGTCCAGTTTCTCTAGTCTCTCCTCGTAGGGCTTGGTCTGTAGGCCCTTGACCATACGAGTGGCCCTTCTCTGGACCCTCTCCAGGTTATCCGCATCCTTCTTGAAGTGTGGTGCCCAGAATTGCACGCAGTACTCCAACTGCAGTCTGACCAACGCCCTATAGAGGGGAAGTATCACCTCCTTGGACCTATTCGTCATGCATCTGCTGATGCATGATAAAGTGGCATTGGCTTTTCTGATGGCTTCGTCACACTGCCGACTCGTGTTCATCTTGGAGTCCGCTAGGACTCCAAGATCCCTTTCTGCTTCTGTTCTGCCAAGCAGGTCGTTTCCTAGGCAGTAGGTATGCTGGACATTTTTCCTTCCTAGGTGCAGCACTTTGCATTTCTCCTTGTTGAACTGCATCCTGTTGTTTTCTGCTCACTTGACCGACCTGTCCAGGTCTGCCTGCAGCTGTTCCCTGCCCTCCGGTGTGTCCACTTCTCCCCGCAGTTTTATGTCATCCGCAAACTTGGACAGAGTACACTTCACTCCCTCGTCCAAGTCGCTGATGAAGACATTGTAGAATATTGGTCCAAGGACCGAGCCCTGTGGGACCCCGCTGCCCACACCCTTCCAGGTCGAAACCGACCCATCCACCACAACTCTCTGGGTGCGACCCTCCAGCCAATTCGCCACCCACCGGACTGTGCAGTCATCCAAGTCACAGTCTCTTAACTTGTTTACCAGTATGGTGTGGGATACCGTATCGAAGGCCTTCCTGAAGTCTAAGTATATGACGTCAACCCCTCCTCCTGTGTCCAGGTGTTTTGTAACCTGGTCATAAAAAGAGACTAGATTAGTCAGGCACGATCTACCTGCTACGAACCCGTGCTGGTTTCCCCTTAGAATGATTTATCCTGCCGGGCTCTCGCAAATGTGAGCCTTGATAATTTTTTCAAAGACTTTGCCAAGGACAGAGGTGAGACTGACTGGCCTATAGTTGCCCGGGTCCTCCTTCCTCCCCTTCTTGAAAATGGGGAACACATTGGCCCTTTTCCAGTCCTCCGGGACTTGGCCCATGCACCATGAGCGTTCAAATATTCCTGCCAGTGGCTCTGCAATGACGTCGGCCAGTGCCTTCAGCACCCTCGGATGGAGCTCATCCGGGCCTGCTGACTTAAAGGCATCCAGTTCCTCCAAGTGACTCTGCACCATCTCAGGGTCTACGTGTGGCAGTCTGGCGCCTTGCTGCTGCCTCTCTACAACCCCAGTGAGAGACTTGTCGCGCGCCTCACTTAGGAACACTGAGGCAAAGAACTGCCTCCCTACAAGTGCGAGCAGAGGAGGTATACTCCTCTTTGGTGATCTCTCCCTGTTTCCACTTTTTATGTGCTCCCCTTTTAGCCCGTAGGCTGCCCTGGATTTCTCTGGTCAGCCAGGGAAGCCTCCTGCCCCTTTCCCTCTTTTTCCTCGCATCGGGATCATCTCCCTTTGTACCCAAAGGATCATTTCCTTAAGGCACAGCCACCCTTCCTGGGCTCCCATCTCTTCAAAACTCCTACTCTGCAGTGCGTCCTTGACTAATTACCTGAGTTCATTGAAATCAGCTTTCCTAAAGTCTAGCACTTTCACCCTTCTAGTTACCTTACCCACTCGACGTCTTATGATGATTTCTATTATTTGGTGATCACTGTCCCCCAGGTGACCACCAATCTGTAGGTCCCCTACCATATCATCCCCCATTGCCAATACCAGGTCCAGTAAGGCATTCCCCCTAGTGGGACCATGTACCTCCTGCATCAGATGCAGGTCTTGTACATAGGATAGGAACCTGTGTGAATGGTGGGATTTGCTGTCTGCATCTCCCAGCAGATGTCTGGGTAGTTTAGGTCCCCCATGACTACCGCCTCCTTAGTTTTTATAGTCTCTGAGAGCTGCCTCAGGAGCCCCGAATCTAGTTCTTCCCCTTGGTGTGGGGGTCTGTAGCAGACCCCTACCACCAAATCCCTTTCTCCTTGCCCCCCATGTAACCTAACCCACAATCCTTCTACTTTTTCCTCCGTTTCCGTCTTGATGAGGGTCGAAGTATATTGCTCATTGACATAGAGCGCAACCCCTCCCCCTTTCTTCCCCACCTTGTCCTTTCTGTACAGCCTATAACCCTCAATATGTACCGCCCAGTCGTGGGATGAATCACACCAGGTTTCTGTTAGCCCTACTAAGTCGTAGGTGTTTTCTGCAAGCAGGAGTTCTAGTTCATCCTGCTTGTTCCCCATGCTCCTAGTATTAGTATATAGGCACTTGAGCCCTGTGACTGGTTCCTTTGCTGCCCCCAGCTCTGATTCCCAAAGGGCCCCTTATTGCTTACCTGCTTATTGCTTACCTGGCCCCTTATTGCTTACCTGCTTATTGCTTATATGGTCAGAGACTTGCATGGCAAGCCATACGAGGAAAGGCTGAGGGACCCGGGACTCTTCAGCCTGAAAAAGAGAAGGCTGAGAGGAGACTTGGTAGCAGCTTTCCGTTACATCAGGGGAATACATCCAGGGCTTGGTGAACAACTGTTCACCAGGGTGCCCTGGGGGAAAACCAGGAGTAAGGGCCACAAACTCCTGGAAGACCATTTCAGGCTTAACACTAGGAAAAACTTCTTCACATTGAGAGTGTCCAGACTGTGGAATAAGCTCCCTCCAGAGCTGGTGCAATCGCCTGCCCAGGAAAGCTTCAAGAGGAGACTGGACGGTCACTTTGCTGGGGTCACCTGACCCCAGTTGTCTTTCCTGCCTGGTGCAGGGGGCTGGACCCGATGATCTTCCGAGGTCCCTTCCAGCCCATTATAATCTATGAATCTAATATGATGGTCAACAAACATGAACTAATAGAAATTTGGGTCGAGAGAGTTGCTTTCATTGTTCTCCAGATGTTAAAGCCTTTATGAATTTGAGGAGCCCGGCGTGGATTCTGTACTCAGTTGATGAACTCAAGCATGCTGTACATCCATGCTTCTCTGTATGCTTATCTTCTGTAACTGTGTTGAGAGAGGCCTACTGTTTCTTGTTTTCCACCGTCAGTAAAAAAAAATTTATAATCTAGAAGCAACCTTCATCACAAACTAACGGTAATCTTCCTTGCAATCATTTGTATTTTCAAATTCCCTTGGCAGCTTAGCTCATAGTTGTCAAACTCAGTGTGTCTTTACACATTCAGTGAATCATTTAAACGCAGGTTGCAAAATTACCCATACTTAGCACTTTACTACTACGCAGAGTTCGCCTGATGCTTTTCTCGCTTGCGCTGGCGTAAATCACAAGTCATTCCATTGAAGTCAATAAAAGTTGCACCAAGTGAGGCTGAGAGAAGAAGAGAAACAAGTCTCATGTGATCAGATTTTTAGCACTAACTGTTTCATGAGGCAGGTGCCTGCACAAAGTAAATAATGGACAAAATACAAACTTGTGTTTCAGCATACAAATATGCAAGAAGTGACCTGGTACTAATTGAACGTCACCCTTATAACTCAGGAGTGCTTCCACTGTAACGAAAGGCGTGTAAAACAGTGTGTCAAAGACAGATAAAAACCCTTGGTCTTTTTTGTCCTTCAGTTGAGACGAGCTTGATCACTTCCTAAATTCTCTCTCTCCCCCTCTCTTTTTCTTTCTGAATATATTTTGTATAGTCCTTGGTTATCTCCAGAGCAGATTAATGTTTGGCCTCTATCTTCTTGTCATAATGTGTGGGATTGTCATGAGCGCAAATTGATTCCACCTTTCATTCTGCCCTTTACAAAAATATTTATCAATAAAACAAATGCAAGGAAAATCTTCTGGCACTGATATTATGAGCTGATTCATCTTCACCACCAAGAAACTGGCTAGAAAGGATATGATGCAAAACAAATCTGTTCTCATGATAAAGCAGAGTTGTACTTAGGATAAATACTGCCATAGTCATCAAATGAATGCACAGCACATTATACTGAGAAATGGAAATGGAGTAAGATAAACTTGTCCTCCAGACCCCGTTCATTTCAAGATCCCTTTAAAAGTTGCTCTCTGATTTTAAACACCTGCTTGGCTTGAACATACTAAAAAGACCTTACTGTCTTTCCTATTCCTTGCTTTCTCCATGGGTTAGCTATTTTTTTTTTTTTAAGATGAAAGATAAAGACAAAATAAATCACTGCACTGGAAATTAGTAGTTGTCTAGGGAACAATGATAATGGATCTGATTACATTCAATATGGGTAAACAGAGAACAATCCCAAATAGTAACATAAGCTAATTTCCTGGATCCAAAGAAAATTACCAGTGAAATATATAGGGAGGAAACATATGGGCAAAAGGTGTGAATAAAAATTAGGAGTTCTTTGATAAACGCTTATTAGATGTTGAAAATCCATGATTCTCCCATCTAGAAATGTTGGCTGAAGACCCATCCTGGTATCGTAATTAAGTGAGGGAGATATAAATCTATGTAAATGAAAAGCTATGAAATTAGGAAAATTAATAAAGGAAGCTAAAATTAATGAAGGAAGCTAAAGATATCAGGGAAAAACCCAATGGCTGGCAGGACTAAAGACAATAAGAAGGTTTTATAGTGTCTTATGAATAAAAGAAATCCTAGCAATGCTGTTGGCTCTGATTAGATGGTGATTCTGATACCATAAATAATGATGCAGAGCAGGCAGAAGTGTTCAACAAATATTTCTGTTCTGGAAGGAAGTGGGATGAGATGCTTATTTCCCCAGAGAATGATGAAGTACTTTCCAGTCAATGAATAATTGAGGTGGATTTTAGACAACATCTAATAGTCATAAGCCATTTAAAATCAGCAGGTCCAGATGATTTGCACCCAAGAGGCCTTATGAAACTGGTCAGTCTAGGCAGGGAGATCCAGTTTTCTATCCCAAAAATTGGAAGACTAATATTGCTCAAATGTGCAAAACTATGGAGGGGGGTGCCTGGCAACTATAGTCTTGTTAGCTTGACATTAATCTTGGGTAAAATAATGGAAAACCTATTACGGGGAAAAGAATAGTAGTTTAGGAACATCATGGCAGTCAACGTGCTCTTATGGAAAATAGTTCCCAATCGAAAACAAAACAAACCAGTGCTGAGAAGCATGAAGAAGTCAACATGGGCAAGGGACTGAACTGAGTGCTTTGAGTGCAATGTTGCATCAGAAAGGACTTAATGTGATAGTTGTATGTGCAAACAGGGAAGTAGGGAGTGGTAGGAAAAAAGATGCTTATTCCTCTGTTTCTAGTATTGGTGAGATTGATGGTAAAAATACTGATGTTATTTCTGGTGCCTATGCTCTACGCAGGATGTTGAAAAATTAGAGAGGATACAAAACAGAGCCACAGAAATCATCTGAGGGCAGGAGGAGATTCTTTTCAGTGGGAGACTTAAAAAGCTCAATTTGTTTAGCTTATCAAAAAGAAGATTGAGAGGTGACTCGAGTTCGATGTGTAAGTACCTTTAACAGGAGAGAACACGGAGACTAAAAAGCTCTTGAATTCAGCAGAGAAAGGCATAATGAGGACCAGTGCCTGGGAGCTAGATGAATTCAAACGGGTAATAATGAACAAATGTTTAACAGCCTGGGTGATAAGGTACTGGGAAAAAATTGCCATGGGGTGGGGTAGATTCTCAGTCTCTTTTTCAGATCAAAATTGGATGCCTTTCTGCATGACATGCTTTATCTAAAATATAAGAGTTGGGGGTTCAATACACATGCCCTGGATGAACTTTTATAGTCTAATTTTTGAGATATTAGAATAGATAAATCTAAGACTCCTGTCTTACTGTGAACTCAGTCGATTTATGAATTTAATATATCATCTGTCTCATGATTTAGCTGAACTATGCATAAAGCTCCTAACATATGTAGCCCCCCTGTCCTGATTGGGACCTGGGTACCACTACATTAATTACTACTCTACATTATAATTAATACAAGTACTAAGTATAATTGGCAATGATAATAATTTGGTCCAGCTAAATTTACACCATGAAGATTGTTTAGGTTGTGTCTTTAAACCTAGGTTGCCTGCCCTGTCTTAGGTTATTCCAGTGGTGCGGTGGACTATATTACAAATGAGCTGAAAGGCCCTGAGCAGGCCACAAGTGGTAGATGTTTCTAATGCCATGAAGGTGAGGTCCTCATGGAAAGGAAGCACATGGAAAATAGCCAGCTTATTGAGAAGGCATGCTTAGTTACTATTGACCCTGATTATGAGTATATGTCCTATGTTCTTATATGGTAGCTGATATTAAATTTGCTAGGCAGAAAACCATGATGAAAATTTGTGGGTGCACGAGCAATTATGGAACGGAGACAGTTTTGGTAATGGAGCAGGGCCAGCATCAGGGGGGGTCTGAGGTAGCTAAAGTATGTGCCCAGTATGTCCTTGCCATCCCTGCCATTGGCTGAAGCTGAAGCTGTTGTATGCGATGGCCTATAACAGTAATGGGTTGCCACATGGCACATTCTCATTTAAAGGTGTTGTACTACAGGTACTTCAAGAACTCTTTTTGACCAAATTGCATGCCCTTGGGAAGCAGATTTGTAACTACTCCATATAATTTAATAGTGCATGGAAAGCTTTCTAGAGCACTGTGTCTTCCTATAGGTATGGGAAATGATCTCTCTGCTAGAGGAGTTTACAAAATAATCCAAAAGTTCAATAGAATGGGTACGCGTGAAATGGATCCTCTAGTACTTTGTATAGTACCCAGCCCAATGGAGTTCTCTTTTGGGACCTATCAGAGGTACTACAATGGTCCTGTTAATTACAAGAGCAATTACCAAAATTGGCATATTACATTGTTATTAAACATTGCAAGACATTTCCTTAAGATAAAAGCTTTCTTTTTTTAATTTTCTTTTTTGTGTAGAAGTCTATGGGGCTGGGTACGACATGTCCAAGGGTACTGAGGGACCTGGCCAGTGTGATTGTGGAGCTGCCGGCTCTTTGAAAACTTGTGGTGATTGGAAGAGGTCCTAGATGACTGGAAAAGGGCAAATCTAGTGCCCATCTTTAAGCAAAGGAAGAAGGAGGATCTGGGGAACTACAGACTGGTCAGGTTCACCTCAGTCCCTGGGAAAATCCTGGAGCAGGTCCTCAAGGAATGCATTTCTAAATGCTTGAAGGAGAAGGTGATTAAGAACAGTCAGCATGGATTCACCAAGGGCAAGTGATGCCTGACCAACCTGATTGCTTTCTATGATGAGATGATTGCCTCTGTGGATGAAGGGACAGCAGTGGATGTGATATATCTTGACTTTAGCAAGGCTTTTGATACAGTCTCCCACAACATTCTTGCAAGCAAGCTAAGGAAATATGGGCTGGATGAATGGACTGTAAGGTGGATAGAAAACTAGCTGGATCATCGAGCTCAAAGGGTAGTCATCAATGGTTCGATTTCTAATTGACACCCGGTATCAAGCAGAGTGCCCCAGAGGTCAGTCCTGGGGCTGGTTTTTCAATATCTTCATCAACAATGTGCCACATGGGATTGAGTGCAAGCTCAGCAAGTTTGCACATGACACCAAGCTGTGGGGAGTAGTAGATATGCTGGAGGGTAGGGTTAGGATTCAGACAAACCTAGACAAATTGGAGCATTGGGCCAAAAGAAATTTCATGAAATTCAATAAGGACAAGTGTAAAGTCTTGCACTTAAGATGGAACATCCCATACACTGGTGCAGGCTGGGGCATGCCTGGCTTCAGCTCTGCAGAAAAGGACCTGGGTGTGACAGTGGATAATAAGCTCAAAATGAGGCAACAGTGTGCCCCTGTTGCAAAGAAGGGTAATAGCATCCTGGGCTGCATTAGTGGGAGCATTGCCAGCAGATTAAGGGAAGTGATTCTTCCTCTCTATTTGGCGCTGAAGAAGCCACATCTGGAGTCCAGTTTTGGACCCTCTACCACAGAAAGGATATGGACAAATTGGAGAGTCTAGCAGAGGGCAACAGAAATTATTTGGGCACTGGGTCACATGTCTTATGAGGAGAGGCTGAGGGAACTGGGCGGATTTAGTCTACAGAAGAGAAGACTGAGGGGAGGATTTAATAGCAGCCTTCAGCTCCCTGCAGGGGGGTTGCAAAGAAGATGAAGCTGGGCTGTTCTCAGTGGGGCAGATGACAGGAGAAGGAGCAATGGGCTCGAGTTGCAGCAAGGGAAGTTGAGGTTGGATATTAGGAATAATTTTCTCACTAGGAGGGTAGTAAAGCACTGGAACAGGTTACCCAGAGAGATTGTGGTATCTCCATCCTTGGAGGTTTTTAAGACCCAGATTGACAAAGCCTTGGCTGGGATGATGTAGTTGAGGATGGTCCTGCTTTGAGCAGGGGGTTGGACTAGATGTGACCTCCTTAGGTCTCTTCCAACCCAAATTTTCTTTGATTCTAGGAGTTCATACAATTCTACCTCCAACATAACCATTTCTGTTTCTTGTAGCACCCTGGAAGTTGTGAAAACTTTTTCCCAGTACCTTATCAATGAAATATAAGAAGCTGCCTCATCCCGCTGAACACAGAGCCTTAGCAATGAAATGGGATACAAACATAAACAGAGAAATCATCTAAACTATTCACCTCCAAATCCCACCATTGGAGTCTCACTGCATATGAGACATCTGCTCTGTAGATCGAAGAGCAAGATTTTTGTCTTCTGTATCTGAGTTGAGAAAAACAACCTGTTGAAATAAATAATACATGCATATTATACACCCAAGGTAACAAGAGAAGTGGATTGGTCCAAACAATATTGAACCATAGTAAAGAGCAAATAAAAAAAGAAGAATGTATTCAGCTGTGAGAACATTTAATTATAGACTGTGCAAAAGGACTTTGAATTAATATAATCAGTAATATATGGCTATTTCCCCAGGCCTTTCTCTGGCATGCCAGGTCCTGGAGTGATGATTATTTCTCATTTAAAAGTTAAACAAACAATAATTATCCAGTTATTGAAGCCTAGCTGATTGACTCTCTGGCTCTACAAGATTTATGAAAGCTTGGCAAAAAATTATTTAGAATGGTTAGATGTTTTGGGGCTATATCTTTTGGGGTGACTTCCTTAGGGGCAGGGCAAAATATCTATATAACATAGATGGGTTAAGACCTGACCAGTGCTTTAGCATCAGTTTTACATTTACAAGTGAATGTACTGCAAGTTTAATGCTACCCAAGTCCTTAGATCCATATGTGCTGTGCCTAAGGATGGATCCATAGGGGATGCAGTGGCGTGGCTACACCCACCTCTTTTGGATTGGATCTCACCATGGAAGCCTCCAAGGATTTGTGAAAATCCTCCATCACTTCCCCTTCCTGCTCAAAGACAGTCCATCTCTCCACCCCTTTCTCCCACTCCCACACCTGCCTTCTCATAGGGAAGCACCAGATGTGTTTCTGCTCTCTGTGCAGGGGCTGGGCTCAGTTGAGGATGCAGACAACAGCAGCATGGACATGGATGGATGGGTGGGTTCCCCTTCCCTGTACCTGCTCCAGGACTGCACAGCATAAGGGAAAGTACTCTCCAGCTGCCCTGTTGCTGCTGTTCCCTCCCAAGCTGAGGCCGGTCCCCACTTTTCCCAGCTGGCTCTGGAGCTTCCCTGCCCTGAATCAGTGGAGAAATTAGCCGTGGCAGGCAGGGGAGATGGGAAGAGGAGGGGAAGGGGCATGCCTCTGAACAGAAGGGGAAAGGAGGAGGGGGATTTTCACCTGCTTTAGGGACTTGAGAAAGTTTGCCAGCATTGGTGTGGGTGGAGGAGCTTGGGACAAGGGGGTGCAGCCACCTCTGTAGTGTGGGTTTTGTTGATCCTTTGGTAAATCCTGGATTCACCTCTGGCTGAACCCAGTATGAACTGGAGGGTGGAAGAGAAAACAAGATGACTAACTCTTATGTGAGCCAGTTTGAGTTGGTCCATGGATGAGAGGAGACTGATGATTGCTCAAAACAGCTGCCTATGGTCTTAAGAGTCCACCCTGGTGTCTGGAAATCATAAATTATAGGAATTCCCTGGTTACAGTTGGTATTGGCCAGGGTTTTGTTTTTTGTTTTTTAACAAACCTATTTCTTTATATGGAAACACAGATTTGTTTACAGAAAAGGGTCACCGTTTTGATGAGTTGCCCAATTTAAACAATTTTTAAAATCAAAGTTTTGAAATGGTTACATTTCCTTTTCTGTCATTTTTTAAATACAGTCATAGACAAAATAAGACTGGAAGGGATCTCAGGCCATTTACTCAAACCTTCTGGTCAAAGCAGGAACATCTCTATTTAAATTCCTGAGATAAAAGTTTCTTCAACCTATACTTCTGGTGATGGAGAGTCCACAAGCTCTCTAGGCACTCTGTTCCCATGCTTAACCATACAAATCATTAGAAATTCTTCCTAATATACAATATAAACTTTCCATGTTGGAAGTTGAGCCTATTTTCATCCTATCCCCTGTAGACACAGAGTCTATTGTATTTATCCATCTGCCAAACACTGCCATATAAAACGTGCACCTTGGTGCATATTTTAGAATAAAGAAATGTTATTTTTTTTTCTTTTTAACCAAACTGTTTGGGACTAGTTTTCTTGTTTAAGACATGCACCGCAAATTTTGATCACTGATCTTTGGGGAAAAAGGTGAATGTGGTATAAGGTATAATCATCAGCCTCTACAGTAAAAGAAATATATAACGTTCTTGCCAGCAAAGTATACACACAACTTTACTAAGTAACACTGTAATCTTGACTATGCTCCCCTGTTCTTTCTTCCTGTAATGTTTCCAAAAATTTAATCACACTCCCCCCCTCAACAATGTTTGTGGGTATGCACATGTGTACATGCATGTGCACGCATGTGTGGGAAAACACACACATGCATGTGCACGTGCATACACACACACACTTCTGTCTTATATCAAAGTTAGTTTATTAGCATTTCAGATACCTCCTCATCACTGCTAGGAGGTGCAGAAAGAGCTTCTGGGTACTGCAGCATAATAAATAATGAAATAATAAGACCGGCTGATAATGACTTATGTTAATGTAGTGCCTTTCATCCAGAAAGATGCTAAGAGCCGTGCACATTGATCTATAAGCCATGGGCCATTTTCTTAGCTGGTGCAAACTGCCTGGCTTGTTTGAACTCAGTGAAGCTATGTTGATTTATGACAACATAGTTGAAATTTTTTCTCAGTCTTTTCTCTCTGCTTGAGTGAAGCTGGTCATTGCCGGAGTCAATATGGCAAGGATATCCACCTCTTACACAGGACATTTTATCCATCGAGCTTATGTGAAAATGTTCACAGACACTGTACAAAATTCTTTGGTGACATCTTGTGTCCTGATGACACTAGAGGAGGAAACCTAAGTCATTTTAATGTAATTACTCATGTTGGAACAGAAGTGGCCAGAACCTGTTTTATCTCTCATCTCTGTGCTCTTAGCAGCAGCAAGACTGTGCCCTTCAGTATAGATCCGCAAAGATGTCATTTACAGTGTCAAACAGAACTTGCTTCTTCATCTTTGTCCAGAGAAAAAACTGTACACAGTGGTTCAAGGGAGACCTCAATACAGGTGGGCACTCAAAAGGCAAATGACTTTTGAGGGCTGCTGTTCTATGATCATGTCTAGTAAAAGATCACTGAAAATGCCAGCTTTTATTATGGTTCCAGTTCTGTTTATGGAGATATTACAGCTTGCTCAGATGAACATATTATTTATATTATATCTACATGTGTAGAGCACTGTCTGGCAGGCAATGCAAGTCCTTTGTTTTAGCATTATACATCTATCAGTGCATAGTGCATGCACTGCCTTTTTCTATCATTATACTACATTTTCAATTCTGGTGTCAATCAAGAAAGCTGCGAAGCTGATATGGTGTGATGAAGTGGGAGTCCCTGACTAGCCACAGGGCTAGCTTCCCACCTGCCTCAGGCATGCCACCTGCCTGTCTCACCCGCCACGCCTTGTTGGTAATTAATTATGTTGTTAATTAAGGCAGGAGGCTGCCCATTGTACACCCCGATATTGGGGGGGCTATCCGCAGCTCCGTTCCACCCCTACATCGCAGCCCAGACCTCACAGATGATATCTCATGCAGTTAGCTAAACCATCGCCTTCACCCATTAGCTGTGGCCCCAACCCTGGGGACCTTCGGCTTCCATAAGCCCTGACCCCATTTCAGGCACAGTCGGGACCCTGAGCTTCTGCGTTTTTCATGGGTGTCCCTCGCGGTGGGCCCCTGGCCCTTCTGACCCTTTGGTCCTGGCCCCAGCATTGACCAGTAGAGTATCTCAGTGGGGTTTTTGCCTCCTGCCTGCACTTATGGGTCGAGGTCCCCCATTCCCAGCTCAGGTGCTCCTGGAAGTGTGCCTGGTCCTGGGGGGTCATTCCCCAGCAGGCTCAGGCACCTCCAGAAGCTTACCTGGCTTACCCTGCTCTGTTATTACTATGGCCCACCCGAAGGTGAGGGCTGGGTTTAAGGCACCCCTACTCACCTTTCACTGGGGTGATCACTGGCCTGGCATTTCCTGGGGGTTCCCATGCCACTGAGAGCCCCGCCAGGCCACCCACTCCCAGCAGGGTGCAGTTTTAGGTTGTGCCCAGGACCATGAGCCTCCAAACCATCCCCTGCAGCTCCTACCCTTACTTCCAGGCTGTTCCAAGCAGCCCTGCAGCCAGGCGATGTTACTGCCTGCCTGCCAGCAGCAAACTGCCCTGTTTATGTAGGCAGCCATGGATCTAAAATGGGTGTCTCAATTAAACACCTGGTGGCTGCTTGGCTTGGCCCTTAAAGTGGCAGGCACCCACAGTGCCCTGTCACATATGGCAAAGGATAGTGGATTGCCAAGTGGTCAGCCAGCCTTAATAACCACCATTCAGATTTTCATTATCAAGAGGACATGACAGATAGCTTCAAGAATAAGGATTGTTGCCTGGTTCACATAGTAGTACTTCAGAACCTAATGCTAATCATTGTTTGATCTAAGTTTATAGCCTCTATGCATAAATTATAATTGCCTGACTTGAGTCACAAGGATGAGAATTTCTCATGGGGTGATTCCATTGAAATTTTGAAAGATTCATTCCATAAATTGGTAATTACTTTGCACTGCCTGGTTTTATTCAACATCCTTGACAGCCACACCTTTCTTTGGATGAAGAAGATTTATGGTCAAACTATATAACATTTTTGGCCCAACTTCTCCAGGCAGAACCTGTAATGCTTTGGAAACGGGCAGCATTGCCGACTGGTGTAGCAAGATGTGCTGATATGACTCGTCATCCACGAAATCTAAACATGGGTCTGAAATGTTCCGTCCATTTCCAGAGCTCAACTTCACCAAAGTCAGAGGTAATTCAGAACTGCAGTTCTCATTTGGATCTTTACAGAGATTGGTCCAGCCTCAACTTTAGGATTTATTTCCAAATTTCCCAGGAGGTTGGAGTAGAGTTTTTTGTCAGATAAATTTTAACCTTAGGCATGCAGGACAACTACATATTTACTATACTCATGTTGTTTTTAAAATACTCAGTTCAATAGGTATAATCTGCCCAAATCTCAGCACATTTACATCAGGCTGACAGTCTCAACACCTTTCCATCAATTATATCAGTATAGCTGTTACAGCTGCTCAAAATTTTTCCAATGAAGCACATTCTCTTTAAAAAGTAAGGCTGAGTCAAAACTTGAACAAACTGCATGGTTGGGGTAAAGTTAGTGTATAAACAGATGTCACCAAATGAAGCAGATCAGCAGTACTGAAATGTGCATTGGTACAACTGATCTGCTTCATGGAGCAAACCATATGTTGCCCATTGTCCTGCTTGTTCATCTTATGGGACAATGGGTGACATATCCCCTCCCTTGCAGGGATATACCCCAAGGATTCTTCAGGGCATGTCTCTGCAAGAGAAGAAGGCGGGCTCCATTATGTTTTTAGGGGATGAGTCCACCAATAAGCCGATCACTGGGGGGGGGGGGGTCTTAGCCCTTGGATTGCACCGGGGTGAGTTGGATGCTCCAGTGTGGTCCTGGGGCCAGGATTGCCAATCCCAGGACCTCACCAGGCTGTCTATCAATGTTCAGGAAATTCCAAATGAAGGAAGCCAGGCAGTTGCTCCCAGGACTTCAGTTGCTCCCATTTTCTATGGCATTCCTGGGGTGCACAGGATTTGCCTCCTGAAGCTCTGGGAGCGCTTGTTCATGGCAGCTGGAGAGCATGAGTAGCTCTGGGCTGACCATGCTCTCATGCCTTAAACCTAACAGATATCTGCTACAATAAAGTGGTACAATTTGATACTACTTACGCCGCAGTGTGACAGGCTCATGCCCAGCACCTTTACCAGCATGCTACAGGCATGCCCTGCACACCTGGGGCCACTCTCTCTCCCATCATGACTTGGTGTTCAAGTAAGTGAACCTGTACTTGTCTGGAGGTGATACAGTGGTTCTCTGTGGGTTCGTGTGTGAGCATTGTAGTGGATCTTCTGTGGGGCTCCTATTCCCCTACACCCCATCCCTTTCCACTCACATGTTGTCACCATTGATACAACCCATATGGCGCAGCCTGATCCTTTCTGTGGGGGTACTAATGGGGCCTGAATGTGCACAGATCCATCCTCAGCCTCTGGTTGTTTAGAAAGGACAACTAAACAGGTAATAAACTCAAATGGCTCAGACCTGATGGCTAGAAAGGGCACTGATGCCTCGCTGCTCCTAGCCTATCCCATTGCCAGGGAGTGGGTTACTTTGTGCCTCCCCTAGTGGGCCCCTACTGCCCTCTCTGAGCAGGCCCTTCTGGATTTGGCACTGAGTTAGGTCTGGCTTCACCTCATGATGGCCCCTGCTGTATACATACAGGGCCAGTCCTCCCACTGGTGCACCTACTGGTGTAATCCCCATCCATCTCACCCCTGCCCAACTGCCCATGCTGCAGCAGGCAGGTGAACCAAGCATGTGCCTATTACATGCAGTCACAAATGTTGGGCATTTAGGGTGTGACAAGGGTTATGGACATCTGTTTGCACAAAGGCAACAGCTCTTTCTACCCTTAGACAATCTTTTGAATGCAAAGCATTCTTCATCAAGTCATACCTTGCCTTCAAAAGCATGTCTGCCTTTAACTCTACCATGCAGTTTGTCCAATAAAAGATATTACCCAAAATAATTCTTGGACCATCATGGCTATATAATTACTCTACCACTTCTTAAAAATGAGAATTTTGACTATCTTTGCATACCTTCAATTAATGGGTTCCAGTTTTAAATGCAGCTGTACAGGGCCAAATTCTCAGCAGTTGTTAATTGGAGAAGTCCTTTAACTATCATGGATCCAAAAAAATCAATCAGTTCGGAAAATAGGTTAAAATTATACTTGCTATGTCTTACTAGGAAGGTTTTGAGGCTTCTTGCTGCTGCTGGCAGGAAGGATGGGAAAAGGTGAACTAAGGTTTCTAAAGTGAACGAAGGGGAGGAGATTAAATTACTCTAAGGTACAATTAAAGATTTCAGAGAGCTAAGCTATTTCTGGTTCAGATCTACTTAGGTTCAAGGCTAATTAATATATAGGTTGAAAATGAATAACATCGGACGTAAATGGCTGATATTTCAAAATTACTTGCTTAATCTACAATGGCTCTTATGCTCCCTCCAAACCTCTAATTATGAACTATCTGTATGGCACCATTGTTTCAACTGAGCTGCAGAAAGGAGCTGAAGAGCATTGGAGGAGTAGTTCTCAGCTTGCCATGCCGTTAAACAGTGTTTGGCTTGTATAGAAAAGTAGAGCTTTACAAACTGCTTACAATAGGGAAAATCTTAATGGTCTTATAAAGCTACAGAAGGAATGCCAGTGTCATGATTATTCTGAAATGATCTCTGAATCCATTGTGTTGTTATGGCTTATGAAATACTTGAGCTCCATTACAGTGAGAAATAAAGTGCCAGAAATTCATTTCTAGTAATTCCTGCATAATTTAAATGATAGACGGGGATAGAGGGTGTTTTGGCTTGTCATTCTTTTCCTATTCTTGCTTAGAGGCTTTATTGCAAAGAAAGGGAAAATGTTTAAATGCTCCGGACTCATAACTTTTATGCACTGTTTAATAAATGCATAATATAGGTAATTCATAAAGATTGCTAATTGTACACCCATAACAGTAACTGGAGATTGTAAAAAAAAATGTTTACATTTGATATAAACTCACTGCAAAGGAAAACCATGAGGAGGAGAGCAATGGAGGTAATATGCTGGCAGTGGCAGCCTTGGTTTTTACAGGACCAGAGCAGCATTCAGGACTAGGTCAGACTCGGTTTAGCCTTTTCAGGATGAAATGCAGTGTATAATGGTTGAGGGATGACTCTACATACAAGTTAATTGTTCTTTTCATGAGGATCTTCACTGGGGTGAATACACCAGGCAGGCAATGCAGGGTTAGTTTGGTCCTGGGCACACGGAAAAAGTAGGTAAACTTCAGTAAGGAGCTCATAGTTGTGAATCCCTAGTGAAGGGAAGTATTTCCCTACAGCTCAGATTTAAGCTGCATAGAGGAATCTGTGCCTTTTTTTCCCCTTATTTGCTGTTGGTTAATGTGTGTAGCTTCCTGTTCAGCCTGTTTGCTTTTGCCTCTCTTCTTCTTTCTATTAGCATCATATAGGGAGACTGTACGTCTTATTCATGGCTATGGCTTCCACTAGGCAGTCAGGACCCTTAAAAGGAGGAGTGGTTCTGCTCTGCATTGCAACACGTATGTCGCTTTGTCCATCTAGTCCTTGGTGAATAACAGGAATAATCTCTGCATCCCATCATCTCTGACCTTCGGGGAGGGCTTGTCCTTGGAGTGGGTCCTCTCATCCTCCAATGAAGTGGAAAGTCCTTGCCAAGCAAAATGATTGAGGAGGGTTTAATTTAGGAGATTCAGGGTGCTCAAGTCATAATAACAAAAGAAAGAAAGAAATGAACTCTCAAAGAAGCCGAAGGAGTTTTAAACCTCAGGTGCAACATCTCTTTGAAGGGGGAATATTACGAAAGCAAATTACGTTTATAAATGATGGATGTCTAATTCTTCACATCCCTCATCCTCCGCTTTGTTGCTTTCATACGAAACAAACTCCAACACATCTGTAGGAACTAGCAGAGCTCCTTTTACACATCCTTTGGGGATACTTTATGGCCCCGTTTCTTCCACCTGATCTTGGACAAAACACCTATTGAGGTCAATTATTCCTGAGTAAAGACTGCAGAAAGCACAAGGTCATAAGAGCACCTTCCATTTAAACAGAACTATAGATTAATTGTAGATTGTAAGGAAAAGCAGACAAGCCCTTTCTAGACAAAGGGCCAGGTTCACTGGTACACTGGCTGTTTTGTGTCGCTTCACTGATGCCATTTAAATCTTGCCTACAGCTGCACATTGTCACTGGGTTGACCCAAAGGGGCCAGAGCGGGTGAGTGAGTATGCAGCACTGATGCAGTAAAATATACTACTGGATTGCTTGCTGTAGATGGTTTGGTTTGAATGCAACATTAATGCAAAAGAACTAATAACAAGAGCTGCATATTAAATATGCTAGATTGAGGCTCAGTTCCTAAATTTTGGCCTAGCTAAATCACTTACATGAACAATGGAGACATCTAGCTATTGGAGAGTCAACTAATTAAGCCCAGAACAAGAGGTTTTAATGTGAATTTGCTGTTGAAAGCAAAATTAACTCCATGAGAAATCATTTGCAAATCGAAATGCAGGCTACGGGAGATGAGACAGAACATTTTCAGAACTGGAGACATTTGAAAATAAACGGTTTCAGGAGACTCTCATAGCAAGACAGGGGTTTTTTGTCACAGCACTGTCCTGTATTTTCCATCAAAAGCCTTATAAACTCATTGCTTAATTTTTTCCTTTTCCCTAACTGCATAGGGACTACTCGATAAAGGGATGATGACATGGCATTGCAAATTATGTACCGAGCAGTAAATTTGATTACTTCCAAGATGATGAAGGGCTATTGATAGTGGGTAGTTCCTTGGCAGATATAAATGGGCATTGCTCCATAATGGGCTCATTATCTGCTCTATTTTCAATCTGCAGAGAATAAAAGTTGGAGTTTTTCTTAACCTTTTATTTCAGATTAACACTAATTAAGAAAGCAAAGGCAAAGCAGCAAAAGCCACAAGAGGTTTGGAAAAGGAACCGATGAAACAATAGCACTTATTTAGTATAGAAAAGATAAGGTTAAAGGGGAAACCCAGTAACAGTCTTTCATTAAGCAACTATTTGTTATAAAGGGAATAGTGACTAATTGTTCTTCATGGCCACTAAGGGAAGGAGAAGAAGAAAACAGTTTAATTTGCAGCAAAGAAGGTTTAGCTTGGATAGTAGGATAGCAGGGGCTATGAAACACTGAAATAGGCTACTTGGGGAGGCTGAAGAATGTCTTTCACTGGAAGTTTTCTAGGAGAAATTAAACACACAGCTATTGGGCATCGTCTAGGTAGACTTGATCCTGCCTCAGTACCTGGGATGGACCAGATGAACCTTTCACGGTCCTTTCTAGACAAACACGTCCATGGTTCTTATATAAGGCTTATTATGAGAGAGAGAGACTGAGAGCAAGCGAGCAGACAGTGACTCAGTAGCATTCTGTTTCTAAAAAGAAACGCAGACAATAGTTGCCCACACAGCAGGAATGAATGCTATCTTTAAAATTGCTGTACACAGTAAACAAATAAGCAATATATCCTTTCAGCTCCTCAGCTATACGAACACAACAGTATCCACTACTAGTTACGTTGCTTAAAAAATACACAGCCGTGTATGTGTATCCTTATAACTATATACAAATATAAATAAATATGTATTATGTGCATACATATAAATATCTATACATAAATATAAATAAATATAGTGTGTGTGTGTGCGCGCGCGCGTGTGTGTAAGCAGATGGATAAAACTGAGTGAAAAAAAAAATGTGCTTGACTAGTTATTCTTCTCTGCATGAAGTGCTCATTAAGAAAAGTCAGCCCAAGTGGGAACCAAGTTCATCTATGACTTCTTTACTTAACAGAAAAATATGCCAGGCTTAACATCTGCTACATTAGATATTTTGGCAGCCATTTAGCACATGTACAGGGAGCTGTCATCACTGGAACAGTGCGGTTGGCAGGGCTGCATATCAGGTTTGTTTTCTGAATCATCCACTTTAAAAAAGGAGGAAAGAAATTAAGAAAGAAAGATGGAAAGAAGGGGCATGATCTGTTGACACCTTCCTGCGATGCACGCTGGCATTAGCAAGGGCAGCCGAAGTCTACGTGACTTAGACTGCAGAGCAGAGTACGACCGGGTACCGTTGTGATGTTTCCTCCTGAGAAGCTCCATTCCTTGCTTCCTATTTGTGTTGGAGTGGGGTGTCTAGCGCCTTCCTGCCAGCCTAAACTATTAGTAAATGACTTCACTGGCTTAGCATCTATCACCAGAGAAAAGTGAAGCACTGGAACAGGTTACCGAGAGAGGTGGTTGAATCTCCATCCTTGCAGGTTTTGAAGACCTGGCTCAACAAAGCCTTGGCTGGGATAATGTAGTTGGGGCTGGTCCTGCTTGGGGCAGGGGTTGGACTAGATGTGATCTCCTGAGGTCCCTTCAACCCTCATTGTCTGTGATTCTAAGTGGGAGAAAGAACCAAAATTTGGCCCCTTCCCTATATCTTCCCAGCCCTTTTCCATTTAGCTGCTATAGGGAGGGGGAAGCAGGCTTTTAGTTTCACTTCCTTCTACAGACGCACACCCAAGACCAAGGCTTCAGTGCATTAGTGTCTGTACTCTTGGTTGCTTAACTGATCCAAAATGAATGAGAAACCAGCATAGAAAATGTTTGTTTTTTTTTCCATAGGAAAGTTAGATGAAAATGAGAAAAAAACCCCAAATGTGTCAGTAGAAAGCCCCAAAAGGGAAATGTTGCATCCTTGTCTTTCATAGATTCATAGATTCATAGATGTTAGGGTTGGAAGGGACCTCAATAGATCATCGAGTCCGACCCCCTGCATAAGCAGGAAAGAGTGCTGGGTCTAAATGACCCCAGCTAGATACTCATCTAACCTCCTCTTGAAGACCCCCAGGGTAGGGGAGAGCACCACCTCCCTTGGGAGCCCGTTCCAGACCTTGGCCACTCGAACTGTGAAGAAG
The DNA here is from genome assembly GCF_030867095.1 of Alligator mississippiensis. NCBI lineage: Eukaryota > Metazoa > Chordata > Crocodylia > Alligatoridae > Alligator > Alligator mississippiensis. Next base: position 249,447,588 of record NC_081827.1, read on the forward strand.
TTCTTCCTAATGTCCAATCTAAATCTGCTCTCTGCTAGCTTGTGGCCATTATTTCTTGTAACCCCCAGGGGCGCCTTGGTGAATAAATACTCACCAATTCCCTTCTGTGCCCCCGTGATGAACTTATAGGCAGCCACAAGGTCGCCCCTCAACCTTCTCTTGCGGAGGCTGAAAAGGTCCAGTTTCTCTAGTCTCTCCTCGTAGGGCTTGGTCTGCAGGCCCTTGACCATACGAGTGGCCCTTCTCTGTACCCTCTCCAGGTTATCCGCATCCTTCTTGAAGTGTGGCACCCAGAATTGCACGCAGTACTCCAACTGCGGTCTGACCAACGCCCTATAGAGGGGAAGTATCACCTCCCTGGACCTATTTGTCATGCATCTGCTGATGCACGATAAAGTGCCATTGGCTTTTCTGACGGCTTCGTCACACTGCCGGCTCATGTTCAACTTGGAGTCCACTAGGACTCCAAGATCCCTTTCCACCTCCGTGCCACCCAGCAGGTCATTCCCTAGGCTGTAGGTGTGCTGGACATTTTTCCTCCCTAGGTGCAGCACTTTGCATTTCTCCTTTGTTACTTTTTTCTTGTATTATCCAACGTTTCCCCGACATGGATCAGGAGCTTATGTGCTGGGAGCTGTACAAGCTCAGAACAAAATGATAGGTCCTGACCCAGTGGGCTTTGACTTCCCTGCCTTCATTTGCCTGGTATTGTTTCTGCCTACCTACATGGATAGCATTTGCCATTGCCTCTTGGTAATGAACTAAGCAAGGCAGACAAATCATGCTTCCGGCCTATCACCTAGTAAAGCTTCTTTCACATTTGGGGACTCCTTTTTTGTTGTTGTGTGTGTGATATCAGTCTAAGTTGGCATTGTGATTTACTGTGTGCATAATGATTCTCGCCGTTCTGTCTCTGCTCAGGAATCTCGTTTGAAAACACAGTCCACGTACAGTATTCTGTAATGTCTCATTATCATTAATGATTTCTGCTATGGTTCTGCCTAAAGGCTCCAACTGAGACTGGGAATAACACTCCATGAGGCACTATACAAGTGCATAGGAAGAAACAATGCTTGCTTCAAAGGGCATGCAGTTGAGATCGAAAAGACGGACAAAAGAGGGCAGAGGAAATAAAGACGTGGGGTGGAAAAGTGAATTGCTGAAGGTCATTCTGAAGGTCACTGTAGAGCTGAGATTGGAATCAAAATCCCCTGGTTTGCAATACAGTGCTGTAGCCCTTTCATAGTGCTATGTGGATATAGTGTATGAGTGGGGTTGTCTACAGGTAGGTGTGCGTCATTCATCTATGCAGCCCCTCTCTAATGAGCTAAGAAATCAGCCTCCTTATACACTCTAATGTATGGGATCAGATTCCCTTGCTCAGCTGGAATCCTCTGGGTTTTCTCATTTTTTCTCTGGGAAAATCAACCATCTCAGCATGTGTTCCCTCCAAAATAATGCAGTGATCAAGGAAAACAATGTTTTAAAGAAATGACACAGCAAACAGCAATTCCTCACGGCACTGAACCAGGAGCACAAGTCCCATTGACTTTCAATGAAGTTTGTGCCACTAAATCTCTTACCACGAAGTGCGCTTGAGATCTCCACTGTCGAGTGAAATCCCTGTGCAAGTGGCCAACAGAAGGCTGCACCTTAGTCAAAAAAAAAATAATTAATAGTTATCTACCTGACTGTGGTTTTTAATGCTTAATTCATTAATCAATGTAAAGTATTTTAAGAGCCTTCGATAAAAGTTGCTACAGAAATGAAATGTTTGTATTATGTAAGTGAGTGGACCCCAAGCAGAATTGGAAACCCATTATGTTAGGCTCGATGTAAACAGATATCAGGATGGAGGACTGAACCCAAAAAGGACCTTGAGCACTTAAAACATAACCAAAGTATAGGAAATGAGTCTAAGTCCAACATTGCAACTTTAAAAATCCCTGCTTAATGGACACCTAAATACACTTGAAGTCACCTCTCCTTTTTTTTTTTTTTTTTTACATGAACTGGGACTATTTCTGTATTTTACATGAAACAATGATTAGGTCAAAACCAGAAATAAATCAGGAAATAGTCAAAGAAATCCAGATCTAGCCTCTTCCAGCTGTGTGCCCTAACCACCCAGAGATATAATTAAGGAATAAATATATATAATCAGGAAGAAATTCTTTATGGTGAGGGTTGCCAAAATATGGAATAGGTGTCCAAAGGAGGTGGTGCTCTCCCCTACCTTGGAGGTGTTCAAGAAGAGATTAGACAAGCACCTAGTTGGGGTTACTTAACCCCAGCGCTCTTTCCTGCCTAGAGCAGGGGGTTGGGCTCGATGATCTACAAGGTCCCTTCCAGCCCTAATATCTATGAAATCTATTAAATTAATTATGCTCCTCCTTACTTAGTTAAGTCCATCTGGCTTCCCGACTACTCATTCTTTGTTGCACAGTGTCCAGGCTTCAGCAGCAGGACAATTGATATGATCGGGCCGTTGCAAAGCCATGTCTCCTTGAAAGACAGAATTCACTAGCATCCAACAAAGCGATCTGGCATTGAGCCAGACAGGTTGCAGTCAAACTTGCATGAATTTTGTCAAACTTTTTGGAGCTGGTAACTTTTTATGAAAACATTTTGTTTGGAAACACTGGCATTTCCCAACAACCCTGTTTTTGTTGGAAATATGACTTTATTATTGCCTTTCTTAGCAAAGTCCTGCCACCTGGTGAGTGGATGAGAAATCAGCTCAGGCGGCAATATCTGTATCCCCTGTCTGGTTTTTAAGTGCAGGGGATTTGTATCCATCACATTAGAGCAGCAAAGGCTTGAACTGAAGTCCTGTGGTTTATCAGCTGCTGAATATTCTAGATTTTATGAATAGTTGCCCAAATACATGAGCAGGTTGTTCTGCTGCAAGCTAGTTTTTCTTGACTGCATCTGGTAAATACATGTTCAGGGAGGCGCGCAGAGGACTACCCAGATACTGCTCCTCTCATTAGCAATGATAGGTCACCACAATGGCATGATTTATTGACCGTGGCTTGAGATGGGAATAGACAAGCTAAAAATGAGATGCAGGGACCCCACACTGGAACGATGAACTTTCTTATAGGTCAAGATTGAGCTGTGTTAGCAGAGTCGTGCCTGTATTTTACTTGGGTCTAGTCAGCCTTGCTGTTAATTTGCTCGACTGAACAAAGTGCTAAATGCTCACAGATTAAAATAAATAAATAAGTCGTTGGAAACGGCATGCCTAATTCCTTGCATAATTGACTGAAAATGCACCCCTAAGGAGCTCAATTGATATGTACCTGCCAGATCCTGCTTTGCTGTTGTTTTTTTTCCATGCAAATAGAATCCTGGGTAATAAATCAGGTCCTTGGAGGGCAATTTCCTTAAGTACATGTCTGGTGTCATTAAACAAACAAAGAAGCAATATGCCAGGTTAGAAGGATGAAATAAGCAACAATGTGTTGTATTAAGAAACACCATCAACTATGAGACATAGATGAAGAAACTTCTTTCTTTTCATCATTACGCTGGGAAACATCGATACACTTAAATGGATCTCAAGTCCTTCTCGCTTGCATGCATTACAGGTGTGTTATTCCCTTTTTGGCAAAAAGTTTTGTTTTAACACTTGTCTCACGTGCATCTTTGACAGATGTGCCTGTACTTTGGGTGTAGTTTGGTCCAATGAATAGGAAAGGGTATTGAAAGTGAGATAACCCAGGAGGTATTCCTAGCTTAACCAGTCATATTCTATGTGATGGTGAGAGAGTCATTTCACCTCTCTGTGGCTCTGTTTTCCCTCCCACTATTGGTTTCTCCTCTTTGTTTGGACTGGACACTCGCTGGAATAAAGATGGTGTCTTACAATATGTCCTCACAGTGTCCAGCAGAAAGGACCCCTGATTTTGTCTGGGGTTTTCTAGGTTTTACAGGAATCCTCCTACTGCTACTACTACTAGGGAGGAATTGTGATGCAGACATTTCAAATGTGACTGGGAGTCAGGATTTTAGGGTTCCAGGAGCTGTCCTGACAACGACCCATTGTGAAATCTGAAGTATGGGCTCAATTTTAACCAGGGCCTCTGGTCTGGTACTATTGCAGACCTGAATGCACACTTTTTATGTGTAAACACCAGTTGCACACCATTATTGTAACAATTGCGGGCACATTTTAGATGTCTTTTTGGCAAGTAGATTTTACCTTTTATCCATTGAGCCAGTAGCTTTTGCAAATGCAGGTTCTTCCACTTGAATAGATGCTGTCTGTTTAGGACATGTTTATATTGGAGTGGTGGCATGTTTTGGCTGGACCATTCCTAGGCAGGTCCCATCTTCGCCCCACAGCAGCCATGATCTAAACCTGGAAGTACCAAAGCTAGTAAAGACACTCTGGGGGTGTCCCTTTATAGCCACTCTCAACCCTTGGTCTTCAGCCTTCTTGAGCATGGCCTTGTAGTTGACTCTGGAGAGGCCTTAGAGGCACACTTTTGGATTTAGTGTGTGTGTGTGGGTGCAGGCATATGGAATATATTCCAATGGCAATGAACATGCCACTGTCAGGTGGTGGACAAGCCCTTCAGGTCTGTGTGCTGGTGTTGAACCTGCAATTTGTACGAGCACGCATGTGTGTATATGTGCATATGTATGTGTGCGTATGTTGCTATGCAGTCTAAATACTAACTTTCCATGTGACAATGGTATTCTATTCTATTCTGTGTAGATTCTTGTCTTTTGCTTAATCGCATAGTATCTAAGCGCCTTCTAGAAGTGCATTAAGCAGTATGACTAACATCTGTCATGGGCTGTTTGTTCTTTCATCCTCTCCCTAGGGGAAGAAGCATGTGCAGTGGAGTGTTTTGCTTTGGATTTTTATTATAGTATGTATTATATAAATATAGAACTGTGTATCTATCCACCAGTATGTGCGTGCATGCACTTACAAATTTATATGTTTATGTAAGAGAAGACAAGCTCAAAGAAATGTGCCTCATCCTTGTAGTAAAAGATTGTGAGGTTTGTGATGAATTCATACTTTCTGAGGGGGTTCATTCCAAAACTGTAGGTCACTTCCCCTGATTGTTATGTCAATGTAATACAAATGCAGGGTGTTACCCCTACAAAAGAAAAAAACCCCTAATGTATAAATGCAAAATGGGAGATAATTAGCTAAGCAGTAGCACCGCTGAGAAGATCTGTGTGTCTTGGTGGATCAGAGACACAGTGGGTGTGTCTACATGAGACAAGGCTCAGTAGACTAATTCTACTGAGCATAGGTACATCATGGCAAAAGTCATGCTATAATGCACAAAACACTTAGTCAACTGTACATTAGTGTCACTAAAAGACCATGCACTGCAGTACTGCACAGTAGCACCAGTTACTGCACACTGAGTTAGCACCTGTTATCACAGGTACTAAACTTAATGAGCAGTAACAACAGTGCATTAATGCACAGGTACGAGTTACACATTTGCAAAAAAGCAAATGCTGCCCTAATACAATTATTGCATTAAGACACAAGCGGTGATAGGAATATTCAACTCAACACTGGTTTGGCTTTGACTGGAGTCTTGTGTGCAATTTTGGGCTCCATATATTTGAGCAGGGTGTAGAGAAACTGAAGAGGTTCCAGAGTTGAGCAACAAATATGATAACGGGGTAAGACATATAAGCTACACGTGGAAAGAGTGAGACAGCTAAGTGTGTTTAGTTTGGAGAAAAGAAGATCAAAGGGGATCATTAACAGTGTTCAAGTATTTGAAAGGCTGCCCTAAAGAAATGGGAGTTGTGGAGTATCCTGCACTGGACCTTTTCAAGTAGATGCTGGATAAGCATTTGTATGGGATGGTTTAGAAACAGCGCATCCTGCATTTGTGTAGAGGGTTGGAAAAGATGTCCCTTGAGGTTCCTCCCAGCCCTGTCTATTCATCTATTGTATAGTGTTGCATCATTTCAGAGGAGACAAGAGTCCACTTTGTGTCCCAGGGTGATAGATGACTGTGAACCCTAGCCATTGAGTTCCTTGACTTTGGTTTGGGAGAGTGGAGTCAGATCCTGCAAATGAGCAAAGCTTCATGGAGGTCAAAGAACACCTGATTTACACTAACCAAGTATGTGGTCCAGGGTTTCCTTTCAAATTGCATGGATTCCTGGACAGAGATTGCTGCTTCCTGTACCCCTACCACATATAGGTTGCCAAGATTGATACAGTATTGACAGCAACGCCCATAATCAGTGGTGGAACAGCTCTTCATCTTTTCTTAACTTCTCTCTACATGACCATTAATAAAATGACTCTCATCATCATAATGAGATCATACCTCATTTTTATGAAGTGATGTTTAATTACTATTTGTAAATGTTTTAAGATCCTTAATGATGGATGCTATATATAACCCTGGGCATAACGCTACCCGCACCCTCACCTGAATAGTGGGATCCTGGGGTACCTGGTGGCCCTGCTCAGCTCCCTGGGTAGCTGCTGCAGGGTCCCCAAGCAAATAGCCTCCCCTTACAAATAACCTTGCAGACCATTATAAAACTATTTATAGGATTTAATTATTTATAAAGTAACATATAACCAATGCAATAAAACAAATGTTATGCTGCATGACCTGGTGATGGTGGCTTAAGGGTTAATGCTTCTTGGATACACATTACACTACGAGAAGGTATATAAATTACCCATAATAAATAAGGAAGCAATAAATAAATACATTGATACTCTAATTAATAAACCGTCAAGAACTTATTTAGTGGAGCGTGCAAAGCTATGATCGCCAATTCGATTCGGAGAAGATTCGACCTGATTTTGAGGCTGAATCACTGAATCGGAATTGAATCGGGACCCGCCCCCCCACCCCCCTCCCCCAAATCGATTTGGACCCTCCTTTCCCTCACAGGGCACCGGTGCAATCAGTCAGGCCATTGGTGAGCTCTCCTTCGAGCCAAGGTCAAGGGAGTATGGCAAGGGAGCTCATGGTGGCCATGAATCGCATGGCGCAGGGGTGGCTCGTTGGGCAGGCCGAGCTCACCCATGGGTTCATGGTCACCGACAATGGGGCCAATATGGTCAAGGCAGTCCGTGATGCCAACTTTGTTGGAATCCACTGTGTGGCACACAAGCTGCACCTAATAGTCAGGGATGCCTTGGAGGGGGACAGGGCTGCCGATGATGCCACTGTCACTGCCACCCAGCTAATTTCCAAATGCAGGAAGGTGGCAGGCTACTTCCACTGCAGCATCATGGGGGGCAAGATGCTGTGGGAGAAACAGGCAGAGCTGAGCATCCCGCAGCACAAAATCATGCAGAATGTGGAAACTCGGTGGAACTCCACATACCTGTTGCTGGAAAGGCTGGTGGAGCAACAGAAGGCCATCCATGAGATGGCCTTGCTTGGGGAGATTGGGATCAGTGGCCCCCTTAACAAAGCAGAGTGGGATACCATCTCCCAGATTTTGGTGGTCTTCAAGCCGTTCCTCGAGGCCACCGAGACCCTCAGTACTGGCGATGCCCTCCTTAGCCACGTGATCCCCCTAGTGAGGGAACTTGAGAACCAAATGGCGAAGTGCCAGGGGATCGATGTTCCTGGCCAGGGCAGGCCGCTGTCACCAGACATGCAGGCACTGATGAAGCAACTGAAGGAGGGCATAAAAAATGGCCACTCATGGCACACTACAACTGACCTGACATCTGACTCCCCAGGTAGCAGCAGGTACCTCTGCACTTTTACTTGCTACATCCCCCTTCTCCCCTACCCCAGCCTGTCTCACTCACCCCTTGGCTCCTCCATGTCCATTTTCACTGACTGGCTTCCTTGCCTGCATTGCATGCCAGCCTCTGGCTTCTTTACTATTCCTTCCATCCAGGAAGATCACACACCAACTGCAGATGCTTCCTCAGCCTGACGAAGGGTTTTTTAATCTTGAAAGCTTGCAAAGAAGTATTCCGTTGGTCTAATAAAAGATATCAGATTGACCCTATGCACCTTGTCTGGGCTATGTCCTTAGACCAACACGTCTACAACACACACCCCTTAACACACACAGGTAACATGAGTTTTGCTTTCATCAGTCTGAGGTGCAGTTTCACAGAAACCCCTGCACCACTTTGCATGCAACCTGGCAGGCCTCTCTCATGCACATACGAGGGGTGATGTCTGTGTCAGGACAGGTGCTAATTTAATGCTCTGCTTTCAGAGCTGGAGGCAGCAGTTTAGTTTCTCACCAGCCAGCAGGGGAAGAACAAAGAACAGATGTAGCCCTGCTGAGCTCCTGTGCCAGGAACAACTTGCAGGTATAAGGGCTGGGGCTATACAAGAAGGAGGAGGCCCTACATCATCCTGGGCATGACCTAAAACTTCACCCTGCCAGGGTCAGGAGGCCTGGTGGGACTGCTGGTGGCACAGCAGCCCCAAGAAATGCCCAGACCTGCAAGATCTTTGAGAGGCTCGAGGCTTACTGGTTGCAGTGGAGTTGTGAGTGTGAGAACAGGGGCTAACAGCCATGAACGTTGCATGCCCCCCAGAGGCTGGGGGGGCCATGGCGAGCTCCTGCGGGCAGCGGTGGTGCTGTTGGTGGTGGGAGCATGGCTGTGGCAAATGGGGAGCTCCCACAGGCAACCACAGTGCTGTCAGTGGCTGGGAGGGGTGGGGGGTGATAAGGACTGACCAGTGGTCAGTGACCACCCGCAGACACCACCAGCAGTGTCGGCAGCGGGGGGTGGGGTGGCGAGTGGTGACCACCCGCAGGCATCGCTGACAGTGTCAGCGGTGCCTTTTCACGCTGGGTGCACCACCACACTTAGGGGGTACTCATGCACCCACGTGCACCCCCTACACATTGCCAGTGCTACCATCCCTGCAGTTTTCAGCCCTCTGCGCCTTAACACACATGCAGTCACACATGTCATGAGTTTTGCTTGATAGCAGCGTGAGGTGAAGCTTCCCAGAAACCCCTATACCTATCTTCTTGGAACCTGGCAGGCTTCATGGCCTCAGCAGGGGCTACCATCCCTGCAGTTTTCATCCAAATCTGGCAAAAAACTGACAAAGTTATATATGTTTCAGTGATTCCCCATTATAGTCTATGGCCGAATCTCTGAATCAGTGCCAAATCTTCCAAAGCCGATTCGTCCGAATCGATTTGGGACAGTGATCCAAATCGAATCACTGTCCTCCAAATCAGCTGAATCCAAATTGAATACTTCCCTATTTGCACAGGCCTATTATTTACACAGTCTATAACTTGTATACTGTGTACGGAGGACCCTGTGTGCACTGCCCCGGCAGGGTGCCTCAGGGAGCAGGGCTGCGTCTGTCTGCGGGCAATCACTTGCACGAGGTCCAGGGGTGTTGGTGCAGCAGGCGGTGGCTTCTCCCCTGTGGTCCCTGAAAGAGAGTTGATTTCTGCCCAGAGCCCTTCCCTGGCTCAGCAAGGAGCAGTGTCTGGGCTGCAGGTTGTAGCAGTTTCCCCTGCCCAGCACAGCCTCAAAGCACCCGGTAAATGCAGGCCCTCCATAGGCCCTGCCTGCCCCGGGGCTTCTGGTGGCTGGAGCAGTCCCTGCCCCTCTAGCCCAGGGCTCCCTCCAGTCCCTAAACCTGCCCTTCCCCGGGGTCTTCTTGCTCATGGGGGAAAAACCATTGCAGTCTCCAGCTGTCTCCCCCTGGCCCTGCGTCCCCCACCCCTGCTGTGCTCACCCAGGACTCTTCTTGGGTCTCGCATTCAAACCCTGCTGGGGTTACATCACTCCTCCCACTTCTAAGAGGACTACTTCCAAAACAGCTTCACTCGCCCTTGGGGCAAATAGTGTCCTACCGGGACAAACTCTGTTTCTTTGCTCTCTGTCCCTCTGCAGGGCAGCCCTTCCAATCCCTTTAGCTGGACCCATTTTTAATGCTACTACATATATAAGTTCCTGACTTCACTGGACTTTTCTATAAGTTCATAGGTGCATTTTCTCACCTCTTTGGGCTTCTTACTTTTGTGGTCAATGATAAACCCGTTTACGGCATTGATGTGTTATATTTATTAGTGAAATGCCAATGTTGGTTTATTTCTGTGGGAAGACGTTAGATTCAGTCCACAAAGAACACAGAACAAGTTGACCAAGGAGCTCATGAAATAACCCTTCCTCCTCCTCGCTCCCCTCTCCCCCCCTCCATCAATGACATTAAATATAAAACCCTTCAGAACAGATCATTGCTTATTTGATGCAGCGGATGAAAATTCTCATTTCAAGCAGCTACTGAACCTTCAAAGGCAAGGATGATCAGGAGGAAGGGGAGAGACCTCGATATATCAAAACAACCCTTTAACTAATCAGCACACTTCAAACCCAGGGCTTATCCTGCATATTGAATATAAGTGTGCTAAGCTGTGCAATAAAAGAAGTACTTTTTAGGTCTATTTTACATGCAATAGAAAACTGGATACTTCTATGCTTGCATGTATGGTGTATTTTTCTCATGAATCAAACATAAATCATTGCTTTTCTCATGAATCCAAAACAGTACGTGTTTTATTCTCATTTTTTTGGAGCACAAAAAAATTGACAGTGTAGCTCCTCTTTCAAACTGCAAGTATAATAAAGGTAAAAACTCTAGAAACTATTCATTTTGATCTTCGGGGTTGTCTGTTCTCTCTGTATTTCTAAGTTAAATATTTCAGAATCAAGGGGAAAAAAAAGTGTCCTAGCAGAGGCTCTCACTATGTGGAAAATTAGTCCCAGTGAAGTGAAGGGAAGTTTTGCCTTTGACTTCAGCAGACAAGAGAATTTGGCTCAGTTGGGCCATTTTATTTGGCTTATATGCAGAATTGTGGGGTGTCTATCTGAACCAAGCCCAAACTCTGCAGTTGTGGGACTCACCCATGACTGACATGATTTTTGAAGACCATTAGCCTGGTCTTATGTTTTGCACACACAAAATTGAAAGAAGTTTGTGTGACTTTCTTAACTACATCAAGCAGGATTCAATCTAGTTTCTGGGTCCATTCATTATTCTGTATGGGATTGTATGGCTAGTGCTAATTTTTAGAGGCTTTCCATTGTAATTTACTGAATACCTACAGTTCCCCACCGACTACAAAGATCAAACATTAAATTGTGTTCCAGATTTGTATGCAATTTAGAATCATAGAAGCACACAAAATTTGGGTTGAAGGGACCTCAGGAGGTCACATCTAGTCCAGCCCCCTGCCCCAAGCAGGACCAGCCCCAACTACATCATCCCAGCCAAAGATTTGTTGAGCTAGGCTTTAAAAACCTCCAAGGATGGAGACTCTACCACGTCTCTGGGTAACCTGGTCCAGTGCTTCACCATCCTCCTAGTGAGAGAGTTTTTCCAACTATCTAAGCTCAACTTTCCTTGCTGCAACTTGAGCCCATTGCTCCTTCTTCTGCCATCTGCCCTCACTGAGAACAGCCCAGCTCCGTCCTGTTTGTAACTACCCTTCAGCTGGCTGAAGGTTGCTATTAAATCCCTGCTGAATCCCCCACTACCAAATCCCTCCCCTGATCATCATGAGTTTTCAAAGATAACGGCCAATGGCTCTGCAGTCATAACAGCCAACTCGCTCAGCACCCTCAGATGCATTGCACATGCCCTTGCACACATCCTTGCACACATGCATTGCACACAACTAGTACACATCTAGCTTTTCTAAATAGTCCCTCATTTGTACAAATAAGGATTAGCCAGCCATGATGCAGATGGTTATAACCTGCCTGAGCTCATCAGGTTAATGTGGGTAAAGCAGTGTCCATAGGCAATAGTGTAGTGTACAACATAATGATGTGGCTGGCAACTATATCTAGCTCCCTTTGAGTCCCAGAGCAATTGATAAAATTCCAATTTCCAAGCATGTTGCTTAGGGGGTAGCTTTTGTCTCACATCCAGAGCAAGGCTCAAAGTCACATTTTAGTGTTCCTTAAATGAATCCACTCCCCAGTTTTCCAGACCTGTACCTTTAAAATTCCAGGTGATGAATTCCATTGCATAACACTGAAGTCCCATAAAAATAAAAAAGCAAATGCACTATTTGTCCTGGTATTGAATTACACATTGCTGCTTTATTTTAGCATGAAACAAAGGGTTTGCTTGAATTAAGAACCCCACTATCTTTGGATCTGATCTGCCTCACCTTCTGCTTCACTAAAGAGCTGCCTAGAAATTCCACTAATCTCCCTCCTATGTTGCTTTCTTCAGCAGGGGTTTGTTTGGTTTATTTATTCCCATCCTTGCAATTCCTTCCTCCAGGAAAGGAAGAACTTCAATGGCCCAGGCCTCAAAAATGCCTAGGGTTATAAATGACTTTTAAAGGAATTAAACATGTGCAAGCATAGGCAGAAGATCTAGGGTTTTAGAAAGAGGGGTGCAGATGGTGTGGTGCATACCATAGCATAAGGTGACAGCAAGACGGTTACTCTTGGCATACTAAGCAGTGGTTCACAATGCACCAGCTGCTGAGCCAATGCTGCATAGTTTGTAGGAATCACATCATAGGTGGGTTTTAAGTGGAGATTTATGGGATTGTGGCCTTGGGAACTCATCCTGTGCTCTTGGGGCAGCGTGGGAGAAAGCAGACATGTGACAAATGAGCAATTAAGGCTAGCACTGCTGGCAGAGCAAGGGATGGGCTGGGGAGTGCCCACAGCTTCACAGCACATTAGGAGAGGGATGCAGTGGTAATGAACATCACAGGAGGCAAAGCGAAGTCATTTGGTGCTTGATACAGTGGAAAGAGGGAGGCAGATGGATTCAGATGCAAGGGTTTTGGGACTGAAGCAATGAGCCAGAAGGCTGATTTTCTGTAGGGGCAGTTTAAAAGGATTTAAAGGGTGAGGGCGATTGTTGTGCATTAATTTGCTGGGCATTTCAATTGTTCAGTTAAAGCAAAGGAGACAGAATTCCCCATGTTTACTAGTAGTAAACTTCTCCAAGGCTACAGGTTGCATTTGAATGCAGGAAAAAACACTAAAAACTTATTTCCCTATGAACAGTACAGGGGCTATGTGTAGGATTGCTCCAGCTCCAGATCTTCAATACATTTTGCAGCTGTTACAGCCTCAAATCCTGGGAAAGATTTTTAAGACATCCAAGAAATATGTAGTTCAATGGTCTCATCTCAACCTTGCCCATAAAACCTCTTGAGCAAAGAGAGAAACCAAAGAGATCTCTGCCATGATGTGCAGGGGTATGTGGACCCTTTGGGCTGGTGTAGACTGTGGTGGTGGTGTCCTGGGGAGGATGGGATAGGTCCTGCCTCACCTACCCAGTCTGCTGACCTACTCCACAGCCAGGATTAATCTCAGAGGCTGCTCTGAGTTTGTCGTCAGCAACCACACTTGAGCCCTCCATCTTCCACAGGCCTGAGAGAGATACTAGGGATGAGGTCAAAACAGCCTCACTGGTGAATTTTTGGCAGCCTATTTGTGGGCTTTGATTGACTGTGGGGAGAGGAGGGAGAAGGGGAGCTGTGCTCAGTCCTGTCCCACATGGACACAACTGCTATGGTACAGACAAGCCCTTTGAGTGGCATCTACCCTCAATACATACGTCTACTCATCCACATTTCTACACCGGATACAATGAACTGAAAGCCTTCCATGAGAGCCTCTGATGTTACAGTGCTTACTTATATCCAAATGGTTTCCCTATATCTATCTCTGTTAAGGGCCTTATAGGATCCTTTTGCTGTCCTAATTCAGGCAGCGCTCATATAGACAAGAGGTTTCCTGCAGAAGGGTTGACCTATAGAGAATAATACAGTTTCCACCAAGAAGCAATTGGCATTTTACCAATTGCATGTACCAATTTTACCAATTGGCATTTCCACCAGGAAGCAATTGGCAATGAAATAGGATTGTTGCAAGAGGATGCCTCCTCTCTGGTCTCCACCTTGGATGACACACACCAAGGACTGAACAGGGAACTACCACAACTAAGAGTGTGCACTCTTATAGCATGAACTCTGTTGTCATGGATGGGCTTCTATCAGATTCATCTCCACCATGGACCAGGAACAGCACAGGGCCTATAACACACACGCACAGTGCCATGATGTGAAAAGTTAGTTTCCTTATACCTTCATAAGGGCTCCTCAGTTGTTTTCTTTTTTTTTTTTTAATCCTTCAGGACCCTCATGTAGAAGGGAACATATAGGTGAATAGTGCTAAAAATGTATTGGGAGAAATGCACATAAAATATGTTTCTTCCAGTTATACTTGGAGAGTTACAAGGATTCTTCCAAAAGATTCTTCATGAACTGAATTCCCCTCCTGGTTATAGGCCTGTAAAACCAGCACACACCCACCAGTTGCAATGGTCTGGCTTTTTGGAAAGCAACTGAAAGCAGATTGGGGCCAACATTATTTTAACAGTACCCAAGCCAAAGAGGAATAATGAGTAGAAATAGTCAAAGAAATGGACAGTCTCTCTCTTTGGCCCAATAGCTATTTAACTGATTATACAAAAAGAAGAACTTCTGATGGGAAACATTGAAAATGACCCATTGAGAATCGAGAATGAGAAACCCAAATGTTATGGTCCTCTCAAACCCCAGATACATGCCTGTGGTCTGAATGAGTCAGAATAGTCATCTGAATGAGGATAAGTTTTCTTCTATCTCAGGAAAGTGCCTCCATTTTTGGAGTATTGTCTGTTTGGGTTGACTCGCTCTCTAATTTGCCATGAACACTTGAAAAAAATTATTAGTTTTGTCCTGGTACTGAATAGCAATATGGCTCAAATCTTGAAAATGTTCATGGGACAGGGAAACCACTTCCAGCCAGCTGTCGTAATTAAATTAAATTTTAATGGACCAGGATAAACATCTTAATTCAAAACCATTTTTTGTTTTACAAAACAAAAAGATTCTGAAAAAAAGAGAGAGGGGACTATCCTTTGACAGGACGTGAGTAGGACAGAACTGCTTGTTACAAGGCACATTAATTTTATGGATAAATTAAACCTATGGTAATGTTGCTTTGCCCCCAGAACTCTACTAATAGCCACGCAGAAAGGTGATTTTCAAATAACATGAGATTCTGGGACACATTAGCAGATATTTATGAAGGGAAGAGATACAGGTAAAGACGGATGAGCTTCTTATGAGCTTACAGGAAAGTGGATTTTCAGTATTGAAAGGAAAGCTGAGTGCTTTCGACTTGAGAGACTGGGAAAAGCTCTTTTTATTAAGAAAAATAATCCTTTTTTATTGTATTGCAAAGTCCCATCACTCCTCACAGTTTCCTACACTGCCCTCTGTTATAGGCATTCCCAATGGGCTCATAACAACATTGGTAATAATGAACTGCTTTATTGAGGTTAGTAAAATCATTTTGGAGGGCCAGTCCCTATGCCATGAGCATGCAACAGGTGGATTCAAGTTCCACCGCACAAGTTCCACTCAGGCCTCCTGGGCACTCTCGATGATGAGCAGGGATCCTGGTTTTCTCTGATAAAAAAAGAATCCCCGATTTTCAGATTAAAAAAAGTAACCCCAGATCCACATTTTGGCATAATTAAAGTGAAACACCACTAATATATAGATGAGTGATAAATATCAATATAGATATTAATATATAGATATCAATATATATATAATACATAATATCTGTAATATATATCTATATTATAACATATTATATAGATAGACCTATCTAGATAGACTGATTGATCGATCGATCTATCTAGATAGACCGATTGATCGATCTATTTATGGTGTATCATTTTAATCATGTAAAAATGTGGTTTTTGGGGTTACTTTTTTTAATCTGAAAATTGGAGATTATTTTAAATCTGAGAAAACCAGGATCTGTGATGATGAGTCCATGGACAATAGTTCTTTTCATTGTAAGCCCAGTGAGAAGGTTTGGGGAAGCTAGAGAAAGCCTGGGGTATAGACATTGCTTCTTGACGGTATCTGCAGATTAACATGAGGTATAGCCAGTCTTATTAACCTGGGCATTCAATAAGGACTTAGCTAGGAAGGTTATCCTGCATGATGTACATTGGTGGTTGGACTCTGGACTTCTTGCCCCAGTCAACGATAACAATACTGATTTTTGTCTTGGAGCCACTGGTGATGAAGGGAAGAGGTTGTGTTAATGCCCATTTCCATGGGGATTTCAGTGGATTTCCTGGATCATTTGAAAATAACTGAACTAAAAAAAAAAAAATCTTAGAAATGGCAAGGAAAAGAACTCTATTGCTTGCAAAAGTTTGGATACCATTTTCATTTTCATCCCTACTTCCCTCCATCTGCTGTACTTTGTCACTCCGCATATTAACTCTGTGTCATTGCCATGTGCTAAAGTAGCCAGAAGCAACACAAAGCTGTTGGATAAAAAGAGAAAACATGTTTGCTTGTTTTTTTTAATTGCATATGCACCTGCATATTCCCTCCTAAGTATCACTTAAACACAGAAACCAGAACCCTCATCTTAAGAAAAGTAAAACCAAACCTGAAGAACATAGGTTAGATTGGCTAGATAGGGTAAGAGATATAAAGATATGACAATATTATTTTTAAGATATACAGCATATAAACAAAATAATGAAAGCAGAATAAGAGGGGTATTTTTTGGGGGGGGAAATAGTGAAATATTCAATGCATCAGCGTCAGAAAAAAAAAGCGACTTCAAGAGAGACTTAGATGATACATGCAGGTTTTGATTCAGAATATGTATGATCCTCACTTGTTGATTCCAAATAATAGATTAATGAAAATATTAGTGGTATTTTTCCTTCTTTAAAATAGAAACTCCATTTAAAAGCCATATGTTCAAGAAAAATTATTACAGATAGCACATTTTTTATTAGGAGAGATCCTGATTTTGGTATAAATCTGAGATCAATGGAAATAGAGCAACTAAGATATGAATCTGGGCCTAAACCTTAAAAAAAAAAAATCTGCTTTTTTGTTGGCTGTTCCTTCCTGCATTTCTTTCACCTTGAAGTCACTTCTATTTTTGTCTGGACTCGCTTTCATGGAACAGCCAGCAGTTCAATATTTGCAATATAAAAACAGTATCAGTGTGTAGAGGGGCAGATTTTTGCAAACATTAGTGGTCATGTTTTTCAAAGGTGACCTGTAAGTGTGGGTGCCTTGGGTCTGGCTCTCTGAGGCTGCATAAGTCCTTAAAAAAGCCCCAAGTTGGGTCCCCTCAAAAGCTGAGGGATAACAAATCACTAGTCATTTTTTAAAAGGTGCCTTTTCTCTTGGACTATTCAACTAAGTGCATGGACTATTCCTATTTCTCTTAGAGTTTGTAGAAGCATCTTCTTATTTACAAAACACAGAGATGCAAGTAGGTTGAACATGTCCCCTTCATCAGTTATTTTGGTCTTTTTAATAAGGTCCCTAATTCAGAGGTATTAAGACTGCATAAGGAAACATTCATGCAATTATTTAATTTGTTTGTATTATTTTTGCATATAGGAGCCCAATCACAGATCACCTAGGCACTGTACAAAGGCAGAACAGAAAGGTGGTCTATGAAAACGAGTTTGTAATATGTTCAGTGTTCCTGATGTGATCTTTTTTCTCGAAAACTGCAGCTGTCAAATACACATTTACCAACCCCATCATCAAGGTCTGGGATTGGACTCTTTGTTTGATATTATTCTCCTTTGTCCCCCGGAGAAGATATACTACATGGCTCTATTAATAGATTTCAATTAGGCCATATTGTGCTAGTAAGTGTTGAAGCAAAACCCTCCATGGATTGAAATGGGAATTCTGATTAAAGCCGCCGGGATATTATGACCCACTGTAATTAGCATTAATGAATATGTAAGGGTGAATGGGAATATTGCCATGCACTTCAAAGGGGGCAGGATTACGCCCTAAATTCTATTCTTAATAAAGGGTGCAACCCCCAGAATGATTCAAACAAAGTGAACAGACCAATCCCGATGCTGAAGCATCAGTTGACCCACACTTGACTTGATAGCAGTGTTAATTGAATTGATTTTTTTCCCCCTAGCTGTGACTGGAACATTTTAAAAATGCAAACAATATATTGGGTGCTTGGCTACCAAATCATATTCAGCACAAAGCTTTGAAACAGAGCCCAGGATTTCCTGTTCTGCCCAGCTCCGCAACATGTTGTGCTGCTTGAGTTCAGCAAATGTCTACATGAGCAGATCAAAGCCTTGCCTTGGCTTTTTGTTGCTTCTCTGCGGTTGCTGGTGCTTATGTTAATCCTACTTAAACTAAGTGGTCAGAGATTTGGGAGATTTGAAATACAAAATAGATTCTAACCTTGAGATGGATTAGGGTTGTCAGATGACACAAAACTGTCATGTAGGACTAACATTATGAAAACGAGAGTTGAAAATGCTGTTTTAGTTCTATAGCTGACAACAGGGAGTTATCCTAAAAGAGACATGGATGTATGTGCTTGAAAAAAGCACTCCTTAGTGAATATGTAGCCTGAATGCCTTGCAAGGTTATTGATTATGTATCTGAAGTTGAAGATGCAGCTCTTTCCTCTGAGAGATTTGTTTTCTCATCTAGTAAATGTAATAGTCTTCAGAAGATGGATACACTGCTTCACGAAAGCTCTTATTTTATTTGGTATGATAAGGGAATGATTATAAAGGCTGCATTATAATTATGCATCTCTAAATTGTACTTCAAGCAGCCTGCTTATCTTGCAGGTTGTTTTCAAGCAATAATGAGGCTTTGCAACGGGTACTCTTGTAAGGTCTTCCAGTGTTGTGAAGTCCTAAGCATTGCAAGTGGGAAGCGGGGGATGAGTTTTGTTTTTGGCCTGTCCTGACAGAAGCTGTGTCTACACGGTAAATGTCCTGTATCTGACAGCATTGCCCAACCACACTGCTCTGTATGGGATGCTGCAAATAGGGCAGCTAACTGGCATTATCACTCCGAGGTTCTCCTTAGCCTCACCAAAGCTGCAGTGCAGATCTATCTTTGCTGCTTCCAGTTTAGGTAGACCTCCCAGAGCCACACTGCAAGCTGGAGGGCATCACTGCCAAGCACGGTAAGTTTACTGTGTGGACACCTTCAGCAGCATCTGGGCCTATTCAGATAGTTGGCACTTGTGTCCCTCGTGCAATTTTTCCACAGCAGAGGGTGGCTGGATCAGGTCCTTATCCTGGTTTATTAGCATAGCTCTATTCATAGATTCATAGATTCATAGATGTTAGGGTCGGAAGGGACCTCAATAGATCATCAAGTCCGACCCCCTGCATAAGCAGGAAAGAGTGCTGGGTCTAGATGCCCCCAGCTAGATACTCATCTAACCTCCTCTTGAAGACCCCCAGGGTAGGGGAGAGCACCACCTCCCTTGGGAGCCCGTTCCAGACCTTGGCCACTCGAACTGTGAAGAAGTTCTTCCTAATGTCCAGTCTAAATCTGCTCTCTGCTAGCTTGTGGCCATTGTTTCTTGTAACCCCCGGGGGCGCCTTGGTGAATAAATCCTCACCAATTCCCTTCTGTGCCCCCGTGATGAACTTATAGGCAGCCACAAGGTCGCCTCTCAACCTTCTCTTGCGGAGGCTGAAAAGGTCCAGTTTCTCTAGTATCTCCTCTTAGGGCTTGGTCTGCAGGCCCTTGACCATACGAGTTGCCCTTCGCTGTACCCTCTCCAGGTTATCCGCATCCTTCTTGGAGTGCGGCGCCCAGAATTGCACGCAGTACTCCAACTGCGGTCTGACCAACGCCCTATAGAGGGGAAGTATCACCTCCCTGGACCTATTCGTCATGCATCTGCTGATGCACGATAAAGTGCCATTGGCTTTTCTGATGGCTTCGTCACACTGCCGGCTCATGTTCATCTTGGAGTCCACTAGGACTCCAAGATCCCTTTCCACCTCTGTGCCACCCAGCAGGTCATTCCCTAGGCTGTAGGTGTGCTGGACATTTTTCCTCCCTAGGTGCAGCACTTTGCATTTCTCCTTGTTGAACTGCATCCTGTTGTTTTCTGCCCACTTGTCCAACCTGTCCAGGTCTGCCTGCAGCTGTTCCCTGCCCTCCGGCGTGTCCACTTCTCCCCATAGCTTTGTGTCATCTGCAAACTTGGACAGAGTACACTTCACTCCCACATCCAAGTCGCTGATGAAGACATTAAAGAGTATCGGTCCAAGGACCGAACCCTGCGGGACCCCCTGCCCACACCCTTCCAGGTCAAGACCGACCCATCTACCACGACTCTCTGGGTGCGACCCTCTAGCCAATTCGCCACCCACCGGACTGTGCAGTCATCCACATCACAGCCTCTTAACTTGTTCACCAGTATGGGGTGGGATACCGTATCGAAGGCCTTCCTGAAGTCCAAGTATACGACATCCACCCCTCCTCCTGTGTCCAGGCGTTTCGTAACCTGGTCATAGAAAGAGACTAGGTCGGTCAGGCACGATCTGCCCGCCACAAACCCATGCTGGTTTCCCCTCAGCATAATTTGTCCTGCCGGGCTCTCACAAATGTGAGCCTTGATAATTTTTTCAAATACTTTACCAAGGATGGAGGTGAGACTGACCGGCCTATAGTTGCCCGGGTCCTCCTTCCTCCCCTTTTTGAAAATGGGGACCACGTTAGCCCTTTTCCAGTCCTCTGGGACTTGGCCTGTGCGCCACGAGCATTCGAATATTCCCGCCAGTGGCTCTGCAATGACATCGGCCAGTGCCTTCAGCACCCTCGGATTGAGCCCATCCGGGCCTGCCGACTTAAAGGCATCCAGTTCCTCCAAGTGACTCTGCACCATCTCAGGGTCTACGTATGGAAGTCTGGCGCCTTGCTGCTGCCTCTCTACAACCCCCGTGAGAGACTTGTCGTGTCCCTCACTTAGGAACACTGAGGCAAAGAACTCGTTGAGGAGTTCAGCCTTGCCCCCCCTGTCTGTCACCAATTGCTTCTGCCCATTTAGCAGGGGTCCTATTCCTCCCTGGGCCTTCCTTTTACTCCCTATGTATCTAAAAAACAATTTCTTGTTGTCCTTTACTTGGGTTGCCATCCTCAGCTCCATGGTAGCTTTGGCCCGTCTAACTACCTCCCTACAAGCACGAGCAGAGGAGGTATATTCATCTTTAGTGATCTCACCCTGTTTCCACTTTTTATGTGCTCCCCTTTTGGCCCTTAGGCTGCCCTGGATTTCTCTGGTCAGCCATGGAAGCCTCCTGGCCCCTTTCCCTCTTTTGCCTCGCTCGGGGATCGTCTTGCTTTGTGCCCAAAGGATCGTTTCCTTTAGGCACAGCCACCCTTCTTGGGCACCCATCCCATCAAAACTCCTACTCTGCAGTGCTTCCTTGACTAATCGCCTGAGTGCAATGAGATCAGCTTTCCTAAAGTCTAGCACTTTCACCCTACTAGTTACCTTACCCACTCGCCGTCTTATGTTGAATTCTATTATAAGGTGATCACTGTCCCCCAGATAGCTACTGATCTGTAGGTCCCCTATCATGTCATCCCCCGTTGCCAATACCAGATCCAGTATGGCATTCCCCCTAGTGGGACCATGCACCTCCTGTGTCAGGTGGAGGTCCTGTACACAAGTTAGAAACCTGCGTGAGCGATGGGACCTTGCTGTCTGCGTCTCCCAGCAGATGTCCGGGTAGTTTAGGTCCCCCATGACTACCGCCTCTTTAGCTTTTATGGTCTCCGAGAGTTGCCTCAGGAGCCCCGCATCTATTTCTTCCCCTTGGTGTGGGGGTCTGTAACAGACCCCTACCACCAAATCCCTTTCTCCTTGCCCCCCATGTAGCCTAACCCACAATCCTTCTACTTCCTCAGCCTCGGATTCTGTCTTGATGAGGGTTGATGTGTATTGCTCACTGACATAAAGTGCAACCCCCCCCCCCCTTTCTTCCCCAACCTGTCCTTTCTATACAATCTATAGCCCTCAATATGTACCGCCCAGTCATGGGATGAATCCCACCAGGTCTCTGTTAGCCCCACTAAGTCATTATTGAAATGACTTTGAATGATATTGAAATCAATATTGATTTCATTCACTCCTGGAGATGACTTAATTTGCCACGTTCCTTGGAGGTCTCTTCAGGAAAAAGTGTGCAGTCCAACAGGTTGGACCCTGCAAAGGGCTCGGAGCAAAGGGGTACGATCATACTCCTCAGCTTCCCTACAGTCATATTATTCATCCGTGTTGCTTGTTGTAGTCTTCATCCATGTTGCACCACTGATGCAAGAAGCATCAGTCGTGGATGAGGACTATGGCAAATACAGAACAGAAAGACCCATGTCCCAGAAGTCTTAGGAACCATGCATAGAAGGACCGTGCAGCTCCATGATTGCTGTCTTCCCAGTTCCCCCATCAGTGGAAGCCTATTCTTACCGTTGAGTGAATTCGGCGGGGGGAGGGTCCAAGGAAGGAGCTGACATGGTGTTCTCCATGGGAGATATTTGCTAGAAGAGGGTCCTCAAGGCATCTTTGGGGCCTGATTAGTAGACTCAGCAGACTAGACTGCAGACCAGCCAATAACCCGACTGGTAAAAAGAATGAATGTGAGTTTCTCCTTCCAGGGTGAGTTGCAGGGAATTTAGAGAAGGCTTACAGTCTCGCGACCCATGTTCCAATGGGCATTCTCGGAAATCAGGGGTGTCATATATACCCTCGCTCTTTCTTGTGCCATGTAAAGTAATTGTTAGATACAAGCACTATCTTTTTTTCCCTACATGTATATCTCCAAACCCCATGCCTCTGGTCATATTTGCAATTATCTACGGTATATGCACATTTTGTCCAGGTTGGTTGTTTTCTGAAAAGCTGAACTACAGATGCAGTTGTTTTCTGACATAAAAGAAATGAAACCAATCTGCCACCAGACCTTTTGTACTAAAAACATTATTATGATGGAGAATAAAATCTAGTCTCTGCTGTTTTAATATGGCTTTTCCTTCAGGAACTGGGTCTAATAAAATGTTACGAACCAATATCTGCAAATGGGATTTCCATTCTCTTTACTCTCTACAGTTTTCATGAACAGCAGCAAAATGGTCTTTTCCGTTTCTCTACTATTATGTGTCTGGGTGTGGGAGGCAGATGTAGGCGGAAAAGCAAGAAAAAAAGAATCAAAGTGAAATAAAGACCTGGTTTAAATGAACAAGAAACAACTAGCTTGAGAAACGCTTAGATGCTTATTTTGCTGGGGTGATCTGACCCGAGCTGACTTCCTGCCCCTCGGGCAGGGGGCTGGACCCAATGATTTTGTGAGGTCCCTTCCAGCCCTAATGTCTATGAAATCTATGAAAAGGAAACCCTTACATACTTATGACAGGGATATTTACAGTTCAGAACTGCTTCTGAGATCAGTCGTGGTTTTACCACTGGCTCTGGATGTCTGTCCTAGGAGTAACTGGGAACCAGACTGTGCACTTGTCTGCATGATGAAGTTGCTGCCACTATAGCAATGCCAGCATTTGCTATGTTAGCAGAGCCCCCCAGTGGAGACAGAGACATATGGTATCAGATGTGGCTTTTCTGAGAACATAAAGGTCATTTATATACGTGCTCTGGGAGTGTGTGGAGTGTGTGTAGGGTGGGGGCGGGGGAGTGGTCTTTAATTAGAGTAGCTTTGGGAGCTCTATTTAAAGTGCCCGGAGCGTCTCATGTATAAGTGTCCCCATGCTTCAAAATGGGGGATAGGGTTGCTTTATCTAAAGCTCATCGAACAAGCTTTAAATAAAGTGCCCCCACCACAATTTGTAAGTGTGGGGATACTGATACATGAGATGCTGGAGGCTGCTGGAGTGCAGTAATTACCACACTCCAGCAGACCCGATTAATCGAGTTTGCTCTGACACGTTGGCATTTCAGCACATTGGAGCAGCCTCCTTGCTTATGCATAGACACCCAAATACACCTCTTCCCTCATGATGTTTGCTGAGCTGGCAGGAGCCCTTTCCAGTTTGCATAGCTGTGTCCAGACTCAGACTGCTCTTTCTGGCACCCTTCTAGCTAATCATATCTAGGCTGGGAAAACTTTGTAGTGAAACCAGACCTTTGCCCATGAAGCACCCCGTATTTCTATCCCCAGCTCAAATTGCTCTGGATATTGCTTTAGGGAGGGGAAGGATCCAAGCAGGCCTGTAGGTGCTATTTTTCTCACTGGGAGTGTACAAGCATTCATTCTTGCAAGACTGAATCCTGAAAGATCTTTCTTTCTCCTAGAAGGGATATATTTCCTTTGAGAGGAATTGGATGAAGGCTTGTATGCTTGTAGTTTCTCCCAGGAGAGCGGTGATTATCCCAGTAGAAATGCAACACCTGTATGTGGTCACTGTTTCACAACTGTGGTGTGAGTAGCTAGTGTAAGGGTAGAAGTGGTTGGCCTCATGCCTAGTGTTGCCTAAATATTTTTCGGTCATGTGGCTGAATGAAAAAAAAAATGAAAATCATTTTGGGTAAATGTAAAATGAAAATGTTACGCATCTTCTCACTGAAGCAATTCTTGCAGCGTTGAGGGAAAATTCATGTTTCTTTTTTGTTTTCAAGTTTTGTTTTACATATTTTCAAAATCTTCTTCTCCTTCTTCCTCTCTGTCTCTTCTTCTTCCTCTTCTTCTTTCAAAATGACATTTATCTAAATTCAGAATGAAAATGCCATTTCAAAAGGAAAAGTTGAAATGTTTAATTCATTCATGTTTTATTTTTCTAGGTCTTCCTCATTTTTTGTATGAATTGTTTGTGATCCTGAAACATTTCCCCCACTTCTGCTTATACCACCTTAGTCTTTTGTACAATTATGCAGATAATATGTGGGCACTAAAAGTGTAACAAATGTAAAGAAACGTCCATACCTTCAGAAGTATCATAGGTTTGTCTGGGTTTGGAAGGTGAGCAAAGTTTTAAAATGTATTTGAAAAGTCATTCCTGCTTTTATAACCACCACATGCTGCCTCATGGACACAAAGAAAATAGTGCTGGAAAATGCTTGAACTGGTAATAGCTCTGGGACTGAAATCAATCAGGTGATATAACTTTACTCCAGCTTTGGATCAAGACCCGACTCTTCCAAACTTTAAGGTAGTGATTCTCAAACAGGGGGTTGCAGCACCCTGGGGTGCCACAAGATGTTTTTAAGGGTGCAGTGGGGCACCACACAATATCAGCATTGCTAGGTAGGAAAAAAGCTTTGCATGATTCACAAGATAAACCCAGAGCTTTCAAATAAGATTCCACTGTGCCAAAACCATTCTGACCTGCTGCGGTCTTTCTAAGATCTTTGCAGCAGCAGAATCGCTCTATTATTATATCATAGTCAAAAAATGAGTGAAAGTTGGCATTTTCTGAGGGGTGCCTCGAGACTCATGAGAACCACTGAGAACCAGTGCTTTAAGAGGTGTTTTAGTCATGTTGACAAGAATGGAGTATGACAGCAAGACCTTTCACCATGATGGGACAAAGTTTTTTTACTGTCATTGACTCAGAGCAAAGGATTGATATGATACTTTGCTTCAATCACAGGTGTAGGAGCCAGGATATCCGTAATTCAAAATCTAGCAATGATACCATATTACTCTGTGATCATAGGCAAGCTGTTGATGCTCTAAGTTCCTTACTTTCAGGGTGTGTCTACATGTTCATTAATGTGCCTTAGATACTGAGAATTTAGTTTAGTACTACCTTAATAAAGTACTAAGTAATTGTGCAGTACTTAAAGTTACTGCACAGTAGCAATGGTGAATGGTTATTTAGTGATGCTTACTGCACATTCGCCTAATAACACTGCATAGCAGGCTATTAGCACGGTTTTTGCCGTGACACATTACTGCACACTATTATTATTAGGCTAATGCACAGTAAGCATCTTGTGTAGATGCACCCTCCATGTTGATAATACTCATCTTCATGGGATGAGGAACTGCAACAGAACCAGTTCAGCCAGGGTCCAAACAGTTTTGAATGTTAATTTGGGAAAGAGTTTCTTTTAATGCAAGCATGTAAGGGTGTCAAGTCAGGTCACAATCCAAACCTGTTGAAACAGTGGGAATTCCTGTTGGCCATTCATAATTCCTCTTCCCCATAATCAAACATTTCAGGCACACTTTCTGAAAGCAAAACCAGTCCCATGAGGTGAACAACTGCACCTTGCCTATATTGAATACGGAGGAGTTAATATCAAAATTGTTCACTCAGGCTATTCGGATACTGCTTATGAATAACATGCATATTCCCATGAAGCAGAAAAGAAAAGGGCTACTTTTGTCAGATAATTTTTTTCACAAAGTATCCTTCAAATAGCTTGATTTATGAGGATTGATTAGTAAAGTACTTTGAGGATGAAAAGCTTGGTAAAAGCGCTAAGTTTTATTAATTTGCTCTGGTTAGAATTTAATTGTTTCTTCATTCAGTTGATGTAATACATGTCTCATTTCCCACTCAATTCATTATTATTTAAGCACTGACATTGATACTATCCTGTACTATATGGAAATGGAAATGCTGATGAAGACGCTATAATTCAGGTTATTTTGCAAAATGAACTTACAATGGGACATAAATTTTTGGTTCCCTCAAGGGCAAAACCAGCTGACATCCAAAGTACAGGTCATATTTCCTTATGAAAAAATACTTTCTGTTTTTCTGCATAGTTTATGTATTTTCCTGGATTTTTTTTCATAAACTGTTAAAAGGCAGGTTGTTTTTTTTTTTTGTTTTTTTTTTAATTTCTTGATAGTTAAAATCTGTCCACAGCTGTCAGATTTTTTTTCTGTTCACTTACATATATGGAATAGCATAGCTTCCTGACATGAACATAGACAGGAGTACAGATTTTGAATAGACTTTTTACAACAAAGCTGATTGGTAATTGGGACTCCCATCATACAAGAATTTCAAAAATTGGGATTTTTATTTCTGATTAAGGAAAATCAATCCATTTTTTTTCATAGTTGAAATTATGAAGTCAAAAGATGGCTGAATTAGAGGTGTAACTTCACTGGTGACGTGTAGGGGGTGCATGCTGGTGCATGACCTGAGATCGGCTACGTACCCCCTGGAAGTGCCAGCTGCGAAACTGGAAGTACACTTCGGGTTTTGCTGCTGGCTCGGTGATTGGCCACTGGGGGACCACCTCCCCGCACCATTGCCCCCCAGACTCGGGAGGCACCAGTTGCCCATGTACAACTTGATACCTGAGCACCCAGGGCAACAGAGACATGTGGGTGGGGTATTCATCCCCCTGTCCCAAGTCAGCTCCCAGGTTTGTGCTCTGGTTGTGCCCCCTTTGGTACACTGCGGGAGACCGTGTACCTTTGCCAGGAGAAACACTCCCGTTGCAAGGCTGTGTGGGTGGTCTACAGCAGAGAGGGTGTGGGGGAAGCAGCATGCACAAGGGACATCAGCCATCAGCTTTTCATCCTAAGGAAAGGAAAATCAAGGAAAACAGCAATGACCACCATCAGTGCGAGAACACCTCGGATATGGTCAAGGATCAATTTAAGTGGGAAAGCGGGAAGTTTCATAGTTTCATTGTTGGTAGGGTCAGAAGGGACCTGAGCAGATCATCAAGTCCAACCCCCAAGTTCCTAACCATTAAAGCAGGCTGCATTTGGAACAGCCTTCCAATAGGAGCAGCATGGCAAAGAACCTAAACCAGTTGAAAATGGAGCTCTATGCACTTGCAGAAGAGATTAATGACCACCGTTTTGGTGGGCAAACAGCCTCTGCAGGGAGCAGGGTTAGCACTCCACCTGACTTTGGCAGCCTGAGCAAGGTGCCAGGGGAGTAAATTGTTAAGGGACTAAAGTGGCCAACAGCCATCTCAAGGCCGAGGAGGCAGATCTGCAAAAGGAATGAGCAGCACCTGCAGCAGATCCCAATCTGAGTGAGGTTTTTCCTTTAGAGAGAGAAATTTGAAACCTGAGATTTCCCCCCTCCCGAAGAAGGGCAATCTCATTTAGGTCCCTTTTTAAGTCCTTTCTTAATGAATAATGAAGGGGAATGATAGTGAGGGGAACTGACAGGAAGGTGACCTCTCACAAAGTTAGATCTTATTTTGAACAAGAACATTATGGAGTGAAAGTCTCACTATTGGACATTAGGAAGAACTTCTTTGGACATTAGGAAGAACTTCTTCACAGTTCGAGTGGCCAGGGTCTGGAACGGGCTCCCAAGGGAGGTGGTGCTCTCCCCTACCCTGGGGGTCTTCAAGAGGAGGTTAGATGAGCATCTAGCTGGGGTCATCTAGACCCAGCACTCTTTCCTATTTATGCAGGGGGTCGGACTCGATGATCTATTGAGGTCCCTTCCGACCCTAACATCTATGAATCTATTCATCTCAGCTTCTCTGGCCCCATTAGGCACCTCCTGGTCCTCCTTGGTTCTGGCTGGGCCATGCCAGGTGCCTGGTGGGGATGGGGGGATACTTCGAAAGCGGGGAGCTCATGGGGCCCAGACAATGCCCCTTGGGGTCGGGTCTCCTGCCTGCTGGAGTTGAGTCCACAGGAATGGCAGCAACAACCAGGGCCCAGGTCCCCCTGTGCATGTTGCGGTGCCCAGGTGGTAAGGTGCCTCGTATAAGCCTGGCAGTGTGAGTCTGCCTCTTGCTCCTCCAGCCTTGAGGCACATTTACTCTTCCCCACCCCAGCTGATGTGGGGTGGGGGCAACATGTGCACAATCAGGATGTGGATGCAAGGGGCTGGATGTTGTTCTCCCCGGGTGTCCCTAATTACCAACACTGAAGTGCCATAACCACCATGACTCATGGCCCAACATACCATGGGGGACCTAAGAAAGTCCCTCCAACCTTGTAAAGTAATTCACTTTCCCTTAGGGGCCATCAGTTCTTTTCCTACTTTTATAAAACAATTTCCTTTTCACTGGATAATCCACCTAAATAGTGATGGTTTTAATCTCTTGGGATGGCCCTTAATTATCAAGCTGTGCATAATAGGCTCAGAGTAACATATTGCATACCGGCAATTGCAAAAGGGCACTTTTCTAATGTATTCTGATTTGACAAAGTCTACATATCCACCAAATTTTTGTTGGAAATAAATAATGAAAGTTTTCTTCATAAAAAAAAAAAAAAGTCTCATTTGTCTCTAAAAATATTATTCATTATCCGTAGGTAGCTGATATGCAGCCTTCTTATTTTTGGATCTTACCCAGCATAATAATAATTGTTTTTCACATATATTTGCCTTTGGTTTTTCAGCTAACGACTTCAGTGTTTTAATGGATACAAATTTTGTATTAATAGCTCACAAATGATTAATGGAAAATTTTTCAAGGGATAAATAACAAAGAGGCAATTAAAAAAAAAAACCCTCGTGATAGATTGTCATTGCCACACATCAAATAATTCTTGCTTTATACAGTGTGCATTCGCAATTAAAAATACTATTGTACATTGGGAAAAACAAGCAAAAGTGCTTTCTAAATCAGAAAAAAACCCACCAAACCCAACCTGAGATAATGCATTTGTCAGTGCAATGTATATCTGATTGTATTTTAAAGAATACAGCTGAAATTAGGAATCAAAAGGGCCAAAGAGTATAGAAATACTGGTTAATAAAGCTAATTTGAATGATGTGACCCTTGCAAAAACTAGCATTCAGTCAATAAACCAATCAAAGGGCAATTAGGGAAAATTTCAACACTGAGCTCTCAAGTCTTCAGAGTCTTCTTCATAAAGCAGTAAAGGCATCAAATATCCACCCTTAGGGAGGCAAGAAGAGATTGCAGATGGTCTCAGATCACAACACTTTGTCCAAACATCCTTGGGTATTCAGGGTTTTGAAATAGAACTGAATGGAGAAGCTGCGGCCTATGTTTTAAGTAATTTTTTAGTAATTCACTGCAAGTTTTTAGTAATTCACTGCTGTGCAGAGTCATCACATGGTCTACGAGCCACCTATGTCTTAACCCAGCTTTCAAAATATGGCTTAAAACATGACTTAAGAACGAGGGACATATATAGCTCGCATAGATAGTAATACTAAAAAAGAGCCTATGGAGATAACTTCACCCTTTTCTATATTCTTTAAACCTTGTTTACACTGAGGGACACGTCTGCTGCTGGATTTCACCCAGGACATGAAGATCGACATCCCAGCAATGATTTATGTGAGGAAAGCAGAGGAACATCCACTGTTCCTAACAGGATATTTGAAAGAAGTCCCTTAATCACAGAAACGAATTCTGTAGATGTTCTCAAGACAGTTGTTATTTTCTGTGCACACAAAAAATTATTATTTCTTTCAAAAGAAATTAGCAAGTCACCATGCTGGTGCCTTGCAGGAATGTGCCCATGGTCAGCCTCATCCAAGGTATGCTGTGCCTTCGATCCCAAAAGGAACTTGGTTGGCTTGTAAGGAGATTTGAAGTGTCGGTCCGCTCAGCGGAGACTGATGCTAGCAAAGATTTTTTAAGGAATTGGTGATAGTGGTTGGGGGAGTTGATGGAGAGAAAGAGAGGGACTAATTAGGAGCGGAAACCCCTGGGATGACATTTGTACTGAATATTCATGAAGGGCCAGAATTCAGTTCAGTGCAGTGACTTAGGAGCGGGAGGTTTCCTGTTTCTACTGACTTGGCTCATCCATTGCTATGAAACTGAGCTCGCTAATCCTTAGAGCTTCTCCTTCCCTTAAATACCTCCTTGACTGACTTCAAATTCCTTTGCAAAACTCCTTTATGATGCTTTTAGAAAGCTTGAAATCAGTCAAGCAAGTGGTGCACTGAGAGCTCGGTCTTAGCCAATTGGCACATACTGTCTCACTGTTTTTTTGGTCTCCTTCCTCATCCCATGCATACCTGTAACCATGTGTTCGCGTCTGTCTTCAACTGTAGTTTCCCGGATGCAAGGCCTATGCAAGATCAGAGCTCCCAGTCTCTAGCAGAAGGCAATTAGCAAATAATAATTATCATGATAAGGATGCTGATGATAATAATCATCTGTTTCTTTTGATTCTTCTTTGGTTTAAAGTGTTTTCCTTGTGCTGCACACCATAGTCGAGCAAGCTACCACCTCAGTGGCGGGTTTAACCATTAACAAGTTTTCATAGTAGAAGAATTAAATGCCTTTTTCTCATCTTTTGATGAATGTTGCTGTGAGAATGGATAAATATTGCACTATTTTATTTTCTTGACACAAGCTTTGTTACGTGAACGAGGCAGGCACTCTTACTATCCAAGGCCCCTTGTGAATGATAGAAATCTGCTATTTAGTTTTTGACCTTTTCAGCTGGCTATATTCTGGATAGATGGCCATTCTACTCATTTTATCAGCTTCTCTTAATTTGTGGGGCAGAGAGAGAAATTTTGAAGTACCCACTTGAAAATGCGCTATTAAAAAGCAGCAAAGCACAGGAGGATACGTGTTATTTATTTAGCGTTGGCATCTGGGCCTGTCACTGGATGAGCTCAGAGAAAATCATGCAAGCAAAAAGGTATTCCCACTACTGAAAGGGGAAGCATTATGTACTTCAAGTTGTGTTGCTATGTTGCTGAGAGATGTTATTTTGCATTTCCCCTTGAATGAAAACTCAGAAATGTCCAAGAACAGTTTCCTTGCAGTACTAGTAGTGTATCACATACTAATATTGTCCCTTTCAAGGGTGGGCCATCGATCCTCTGGGTCATGGTGTACACATAAGAGGTCTAGTGAGGGGCTTGATGAGTCCTGTGATCATCACATCAAGACCTTTGATGCGTACGCCTAGGCAAAAGTATGGAGGAGTGGAGGCTGCCCAAGACCTACCACCTCCACTTTACAGCATTGCAACAGAATCCAAGGCCAGACCAAATCGAGACATTCACTGCCTTGATGTGTTGGAGACAGAAATCTTAATTAGGTTTTAAATGAGGGGCGTTAATCCTCTTAAGACTGCATCACAGTGAAAGCGGTGGCAGCCCTGCCGTCACTAGTCCAAACCTATGGTCTGGCTTATCTTAGCAAATATGTAATTAGTAATAATCGCAGACTCCAATTAGAGTCGAACAACAAGACTTATAACAAATGACAAGAATTAATAAAATAGTACAAGTGTACAAATAAGGAACAAAGAGGAAGATAGAAAGCAATTCCCCCTCTCTCCCTTGCTTGCAACGGCATTTGCAGGCACAGTTATCTTTACAAGCTTGCTCAACCCTGGCCTAATAGTGGATCCTTTGCAACAGCCCTGGTCCCCTCTGGATCAGGCCTCAACTGGGCCTGATCCAGAGGGCCTGATCCTTTCCTGGGGTGCCCAGCCATACAGGATACACACATGCACTGGGCCACGTTGGCTGTTGGCCAACCCCAGGCCCTCCAAGCACAACGATCCAGGCACATACCCACCCGTCGCACAGCAAGGAGTGAGGTTTTAGCCCTCAATTTGCAGGGACCACAGATCCCTTAGACCCAGCATTGCCAGATCTTAAATATGAAATGATCTTATTGGAAGATCAAAATGCTGGAAGTATACTGAAAAATATGCAAATACGTCTTCTTCTTATTTACTTTATATTGCTCATTATAACTCTCCAGTGAGTGAGAGAGAACTGGGCCCGCAAAGCTGGAGATTTCTTTATTTTGAGGCAAGCAGGCATAAGAAAGGGCTGACAGCGAGCCCAGAAGTCAGTTCAAACGCCCCGAGAATGACTTGGGTTTTGCATAGCTGCCTCAAAAAACAGATCATACCTTTTGAACGCTTTTACTATGATGGAGTGTACATTGTACAAGGGTGGAAATGATCGTACAAACACGATAGTTATTGTACACCTGGCATCACTGTACAGGTCCCTTTTATGCACAACTTGCATTGCTGTCTCTCAGCCTATCAGATGCATGTGCACACGGCACTCAGGCCCTTTCACACGGCACTCTCTTATGCACATGGCACCTTCTCATGCACAAGGCACTCAGGCCCTTTCACATGGCACTCTCTTATGCACACAGCACTCATGTCCTTTCACACGGCACTCACTTATGCACACATCACTCAGGACCTTTCACATTCATAGATTCATAGATGTTAGGGTCAGAAGGGACCTCAATAGATCATCGAGTCCGACCCCCTGCATAAGCAGGAAAGAGTGCTGAGTCTAGATGACCCCAGCTAGATGCTCATCTAACCTCCTCTTGAAGACCCCCAGGGTAGAGGAGAGCACCACCTCCCTTGGGAGCCCGTTCCAGACCTTGGCCACTTGAACTGTGAAGAAGTTCTTCCTAATGTCCAGTCTAAATCTGCTCTCTGCTAGCTTGTGGCCATTATTTCTTGTAACCCCCAGGGGCGCCTTGGTGAATAAATCCTCACCAATTCCCTTCTGTGCCCCCGTGATGAACTTATAGGCAGCCACAAGGTCGCCTCTCAGCCTTCTCTTGCGGAGGCTGAAAAGGTCCAGTTTCTCTAGTCTCTCCTCGTAGGGCTTGGTCTGCAGGCCCTTGACCACACGAGTGGCCCTTCTCTGGACCCTCTCCAGGTTATCCGCATCCTTCTTGAAGTGTGGCACCCAGAATTGCATGCAGTACTCCAACTGTGGTCTGACCAGCGCCCGATAGAGGGGAAGTATCACCTCCTTGGACCTATTCGTCATGCATCTGCTGATGCACGATAAAGTGCCATTGGCTTTTTTGATGGCTTCGTCACACTGCCGGCTCATGTTCATCTTGGAGTCCACTAACCCTCTTATGCACATGGCACTCTCTCATGCACATAGCACTCAGGCCCTCTCACACGGCACTCTCTTATGCACACAGCACTCTCTCATGCACACAGCACTCAGCCGTCACTCAAACAACAGGCTTGCTTTTTACCTCACACTTTCCTGACACGTGTGGGTGACTCAACTGAGCATGCTCAGGACCAGCTAAGTAGGTCACCTCGTCACTGTGAGTCACAAGTTTAAAGTATCCAGAACTTTCTGACCCTGAACATATACTGAGCATGTGCAAAACTATAAGGAAGCTCCTTAACTGCAAAACTTCCTAACTCACGCAGAACCACTAAGCAGGCAGGGGAACCTCACAGCTTTTAGCCCAACAAATGGTTGTAGCTTCTGTCAAAGAGCAACAGATAAGAACTGCTGCTGGCTGCCGAATGCCTCGGCAAGGGTGTGTTTCTTCCAGGGTGATGCCCCTTAGCCTTTCTCTAACCCAGGAGCACCCACAAGGTAGTGGGGGGTAAGGTGTTGAGGCACCCTGTACTCCTGAGGTTGCAACACTGTGGTGTTGTATAGAAGCTACCTTGCCATGAGTAGCCCCACCACATTGCCACCAGGCCCTCCAGTCAGATGCAGTTTATGGTCATACCAATATGGCCAAATATCTTTCAAATATCTGAAAATAAACACAGGGTTAAAGATGACTTCTGCAACTCCTTCCTCCAGATAAGTAGCTCTTAATTACAAGAATAATGTATTAGGTTTAATAAATAAAGAGGATCAGATATTCATTCATACCGATGTACAAGATTATCTTGGACAATGTGTGGACCAAGATTTTTGTTCAGTCCAGTGGGTCCCAACATGGTCCATAGAGACTGTATAGAAAAAAGAAAATCTAGTCTCAAAATTATCTTCCCTTTCTGTCTTCCTGTTTGCCAGACAAAAACATCCCATAACTTCTGCTTATGTGATGATGTTCATAAAAGACTTTCTGAGCAATAGGCCAAAAAACTGCTTCCCTGCCCAGCTTTCAGTCTGTCCATCTCAGTGCTTATTTGGACCCCAATGTTACACTACCCAAGTCTCTTAAAACCTTTGATGTATTTATTTTCAATACACCCCTTGGAAATTGGATACAAAAGATGCATTTTAACAGCAAGAGGGATTTTAATAGTGTTTAATAGTATTAGATTTAGGAAAGGAGGATGTCACTATGGGTAAGGCACTGGAATGGGATTCTGGAGATTTGAACTGAACTCCAGGCTCTGGCACAGGTTGCTTCACCTATGACCATAGGGAGGGTCTCTTGGGATGTCCAAAATATCTGAGAGATTAACAAGCAAATGCCTTAGTTTAGGAGAATGAGGAGAATGTATCATCAACATTTTGATGGAATTTACTTTCTTAAATTCTCAAGTGTTTTGAAATATCTGTCTCCTGATTCAGCAAGTCTATCTATCTATCTATCTATCTATCTATCTATCTATCTATCTATCTATCTATCTATCTGCTTAATTTTATACATTGCATATAAATACAATGCAGAAATAATATGGAAATCCACCAAGCACTTCTTGATAAATGGGGCTAACACTAAGGAAAGAAAAGAGTGAGGGGCTCTAAAGAAAAGATTTGATAGCAGGTTGTGTGTGTGTCTGTAAGGGTGTGCAAAGTGGGCCTTATGTGATTTGGATTCGCCCTGAATCAGGGACAGTGATTCGATTCGTTGATTCAGATCACTGTCCCTGCTTCGATTTGGCTGAATCCGAATCTGAAGATTTGATGCTGATTCGGAGAATCAGCGATTCGGACATAGATACAGCTCTAAATGTTTTTTTCTACTTACCTTGAGGTAGCAGGTACGACTCGTGATCGCTGCAATGCTTGGGTTCATGGAGCATCCCACAGGAGCGTGTGTGTGTGTGTGTGTGTGGGGGGGGGGGGGGACATGAAAGTGGACCGGGAGTGCTTCTGGTCCACTTCTAGGTCTGCTGCTGAGCGTGCTGAGGAGCCCCCCATGCTTCTATGGGACACTGCATGCACCCCAGCATCACAGCACTCACGGACCCCTGCTACGTACAGGTATGTAGAAAAAACATTTAGAGATGTCTCTACATCCAAATCACCATATCTTTTTTAATCTCTCT
The DNA here is from genome assembly GCF_030867095.1 of Alligator mississippiensis. Classification (NCBI taxonomy): domain Eukaryota; kingdom Metazoa; phylum Chordata; order Crocodylia; family Alligatoridae; genus Alligator; species Alligator mississippiensis. The sequence continues at coordinate 249,483,314 of NC_081827.1, forward strand.
GAATCGATGCGGAGGGTTGCGATTCAATTTGGAGACATTAAAGAGTCCTCTGATTCAATTTGGATTTGGAGATTCAGCCACTGAATCAATCCAAATCTCCAGCGAATCGAGTCAGGGACTGAAGCTTCGCACAGTCCTATGTATCTGGGCATGTCTACATGTGAAATTAATTCAACTGAATAAATTATGGAACAGTTTATTACATGTGTGTCTGGGACCACAGCATGTTGAGCTGGGTTGAAGCAGCCCTGGCTGGCAGGAGGCCTTGGGAGTCAGCCTGCTAGCCCAGGGCAGGGGGGCTGGTTGGGGCAAGAGGGTGCTCCAGTGTGGGGCTGTCAGGCAGTTTCTGCACTGAAGCACCCTCGTGCCCCAACCAGCCCCATCAGTGTCTACATGTGCATTGAGGCACACTAAATTATGCTGCCACAATTAAAGACATTTTTTTGGCAAAAATCTTGTTGGATTAATAAAAGATATCATCTCTACTATGAGTCCTGCCTGATTGCTGCTGCTATGGGATAGCACTTGTGTTGACAAGTACTAAGCTACAGTGGCATTTATTAGTTTCCTGTGGCCTGATAGAACCTCAAGTGAGATGTTACTTCAGAGCTAATTAGATAACTACGCAGTAAATGTCTCATGTAGATGCACCCTCTTTGTGTGTCTGTGTGTAAATGCTGATTGAGAAACCTGGAAAAGTCTGCCCAGAAGCACAAGCTGGATATAACCTTTGGGAGTTTCTTTCATAGCTAGATCCCAAAAATTAATTTCTCACTCTGGAGGAGACAGCATCATGGTGAGATGTGGGCAAATGTGGCAAAAAAAAAAAAAATCATTAACATTTTTTCCAGAAGCCCATTCATTCCCTCCATCCATTTCTATATGGTCCCTATCACAATAATATCTGTCATTTATTATGTGCTTTTCACCATTACTTATGCCAAGGACATTTTGCTCACCACAATCAACGTGGACAGGAAGTGAAGGGTGACCAATAGTTGTGCACGTCCAAGTGCAGTAATACACAGAGTAAGAGTGTCTAGAAACTCTTAATGGGTTTCACAGTGACTCAAGAAGAAGAAAGAATATCTTATAACTTCAGTGACCAACCACACAATGCTAGAAGGAAATTACGAACAAGAGATACTCAAAACAACAGTCAAAGCAACATGTCTTCATGTAATTCATGGACAGAAACATTGGCATAAATCACTCATTAAATAATGCTGAAGAATGACCATAACCTGCACAATGAGGTTTGTTCATGGATATTTTGTGAACAGGAAGAGAGACTGTATTGATGATAGAGTATTCTTTCTCTGCTCTTTTTCTATTTCTAATTCAGCCCAATACCTTTCGCCGATGTCAGTCAGCACTGGCTTCCCATTTGCCAAGAAACACTAGCTGAGGCTCAAGAATAAATTTCTCTTAGTGATGTATTTTCAAGAATATGGACCTTTTCCCAGGGGATGTGATGAAAGCCTCTTTTTGCTTGAAATAGAGCAGCAAACTTTGGGGTTTGGTTAGTGTTGGCTACAAAAAAAGTAAGAATTTGCTGCATTTTAAAGGAGATATATAGCATCCTGAACAGTGTAGTATTCCTAAAAAAACCCCAATGCTCAGATTTACAGCCTGCATAGATAACTTCACCCTTTTCTACATTCTTTAAACCTTGTTTACACTGAGGTGCAAATCTAACTCCTGGTACAAAACGTTGCTTAGAAAGGAGAGTTCAACTTGCCGTTAGCCCTAATTATAGAGCTTAGCACTTGCAATGTTCCACTCACCCACAAACAACCTCTGTGCTTCCTATTTATATTCACCCACTGCATAATTAACACTCCATTAAGCCTCACACCTGCAGTGCCTTTACTCTCATTCTCCTAGAGTTGGCTTCCAATTCTCTGTTGCACCCTATAGTATTAACGGTATGTGCTGATTTTTTTCCTTTTTCATTTCTCAGTTTTTTGAGTGAACTGTTTTTGACAACAGTGCTAGGCTGCAGAGTTTGGAGGCTAAAGTCTTCTTCTTCTGACTTGCAGAACAAAGTGCAAGCAAGGAGAGTGTGATTTGTTTTTTATGCATTGGTCCAGTGGCAGTAGCCATTCTTTGGAGGCAGGAGAAGTTCTAGTATGTTGTATGCCCTGTCCTTGAGCTGGTGCTTTCTTCCACTGAATTAAGGTGGAGTGCTGTCCGCTTCTGACTCTCAGATTCTTCTTTTCTTCCTCATTCCTATGCAGTCATTGTAAGGGAGGGTGGAGGGGAGCAGGGATGCTGCCTAAATAGAACAAATCCCTATGAGTTTGTCATCCTATGTCTGGTGGTGTTTGCAAGGACCTTTATCTTGAATGACATATCTTGATGCAGAATTTTTTTCCTAAGATTTTCTTCAATGTAGGGTACTAATGAGCTATAGGGGAACTTCGTCCCAAATTTGGTTGGTGATCTCCCCAGCAGGAGACTTCCCAGGACCTTTTGGGGTTGGTTCTGTCCAAGGGGGCAAGAAGAAAACCCTTAGCTCATACCTTCAGGATCAGTTCAATCCAGAATCCACCACATCACACATCCTGGTGCCCAGGCAAGGTGGGGATATTGTCTCTGTGCTTATGTTACCTGTGGAAAAGGGCACCCGAGCACATCCACAGAGATCTTGTGCTGGACTTAAACCAGCTCTGCTTAGACGAGAATTTAGTATTAAGGCCAGAACAAAATAGGCCACTGCAGATCCAAGAAATGATAGCAACTTATTGCTGGCCTGTGTTATGTAGGAGGTCAGCCTAAATGATCCAAGTGGTCTTTTGTTTTTGGCCTTAATATCTTTGAAATTTCTATCATTGCCAACCTGTGTTGAGCTTGGATCAGTGACCAAGAGATGGATACTCTGTTCCATTACCATCCCTAGTAGCCACCTCCATTTGTTTAGCTGTTCTGAATGTAAAGACTTCTGTGGAACATAATCAAGAAAGATTACCTAGGCAAAGGGGCATCTGGACCAAATCATGCAGTTGCAAGATTCGCATGGGAGTAAGGCGGTACCTGCAACAGTGTGGGCATATCTATGTGTGCCTTAATGCGTCATAATTATGGCATGTTAAGTTTAATACCTGTAGTAATAGTTACAACTTAATGCGCTGTTATTGGTGCTACTGTGCGGTAGTATTGGTGCACATCTTTTATGTGACACTAATGCACAGTAGATTAATTCTACTGCACATTAGTGCATTAGCACGGCTTTCGCCATGACGCGCTAATGCATAGTAAAATTTGTCTACTGTGTTTTTAGTGCCTCATGTAGACACACCGTGTGAGTACTTTCTGGTTTCATGTCCTACAACCCACTGAACCAAGCCTATTGGCTTTTATTTTTATGTCTGTTCTCAAATGGAAGTTGAAGAAGACTGATTGTACATTATTAGCTGCTAATATAAGTTATGTTATTTCCCAAGTCTAAGTCTTCAGGAAGGAGCTTCCTGGCAAATTTGCTTCACACATTTAAATCTCTGTAAACCAAAAGCAAACCATTTAATCCCTGTTGGCATTCTTTGTGCTTTGTTTGTCAGAGGGAGGCAGAAAGGCATAATTAACTGTCAGGTTTTACATGGGCGACTGCCTTATAGATAGAATTAATAATGAAATAAACTGGTATGTCAAGCTAAGGGCTGGGCTGTACTTCTTGGAACATGGACAAACATCCCCAATTGCCGCATTTGTGTGTAAATTTGTGATTCCTAAAATGCCTAAGAGTCTCAGGGTGAGTTTCAGATGTTGCCTTAGAAATGGGCATATTTTTGCAATGCAGCAGCAGAAAAAATTCCCCTGTTAATGTGAATTCATTTTTAGTTTGTTCCAAAATTACACCTGGGTTAACACCTTTGCTCCTCTGTAATTGTTCCACCTCTCAGAACAGGGGACTGTTTTAAACGGGAGAATTTTATTAAAACTTTTCTCGTGGTTGAAAGGCAAACAAAGACGGTAAATAAACAAAGCTTGCACGACTTTGTTAGAGAATCAGCTTCTTCTCTCTTCGTCCTGTCCTCTCCACAGCTGTATCCCTCTGATACCGCCAAACTTGCAATGAACATTACAGGGAAATGGAGACCTCCGATGCCATCCTATTTTAATACAAAAACAACTACGGTTCTATTAACATCAGTTTTAATATTTACTGTATGCTCTTGCACATAACGCCCCCCCCCCCAAAAAAAAATTAAAAAAATAATACACATGACTTGTTTTGGAAGGGCAGAATGGAGAAGAAAAGATCTTTCCTTGAGACCCTCTGTTGTGGGGGGAAAACAGTGTCCACAGCCAGCAGCTAGTAGGAAGCCCATGTACAGCATGGGAAAATTTGCTTTTAATTTTCCCTGGTAGAGGCTTAAGTACCAGAAACTAATGTTACAGTAATTCCTGGATAACAATACACATCCCAATGTCCAGCAGCTGAATTTGGGGGGGAAAGTGTGTTTGTATGCAAGAATATATAGCATTCTAAGTTATGAATGCTACAAAACATCCTTAACCTCATTACTTGCTCCCTTACATTGCAGGAAGTCCAATTGATAACTTTAAAAAAAATTGAAAACAACCTTCCCCTTCCTCCCCAACACCAGGTCTTACTTGAACACAGTTGCAAAACCACCCACTCAAAGCACAAGACAGGGAAAAGAAATGGATTGTGTGCCATGACCAAAAAGACAGTGAACTCTTGCTCTGTTGGAGAAGTAGAAGTGCATTTCATAGCAAATGAGTTTCTGTTGGAGAAGCACTCAGCTAACAGCCTCCACATGATTAAATATAGAAGATGTTAGTTCCAGTTAAGTGGCTAAAAAGGGTGTTTCAAATAGCCACAGAGTTGATTTGTATCCAGATTCCTCAGTACCAAAAATCTGCAGTATCTCGGACTTACTTAGCCAGGATGAAACCTTTATAATACCATATTCTGATTTCCTACCACGATGGGGAATTGGTCAAGTCACTTGACTTTGTGCTTCTCTCTTCACGTGACTTTGTGTTTCTCCCTTCCGAAAAAAGTTCACAGTTTTATTTACCCATCTCACAAGAACACTAGTATGCAGCTTCATCAATTCATGCACGCAGACTGTGTTTGTAATCTTGCAAATCTTAATTTGAATGGGAGCTTGGCCACTTTCTCCCATGAGTGCCGGATGAAGCACTGTAACTATGACATCATTTTGCTGCACATCACCTCATTTAGTGCCGATGTCATCATTTAGCTACCCCATTGAGACTACAGAGGTATGTTGGGATGGATGTATTATGTGGGAAATCACCGCCAATGCATTTTCTTGATTTATCCTGCATATTCAAAAGCAGAGAAGTGATTCATTAAATAATTTACCTGACCTTCTGTGTCATTCCACCGCCATGCGTCTTTAAACAACTGCAAATGAAAGGGGCATTATACGGTCGGGAAACAGGCACATTTAGAGAGCAGTCACTAGCTTTCCATTATGTCATTCTGTAGTTCTTTCTATTTTGGGACCATTCATGCACCTTCAGCAAAGTGGTGGGAGAACGCTCAGAATCATTTGCCAGCCCTAATTAAAATGCAGGTAATTAAAAGCTCTAACTCACCAGTAATAAGGCTGGTACATCATCCTACAAATGCAGTAGCTGGTGTTTTAAGTTGGGAGCAATGAGATAAGCTGCTGTGTACTGGACTCATGGCTCTTTGTCTTTTTCTTTTATTTTCCTAGTGCAAAACTCCTGTTTATGTTATGTTAAATCAAGACATTTAAACGAATGAGGTCCAAATCAGTCTCCCCTCATTGCTAAAATGGCTAGTTTCTTTTCAGGAAGCTTACATGTTCCTTAGCTTTCACTCATTGATTTTTAAACTAACTGGGAGTCTTGTTTTCATTACATGTTTCTTTAAAATGAATGCTTAGCACAACCTAGGGAAATATAGAGGCTGAACACTGGAAAATTTCTCTCTTAGTGCCACTTATTCACAGGCAGCAAGATATGCATGAGACTTGCTAGTCATATTTGCAAAGGATTGGGGATCTCATGTTTGAAAGCATTCATATTTAAAAGCATTGTTGAAGGCCCAAGAACCAGATTAAGCCCTGGTGCAGCACCCCTGGCTGC